>NC_088375.1:229509062-229830625 GCF_037993035.2 Macaca fascicularis | reverse complement strand
AAAACGTTTCCAGCTTAACTGTCCAGTCATGCCACTGGCTTATTCCACTCCTCACACCAGGTTTCTTCTACACTTGTTTGTTTCTGTTTATAAAAAATATCCCTTTCTGCCTGAGACGTTTTGATATTTCATGGTGAGAAAGACTTTCCTATTGACATAGCTCCCTTCTTCCTGTTGCAATATTAATAAAGACATTCCTTACTAATGTCCAGACTTGCAATTTTTTCTTTGACAGATATTCATATCTAGAATATACAAAGAATTTATACAACTCAATAATTAAAAGACAAAGAGTCTAATTTTTAAAATAGAGTCTAAAAAGACATTTCTCCAGAGAAGATATATAAACGGCCAATAAGCACATGAAAAGATACTTGGCATCAATGATTACCAGGGAAATATAAATCAAAACTGTGATGTGATACTTTCTCTCACCCTCCAGAATGGCTAGAATCAAGGAGTCAGATAACATATGTTGGTGAAGACTCAAAGAAGTCTAAATAATTGTACAATGCTAGTGGGAATGTAAAATGGTATAGCCACATTGGAAGAAGGTCTGGTAGTTCCTTAAAAACTTAAACATGTAGCTACCATATGACCCAGGAATTCCAATCCTAAATGTATACCTAATATAGTTGAAAGTGTTTGTCCACAGGGAAACGCAAAAGTTTATAGCAGCATTATTTATGATAGCTAAAAAGTGGAAACACCCAAATGTTCATCAGCAGATTAATGAATAAATTAAATATATTATATCCACACAATAGAATATTATTCAGCATTTAAAAAAAATGAAGAGCTGATACATGCAACAATACAGATCAACCTTGAAAACATTACATTATGGTAAGTGGAAGAAGTCAGTCACCAAGAGTCACATACTGTATAATTTTGTTTATATAAAGAGTCCAGAGAAGGCAAATCTACAGAGACAGGAAGATAAGTGATTACCTGTGGCTGGGGGTGAGGAATAGGAAGCATGGGTGGGGAAGATGAGAGAGATAAGGATTGGCTGATGTGGGTACAGGGTTTACTTCTATGTTGATTAAAATGTTCTACATTTGAATATGGTGGTAGATGCACAACTCTGTGAATTTGCTAAAATCCACTCAATTGTAGACTTTAAATGGGTAAATTTTATGGTGTGTGAATTATATCTTTACAAAGTTTAAAATAATTTAAAAAAAAGAAAAACAATAGAAAATGGGGTACCATGCAGTCAATAAATAAAAGAAAGCTGGAGTGGCTTTATTAATATCAGACAAAATAGACATTAGAAGAATAAATAGTACTAGAAATAAATACAGGCATAACATAATCATAAAAAGGGTAATTTACTAAGAAAACATAACAATCTTAAATATGTATGTACCTAACAACAAAGCTTCAAAACACTGGAGCAAAAGCTTAAAGAACTAAAAGATGAATTAAATAAATCTATAATTATATTCACAAACTTTGGCATTTTCTCCCACCATGTCTAGTGAAGTGTGCCTGTTTGTTTCATTTCTTACATTAGGGCAAATCTTTCACTATTTCACCACTAAGTTTAATGTTTGCAGGAGATAGCTTTTACCAGATGAAGAAGTTTTATTCTGTTTGTAGTCACTCGAGAGCTTTGTGTTTTTTTTAAAAATGGGTGTTTAATTTTATTTTTCTGCATTTATTGAAATGAGGATATACATTTTCCCATCTTTCTTTACATAATATCATACATTTTAGTGATCAATTCTTTGAAATTTTAAATTCACAAAATAAAATCCAATGAGTGATTTTCCTTTTTTATGCATTTCTAAAGTCAATCTGGTGTTATTCCGTTTAGAAATTTTCTATCTATGTTCATGAGGAAGAAGTCTGTATTTGCTTTTCATATACTATTCTTGCCAGATCTTCTATCAAAGTCATGCTGGCCTCATAAAAAGAATACGAAGTATTTCCTCATTTTCTACTGTTTGGAAGAGTTTGTATAAGAGTAGTGTTATATTTTTTTCCTTAAACATTTGGAAGCATTCACCAGTGAAGTCAATTATGACTGGAATATTCTTTGTGGAAAGAGATTTAAGTTAATGTCTTTAACGAACAAGGGATTGAAGTAAAGAAACCGTAATTTTTTTTTTTTTTTTTTTTTTTGAGACAGAGTCTTACTCTGTTACCAGACTGGAGTACAGCAGCGCAATCTCGTCTCACTGCAACCTCTGACTCTCTGGTTCAAGTTATTCTCCTGCTTCAGCCTCCCAAGTAGCTGGGATTACAGGCGTGAGCCACTATGCCTAGCCAGTCAGAAACTGTAGTCTTTTTGTAGATAGCCTAGCTAATTTTTGTATTTTTATTAGAGAAGGGGTTTCACCATGTTGGTCAGGATGGTCTCAATCTCCTGTCCTCGTGATCTGCCCGCTTTGGCCTCCCAAAGTGCTGGGATTACAGGGGAGAGCCACCACGTCCAGCCAGAAACTGTCATCTTTTTGCAGATAATGGTAGGTTAGGTTGACATCATGTGGCATAAAATGGGTTTTAATCCCAACCTCACACCATGTTCAAAAATTAATTTATAAGATGCGTAAGAGACCTAACCATCTAAGGCAAAACAATGAACCTTTTAGATACATCTTAAATAACAAGATTCAGAAAATATGATTATGTATAGAGTTTATCTGAGCCCAAAGCTTGAGGATGGACACCTGGGAGCATAGATTCAAGTTGCCCTGAATATACAGTCTGATTAGCAGCACTTACAAGTGAGTTTTTAAGGAAAAAGAAGAGGAAGTTCCTAAGTTCATTACCAATAATTTGCATTTAAATAACATAGCTATTGATTGGCTATATATTGCTCTTTGTATAACAAATTCCAGGAACATGAATATAATGTATGAAATAAAATACCTTTAAACAATTGCCCCTGGACAGGGGTGCAGGGGCCATGACTGAAGTTCCATCCTCAGGTGTCTGTGGGCCTGAAAAATTTTGCGCATCTTACATATCGGAGAATGCTCTGATCGATTTTCCCTTTCTCATTTTCCCCCTTTTCACTAACGTCTTTTGATGAAAGCCTTGCAGATACACTCAAAAGGTTTTGGCTTCTTTTATGTTTAGGAACTTAGTCCCACATCACTAGGAAGATTCATTTCCTAATGGCCCTATCCCACTGTGGGGGAAGAGGACATGTCTCAGTGAGGAATTTTAAGAGCACTAAGTGATGCCACTTGTTGAATCATCTCTAGTCTTCAAACTACCATGAATTTCATCATCTTCGAAGAAATAAAACAATGAAAGAGATACAGTAAAAATACAATGTACATAGAATTACAATCAAAAAGAGAATTTGGATGTCAGAATAAAACAAACAAACAAACAAACAACGTATTCTATTGGGCAGCCAACTCCACCCATCACCATGGCTAAAAAGAAAAAGGCAAAAAATAACCAAGTGTCAACATGGCACAATCAGATCTCTCACATACTGACTTAATTAGAACAGTCTTTAGTAAAATGCAAATTAAAATAATATATTATTTTCACCCACCCACTTCTGAAAAACTGCATATGCATAACCATTTTAAGGAACTCTCTCAGGAGCTACAAAAACTGAGCATAAAGCTGATCTTCATTATTCACAGATTTCTTATTTGCAAATTGTCGACTCACTAAAATTTCTTTGTAACTCCAAAAATCAATGCTTTCACTTTCATTCATGGATATGCACAGAACAGCAAAGAATTTGAGTCACCTGACATGCATCTTCCTAGCTTAGGTCAAACAAGGTGACTCTCTGCCTTTTTGTTTCAACTCTCATTTTGTAAACAAGAATCTTTTTTATGGTCTATTTGGTGTCATTGTTCTTCACTTTTGGGTGCTCTTGGTGAATGATTTCGGTGTTTAACATGCTCCCATGCACGGTGCTGACGTGCTGTCTAGGGGTTTGAAGCACAAGAAGGCTGTGATGTGTCTCCCAAAGAAAATATGTGTGTTAGAGAAGCTTTGTTCAGGTATGGATTACAGCACTGTTGGTGGTAGCTTCAGTGTTAATGAATCAACAGTATATATTAAATACGATGTCTTTAAATAGAAGCACACAAAACAAGGTTATGTATTGATCTGTTGATGAAAATGTTTTGACAAGAGGCTCACAGGAACCTAACCCTGTAACTCCCCTAACAGCAAATGCTCTGTGCTTGCTAATTCAGTGTTTGTGGTGACTTCGAGATGTATACTCTGTGAATAACGAGAATTGACTTACGTACTCTGCTTTGCAACAATTCCATGCCTACTCATATACCTAAAACAGATATGTACCTATGTTCCCCCAGAAGAGAAAAATAAGAAGACAGTAGCATTGTTTGCAATTACTTTAAATGGAAAATTTCCTCAGAGGCCCATCAGCAGTAAAATAATTTGGGTATATTCTCAATAAGAATAAATAAACTTCAACAACACAGAATATGGAAATGTCTTACAATATGTTTAGTGAAAGCAACCAGGCACAAAAGAGTACATATTGCATGATTCCATTTACAGAAAGTTAAAAATAAGGGTGAAACTAATTGGTGATGTTAGAAGTCAAGACAGTGGTTACCTGTGGGTGTATGGGGGAGTATTAGTGTTGGAGAGAAGAATGAGGAGCTTCGAGATGTTACCAACATTCTAGTTTATGATTGAGTGCTGGTTACATGAAGTGTCAAATATTTTGAAATTATTTTATGAGTCAACCGACAATTGCAATGGACAATTTCCTCCCTCAAGACCAAAAGAATTATGAGCATTTAGCTACTTTCACTGTTTCATGACCCTGGGTTATTATTTTCCACACTTCAACACTTTCAACATTGCTATCTATCTCCCACAGGAAAGGACTTTCTCAGTATAGGGAGGCAAAAAGTAATTTTTTCCTTCCACCAATCTTAGGTTCGTTGGCTTAGCCTCTATAACAAAAGACAGATTAGCAAGAGAAAATCAAACAGAAGTTTATTAACACATAATTCATATCTACATGGGAAATACCCAGGGAATGAGTCATTCTCAAAGAAGTGGCTTAACACTGTATTAAATAACATCCTTGGCCAAGAATAAGACATTTTTAGAGAAGTGATGAGACCCAGGAATAGGACTTTGGGTGCCTAGGGGATGTCAAAATGTGGAAAGGCAAATAGATGGTAGATAAAGCCTGGTTAATAAAGCTTGGTGGGTAAAATCCTCTGGTGCTGTCTCCAGGTTGATGAAGGTCTGAAATTGTTTGACTGTGTCCCCACCAAAATCTCTTGAATTGTATCTCCCAGGATTCCCATATGTTGTGGGAGGGACGCAGGGGGAAGTAATTGGATCATGGGGGCCAGTCTTTCCCATGCTGTTCTTGTGATAGTCAATAAGTCTCATGAGATCTGATGGGTTTATCAGGGGTTTCTGCTTTTGCTTCTTCCTCATTCTTTCTTTCTGCCACCACGCAAGAAGTGCCTTTAGCCCTCTGCCATGATTGTGAGAACTCCCCCAGCCATGTGGAACTGTAAGTCCAATTAAACCTCTTTTTCTTCCCAGTCTTGGGTATGTCTTTATCAGCAGCGTGAAAATGGACTGATGCAGGATCTAAAGTTGTATTCAGTGGTTGGCCTTTGTTCATACTGGTAGTGAGAAGCAGCAGACACCTTTGTAAATTTATGTCCTGCTCTTAGGCAAATAGGAGGAGGGCAGAGAGCTTTGTCTGCTTCTTCTCAGTTGTCTTCAGCTCAGAATAATGCTATGCCAAGGTGGAATATTTTGCGGGTGGCATATTCTGGTCTCCTACGCCAGGCCGGTTCATGCCTGGAACTGACCACTCAGGGTATTTGTTTTTTGTAGCTGAGGTGGCTCTTGAACATGGTCCAATCTACATTGAAGATGTTAATGATAGCCATGATGTCCTCCGGCAGAGGTAAATTTATCACCTGGAATCATGGGCTGGCAGAATGGGGCAGGTAAGATGCTTAATCTTTCATAAACTCTAATAGCTCTCTGTATATAATTTCTCATTGACACTTTCCAGCAAATTTTGTCAGAAAATGCATTCAGCAGTCTCATTATGGATACTTCTTTAGTGTGTGATAAATAATGTACTAACAGGTACCCTTGGCTTCTTGATGAATTGAATGTGGTTGAGGGGACTAAAAGATGGAAATAATTAAGGCCACCCAAGGACCAGTGAATAAAAGTCACAAGGTCTTTAGTCTTCCCTGATCAACTCTAGAAACACCATGGAATGTTCATATGCATGAAGACAAATGCCTTTGGCGTGTTGACATAGGTTTTGTGTTTCACAGTCACTCTTGGGACCTATTCATGAATGCAAACTGTCTTAGGGCAGGAAATTTTCCTGGTTTTCTCACCAGTGTATCTCCAGAGCCTTGAACAGAATCTGACACATGGCAGGTGCTTCATCAATTGCTTTTAACTCTACCCAAAGAAAGGAAAAAATATATTGACCATTCCAACCTAAAAGGAATGTTAACATACTGCCAGAAACACAGATATGGAGAATCAAGAACTGGCAATAAGCCTACTTATCCAATTCAAACCTTCCTGTGGACAGACTCCAACTTAAGAACTTGGATTTGATGAGTCACAAAAGCAGAAAATTTAATTCTTCTCAGGAAAGGATGCTCTCTGTTCATTCAAAATCAGAGTTAAGCATCTCAGCTTTTGTTGTTGTTGTTGTTGAACTTCACGTTTCTCTGTTTAGGCAGGGCCACAAGCCCCTGTCAATTGATCTACAATTGAGTTTCATGTACTACCCAGAACAGATATATTGAAGATGCCCATCAAAACCTGGCAATTAGAAACAGAACTGCCAATGTGGATCAATATGCTCAGTCAATTAGCTTGTTTATTCAACTGCCTTTACTCAGAGCTCTTCAACATCAAAGACCATTGAAGTTAATAAAATACAAATACAATATATTGTATGTCAGGCTGTCAATTGCCACTTTGATGTGATAATCGTTTTTAATAAGGAAATTATCCTTTACCTGGAAGAAGAAGGAGAAAGATAAACACTGGGAAGAACTTTTAAACAATAAAAAAAAAACACTGCACGAACTTAGATCTGTTCTACATCCTGGCTGTTCTCTGTTTGATTTCTCTGTGCAAAACATGCTATCAATTGGTTGTCCAGGTGTAAAAGGCTAAATAGTTCCACAGGCGCTGGTCACACAAATTTGGCTGGGGAGAAACAACAGCCATTAAGCCAAAAGCAAACCAAAATAATTACATTTTACAAAGATAATGTGTTTAGTGTGTTCTCATGCTTCTAATAAAGACATACCTGAGACTGGATAATTTATAAAGGAAGGAGGTTTAATTGACCCACAAGTCAGCATGGTGGGGGAGGCCTCACAATCATGGCAGGAGGTGAAAGAGGGGCAAAGTCATGTCTTACATGGGTGGCAGGCAAGAGAGAGCATATGCAGGGGAACCCCCCTTTATAAAACCATCAGATCTCGTGAGACTTATTCACTATCAAGAGAACACCATGGAAAAGACCTGCCCCCCATGATTCAATTACCTCCCACCAGGTCCCTCCCATGACTCACGGGAATTACGGGAGCTACAATTCAAAATGAGATTTGGGTGGGGATACAGCCAAACCATATAGATGATATCAAGCATCAAAGGACAAAATTACAACAAATTTAGTTTAAAGATCTCAACTGGCTTTATTGTAAGTCTAGAATCAGGTAATACGTTATTCCATAAAACAGAATAAGTGTGCAGATGAACTGAGCAGAGGGTGTTGGTCTTATAGACAGAAAGGGATGAAGAAAGCAGAAAGGAAGAACAAAAAGCAGATTGGTCATTTCACAGCTGCTTTCTCTGTAAAGCAGGGACAGGGAGACAGAACAATAGAGAAATAACTGAGCTGCTCACGTCAAGTGACATCAGGCTACCTTTTGTTGTAAGAATTAAAACAAAGGGAATTTCATTTTCACGCTGATTGAAGATTGAAACCGGCTTGTTTGGAAATCGGCTGTCAAAAGGTCAGATGACGAGTTGATGGGTGAAGCACGCCAACATGGCACAGGTATACATATGTAACAAACCTGCACGTTATCCACATGTACCCTAGAACTTAAAGTATAATTTAAAAAAAAAAAAAAAAGGTCAGATGACATTTTAGTTTCAGCTTGGTGACTTGGAACTTTAGCGTGGGTGACTCCATTTTGATTTAGTCAGATTTGTTGGGGCCTCATGCAGAGCTTAGTCTAAAACCATGGCCTTTTAAATGTTGTATTTAACACAAGTAAAACTTAGAAATAAGGTACAAAGAAGAGCAGCACACCTTTTCAATGTCATCTTAGAGTATTGCTTTGCAGGTTTTCCCAATGACATTTCATCATGCTCTTCTGTCCAATAGGATAGCTACCAGACACATGTGGCTATTTAAAATCAAGTTTTAATTACTTAATTAATTAAATCAATAGTTAATTAATTTGGCAATTAATTAAATTCATGTAATTAAAATCCACTTTCCAAGTCACACTAGGCCACATTTCAAGTGACCCGTAAACTTATTGAACAAGTGACTACCAAATTACACAACACAGACAAAGAACATTTCCAGCACCACAGAAAATTCTGTTCAATAGTGCTGGTTTCTAGGGGATTATTTGTGATTGACTTTGCTCACTTACAGGGAAGCTACATCTTAACTTGTAGATTTCTGTTGTGTATCTCTAACCCCCAAGGTAATGGTTTTATTGTCCTACAGCACATTAACTGGTTTTGTTTTTAACATTTTTTGTTGGCCAGTAAAATTCCTGATCCTTCAGTGCTATTCAAATCAGCTTTATCATCATCTTGATTTCCTTTATAATTAAAGAATCAAATAAAATCCTTAGTATGTGTTTATTTTATGTTGGTATAACGCTCATGTCTTAACTTTTAAAAAAATTATACATGAACAGTGAGAATTCAAAGATCAACAACTTGATAGGCCAGGGTGGGCATAAATGCACAAGCGTATATATTATTTTTAAGGGAGGAGGGCTTCCAAATATCTGGAGTCAAATGCTGGGAGTCAGTGTATATATTAAACATAAATGCCAAGAAGATGTTTCAGTCACACTTGCCTGAAGATGTGAGGGAAATAGAAATGTAAGTCTATGCCTTTCCCATCAGGATCCCATTCATGAAGTGATTCCAGTTCTCTCTGGCAATTCCAGAATTCATGGCCCATCAATATTCCTGAAGCAATTTGTGTCCTAATTTACAATGACAGGACATTAGCTATGCACATTCAAAGCATACGGCCATGTCTCTCTATATACAAAGATGCCAATTAATTTTGAGGCTTCACTTCCAGGTACTGACAAAGATTCTCTGCTTAGGCAAAATTTAGTCAAGCTCCTGAATGTTCTCCTAGGCCCATCTGTGCATTTCCTTGGAAAACCCAGTTTTGGCAACTAAGTCTGCTAAGTCAGTTTAGCCAAGAATCACCATCCTCATCCTGACCATCCTCAATATCTGATCAGACTCCTCATGCTCCACCATCCCCAGGTTATAGCTCATCACCCTTGCCTGCCTTCAGTGAGAATCCTGTTAGGTGGGTTTAGCCAGAATCCACCTCACCCCTGATGTTTCTTCTTAATAATTTTATTTTTTCTTCTTTTTATTTTCATTTTTATTTTTGAGACAGAGTCTCACACTGTCACCCAGGCTGGAGTGCAATGGCACAATCTCAGTTCACTGTAACCTCCGCCTCCCAGGTTCAAGCAATTCTCCTGCCTCAGCCTCCCAAGTAGCTGGGACTACAGGCATGTGCCACCCTGCCCAGCTAATTTTTGTATTTTTAGTAGATACAGGGTTTCACCATGTTGGCCAGGCTGGTCTTGAACTCCTGACCTCAGGTGATCCACCTGCCTTGGCCTCCCAAAGTGCTGGGATAATAGGCATGAGTCACTGTGTCTGGCCTCTTAATAATTTTCTATCTCTGGACCGCATCCTGCTCCTTGGCTATGCTGCATTAGGAGTGGAGGCCACTCTTTTCCTGCACTGCAAGACTCCATCACAGTGGTCCCTACATCTAGTGTGATGGTCCTAAATAAAGTCTTCCTTATCATGCTTTAACAAGTAGCATTGAATAATTTTCTCTTTAACAGTTACAGTGCGGGCCAGGTGCGGTGGCTCAAGCCTGTAATCCCAGCACTTTGGGAGGCCGAGACGGGCGGATCACGAGGTCAGGAGATCGAGACCATCCTGGCTGACACGGTGAAACCCCGTATCTACTTAAAATAATACAAAAAACTAGCTGGGCGAGGTGGCAGGCGCCTGTAGTCCCAGCTGCTCGGGAGGCTGAGGCAGGAGAATGGCGGGAACCTGGGAGGCAGAGCTTGCAGTGAACTGAGATCCGGCCACTGCACTCCAGCCCGGGCCACAGAACCAAACTCCGTCTCAAACAAACAAACAAACAAACAAACAAACAGTTACAGTGACATAAGTAGGATAAAATCATTTATTATTCCACACCTAAGCCTCTTACTCAGGACCCCAGGTTCAGGCCTTTAAGCCCTTTATCTTCTTTCCTGATTAACTGATAAGAGATCCATTGGTGAGTCTGTCTTGAAACATTTTTCCAGACAAACATCTATTGAAGCTGGTGAGGACAGATTTTTATTCTTAAGCCATGGGTGTAACTCTCTGATGCTGGATTAGAGTCCCAGGCTTCTTTTGAAAGGTGACTCATGGGCTGGTGGTCCTCCTTCCCGGCTCTGTGGGGCCTCTTTATTCTCCCTACACTCTGTGTGCTCTCCACTGAATCCTGCTTTTCCCATGGGAACTTCTCCATCACTTGAATAATCAAATTCCCTTATCAGTTGCATCGTCTACTTGAAACCCTGTTGGCTCTATACTCTGCTAACTCTGGACCCTTTCCCTCCCTGCTTCAGTCCCTCAGTCATTTGAACTTTAAGCCTCCTATCCTCTCATTTCAGCACATCAGGGGACTCAGGGTTCCCTTAAAAGTAAGCTGAAGGCTGAAAGGAGAGAAATGAAAAAAGAACTATTTGGAAACTGGAAAAATGAAAAATCTGAAAGGCATTCGCAAATATTGGTAAAAAGCTTCAGCCCTTACTGAGTAGGTAAACTCAACTTGTCTCATTTTCATAAAAAACACAATTTGGATAAATATATAAAGTGGAGATAAACCAGTGAGTTCATATTATTCTGTTTTACTGTTTCATGGCTAAAATTTTTTAAATTAAAAGCTGTAAGATCTGGTTGGATCTATTTGTATGTGTATTTATTTGTGCATGTATGTATGTTTGTTTGTATGTTATGTATACATTTCATTTTATCTCTGATGGTGTTACCAAACTAACTTTCAGGAAAATAGAAATCAGCCCAACTTTTTTTTAAATTAATGTGATCAGGGATAATCTTTGATAAATAAAAGCTAGTTTAAAAATTGTTGGTAAGATAAAAATATAAATGTCTTGAGAATTGTCAGCATACTTGTTTTTTGTTTGTTTGGTTGGTTGGTTTTGGTTTTTTTTTTTTTTTTTTTTTGGCCAGGCCTTGCTGGTCAGATAGGTTTGTGTTGCCTGTGATAGATGTTTAAGGCCGTAAAACCATAAATCTAACCTGACAGCAGACTGCACAAGAAAAGTGAATTGCATAATTGCCTAAAACATGTCAGTTGTAAAAGTTAACAAAGAAGAGAGGCTGTGAAAATGTTGTGAAAATCTTGTGTCATCAAAGCTGACTGAGATTGCATAAATTTATTTATACTATTTTAATAAAAATTAGTTTTAATAGTGGATTGATATAAAAGTAGAATCTTGTCTTCTCTGTTAAAATGATAAAGTTTTCTTGAAGTATTTGTGTAAGAATATCCATTTTTTTTGTTTTGTTTTGTTTTGTTTTCCTTTTAAGTAATTGGCCTAGGAAGCAAAGATTTTGTGTTTTATCAAGAAAATTTCTTGAATTTGATGTATTTTATTAGGTCTTTGATTATGTAAGAAAACTGAATCTTCTCAATACTAAGACAGCTGATGTTTTAAATCACAACTATGTAACTTTTTGTATTTGCTTTTGGAATCTTTTATTGTCACTTTGATTAATTATATAATCAAAATAAATTCAATTGTATTAAACCTTTTGACTTTTTTGATACATTTCCAAAATAAAATTTTATATTGTGTCTTTTTGACCTCAAATTAACTTTGAGATTTCCAGGTGAGTCCCTGGAGAGCTCAAAGAATGTGACTTTTAACTTCTAAAATAAAGATATTAAACTAATAAGGTTTATTTGATTTATAAATTCTATGGGAATCATTGTCTAATAAGAAATTGTGTAATCCTTCCTTGACTTAAAATTTTATGGGTATGTTGTAAATGCATGTCCCAGAAATCGTATAAAATTGTTAAAAATTTTATATTCTAGAAATCTGATATATTATTGGTCAAAATCTTGATATTATATTAAAATGTTGTTTACCACAGAAATAATCAAATTTCCTGATCAGTTGCATCATTTTTATATGAGCTCTCATCAGACCTTAAACCATGGTAGTTTAAAGTTTCTGTCATTCATAGACAGATATTATTTTATTTTACTTTTTCTCTAGAAGTGTTTGCACTTAGCAATAGTTCAAAATTGCTTTCTCATTGAGGAGGTTCATTAAAAATTACTTTGGAAGGACTCTGGATTACAGATTTCTAATGACTTTAAGATAATACTTTTGGACTGGGTAAAGAATTTTCACAACTCTAATTAAACTGATGACTTCATGACACTGTTATCCTAAGATCAAGCAGAATAAGAATTAATCACATGAGACTGAATAAACTCATAAGGGTAATTTTTTGATGATTTTTTTGTTTTAAATATTGCCAGTTTTTAAAATGTTTTGTTTTCCAGATTTAAGGAAACTTTTTACAGCTATCTCTAGCTTGCAGCAACTTGGTAATGTTTACTTTTGTGAACAAAAATTGAAGCACATTTTCCCTACTGATCCCTCCAGACTTTGAAAACTATTCATAAATATTTTTATTTTTATAATAATATAGTTGTGCAAATAACTACAAATTCAATAAGAATCAGTTCTCCTTATAACAGGACGTAATTGGAAACACTTGTTATATTACCAAGGCTATGACTAGAATGTCTTATTTTCAGATATTGTCAGACGGATTTTAAAAACTAAGATTGGCTTTATAAAGCCAATAAAGCCCCCTGTGGAAAAACTGGTCTGAGAGTTCTCAGACTTACAGGTGAGTAAAACATGTTAATTTTTGGAAGGCCTGGTAATCCTGGGAAATTTTAAGGACCTTATGAAGAAAGGAATTCATGGTTGCAGCCTGATAGCAAGTTCTTGATTTTGCTTCTTAGTCTTAAAAGTCTTTTCTTGTTTTTACTTTGTTAAACTTTGATTTCTTGTTAAAAGTTTCAGAAAAGCAAACTGAAAAAGAGCCTATATGGTCAGTCACTAATCTTGCTGCACTTATATAAATATTCAGGCCAAGTTTAATGAAACCAAACTTATTTTGCAGACTGATTAGTCTTACTTTGATTATCTTTGATAGAAATTGGGTGACTGTACAGAGGAAAAAAGTATGTTCTAGAAGAAAACTATAGTGCAGTCAATATTAAATTCTAGCTCTATTTGTTTTCTTTGAGGTTTTATTATCTATCTTCATTCTGGACTGGATTCTGAATTCTTGTAATTTCTTTCGATATCTGACTATGATTCTCCAAGCTAGTATCTTCAATTTTCTTTAGACCTTCTGGCTTGGAATCACTAAAATTAAACTGCTTTTTTTTTTCCCTGAAGCTCTGCTAGTAGAAGTTGGACAGCTAGATGTAAACTTCTGAGAAACCACCGCCAGAGCTAATGTATGGACAATCTTCCTCAAATCCTAACTGCACAACAGGAAAATCTTTCAGATTGCCACTGCCTGCCCTCACTTCAACTGAAGATGCTTAAAACCCAGCATCTAGAAATCTCCTTCACTGGCTGCCCTCTGGACTCAGAAACCAAGTTTATAATTTTTCCAGCTATTAGTCTTTGGTTTTGTGTCTATCTTCTTAGAAACTAAACTCCCTTCATTAAAGTCTTATGGCTCCTACCATGCAGGAGATCTCCTCGGCTGCCAAGTGTCAGTGGATGATTCAGCCAGTCATTAATGAGCAAAGGGCAGCTGAGCAAGAAAGTGGACTGACGTCGTTCAGAGAATCAAAGAATGTGTCTTCTTCCTTTGAACAAGAATCAGAACTGACTCTTTGCTTGACCAAACTTTAGTCAGGCTCCTGAGCCTTCAGCCTATCTGTGAACTTCCTTACAAAATCCAGTTTTAGCTATATATATATAGATATATATACACTATATACTATATATTATATAGTGTGTGTATATATATATCTATGTATAAATTTAAAAATAAGTCATAAACCTGGAAAACGGCGGTCCTGGGATGGATGGCACTCTAGTCACACAGACCAACCTGCACCAGTTAAAAGCAAGTCTATCTATCTATCTATCTATCTATCTATCTATCTATCTATCTATACCTAATATAGATCTATCTATATATCTATGTATAGAGATATATATCCAGTTTTAGCTATATATATGCAGTTATATATATAAAACTATATATATAGTTACATATATAGCTACATATATATAGTTATATAAACCTTGCTAAGTCGGTTTAGCCAAGATCCCTGCCCTTGATATCTGATCAGTTTCCTCATCCTCAACCCTCCCCAAGGTGACATCTGATCACCTGGCTTGTCTTCAGTGAGAATCCTGCTGAGTGGGTTTAGCCAGAGTCCCCCTACCCCTGATGCTTCCTTCTAGTCATTTCCACCCACTGACTCCTGCTCTGCTCTTCGGCTGTGAATTCCCTCTTGCACGGGCTGTGTTCAGCGTTGAGGCCAATCTCTCTCCCACTGCAAGACTCCATTGCAGTAGTCTTTATACCTTTCATGATCATCCTGAACAAAGTCTTTCTTATTGTGTTTTAACAAGTATCATTGAATAATTTTGTTCTTTAACAGTACCTTGATGTACTCTGAAATCTGGTATATACAAAAGAACAATATACTCACCGGGGAAGTTGACCTGAGACTAAAATAGCTGCCCCCACCCCGCAACCTCCAAACCAGGTTTAAGAAAGCAGTAGGTTTATTTGTAATCCTTGCGAGAGGACTAAATACGTGTTATTTGTCATGCTTATGTTGCTGTTGTTGTTCTAAACAGCTCTAGAATCTCAAAGTAGAGACTTCCTTACTAGGTCACAATATCACAGTAAAGATCTTTTAGATTCCCACAGTCTTTGAAGTGGTCCAAAGATTCTTGTGCCCAGCTTCTAGTTCGCAAGTTTTGCTTTATTCACCAGTACAGACCACCCTGTCATCTAAGCAGCAGGTTATAAAAGGAACCACTTTATTTTCCCATGTGCTGTACATTTTTCCTATGTCCCCATTTTTATTACTTTTAATCCCGATTCTCTGAGACAAATCTTAATGTTTCCATTAGAGAGAGTGGGAAAATGAAACATTTACGTAAAGTCACACAGCTGGGAAGTGTCTGATCTGGGCTGTGTATCCAGGTCTGCCTGATCGTAAAGCCAGTGCTCTCTGATGCTGTTCTAAACTCTGCACTGGGAAGTTCACAAGTCAGAAGAAGGCACCTGAGGCAGACACTGGGCAGGAAGATAGACCTTTATTCCTTTCTGGGCCTCTGAACTTCCTCCAGGTTCACTGCCAGCTCCACCAATCTTTGCCAGGGCACTTCATTTCCTAGGGGTCTTTTTTTTTTTTTTTTTTTTCCATCACTACCTGTATTTATTCTTCCCAAGTCATCTCTCCCTCCCAAGCCACAACAGCACCTTTGAGCTGCCCAGTGCTTGCTCCACTGAACCCAATTTGCGGTACTCAGTCAGGACAAAACATCATTATATGTATGTAAGTGCCGCCAAGTAAGATGTGGGGCGATGTTTTCCAGAAGTGCACTGGTCACAGTCCATTTAGTGCCAGGGAAATCGAGTTTGAAGGAGCTGTAATTATCATTATTGACTGGATGGTTCTGTGCTGCTATATGCAAAATCTGTAATTTTCTTGACAATGTGGCAGAACATGGTATGGAACCCTCGCTCTCCTAATCCTACAACAGGAAAAAAAAAAAAAAAGACAATAACAGCCAAGTTGGCAGATGAGACTCTTCCTTTACTGCAGCCTTCTCTACCCTTTCTAGCTGATGGTCTGCCCTGTGAGCAATTACATGCAGTTGGATGGGTGGGGACTACACATGGCCATAGAGGAAACAGGCAAATAAAATCTGGTGGCTACCCACCCAGGAGCGTTCATGAAGGGTCTGCAGTTCCCAGGCGGGTCTTTCAGTGCTTTATTTGGGCATTAGGAATTCAGTTTATTTCTCCGATAACATGAAAAAAGTCAAGCATTACGGAAATGAAATGCAAGGCTGTCATGGGTTGAATTTTGTTCCTCAAGAAAAGACAAACATGCAGCACCTTGGAACGTGATTTTATTTGGAAACAGAATCTTTACAGATATAATCAAGTCAACGTGAGGACCTTTATCCAACATGACTGGTATCTTTATAGAAGGGAACTTTGAACACAGAGACAGACATGCATAGAGGAAAGATGATGTGAAGGGATACAGGGAGAAGATAGCCATGGAAACACAAAGGCAGATATTAAGGTGATGTTCCAACAAGCTAAGGAAAGCAAAGTTCACCAGCCACCCCTAGCAACTGGGGAGAGGCCTGGACAGATTCAACCTGCTGCCAACACCTTGATATTGGACTTCCGCCTCTGGAACTCAAACAGAATAAACCTCTGTTGTTTAAGCCACCCTAGCTGTGGTGTTTTTTGTTATGGCAACCAAGGAAGCTTATGTGAAAATCTCACCAAAAAAAGGGTGGGTATGAAGAAAGAATTTTAATAAATATGTATGATGCATTTTGGTGATTTGAAAAGGAAGCCATATTTGTCTAGAAAAGACTTTTCCTGGGCAATTGACATCATCACTGGTGTGGAAACGAATGAGTCATAAACCTGGAAAACAGTGGTCCTGGGATGGATGGCACTCTAGTCACACAGACCAACCTGCAACAACCAAAAGCAAGTCTGTGATCAGAGCGTGGATGGCATCAGCCAAATCTGCCCTCTAGCAACAGTGACCACAACAGTCTCCTGAAATGCTAATTATCTAATTATCCTTCCTTATGAGAGCCTTTTTTAAAAAAACTATCAGCGGCTAAATAAATTGAACATGAAGGATAATTTGGCTTACTTATTTTTAGAATATTGTCTTCTTTAACCTATCTTATGAGCCTTCATTTAAATAATTACTCCAAGCTTCCCCCAATGGCACATTTCGCATTTTTAGCGATACCCGTAATGACTCCCCGTGCCACAGAGAGATGACAATGACCCTGTGGCTGTCTCCACTGTGCATCCAACTCACTAATGCCCTCTGTCTCTACCTCCCTGGGGGCCGAGGTCCCTGGAGACACCTCTCCTGTGGAGTCTCTTTCTGACTTCGGGGGACAGAGATGTGTCTTATGGATCACTCAGCTTTGTTTGTACTCTGGGAAGCTGCACTAGAATCTCTTCCCATTGAGACTTAATCAGTGATTTCTTGTTGCTTCTTGTAACTTCACTGAATTGTAACAGAAGTGTTAATGTAAGTACAGGTTCCATCTCAGTGATTTTACCAAGGCTTTGCTTGCTCAGCGAGCTGGTATCCTCTGACTCCTTGACTCTTTTCCTCCTGTCTCCTAGAGATTTGCTGCCTGCCTTGCTGATAAGGGAGGTTTTGTGGATTTTTTTTGGATGAGAGCATGTACAGTGTTGTCTTCCAGGTGTCTCTGGAGTTCTTCCATGGCACATTCTGCATCCAAAAGCACCAGATTCCTGCAAACGACTCAGTTCAGGGGCAGATCAGAATATTCCATTTCAAATCATCAGGATTTCAAGTGTGGTTTGTGTTTTATGGATTCCTTCTCTACCCTTCTTCCATTACCCATTAAAATATTTTTTGGCTCCCCAAGGATGAAGAAATACAGAACAGAAATTAAAATATCAAGCCCAATGACCTGCCTTCAAACTATTGGTGATGAAATGCTATTGCTGGAGATGAAAACATGCCACCCCCAAAACAAATATGACTAAAAAGCTACCCTTTTGCAAGAGAGATTTACATCTGTAAGATAAGTCTCCTTTTGGAAGGGGGTCTCCTTCTCTGCACCAGGGAAAGAATCACTAGGTTTACCCCCATATCACTAGAGAGACTTCATCAATGAAGAAGGCATCGACTTAAGTCTATATAACAAGTCTTAGCTTTGTTTAAGGTCCTTTTCCTGCCCATTTCTTTTCTTTTAACAGAGGTGGGGTCTCACTACATTGCCCAGGTGGGCCTCAAATTCCCGAGCTCAAGTGATCCTCCTGCCTCAGGCTCCTGAGTCACTGGGATTACAGACATGAGCCACTACACCCAGCTCCATAATCCCCATTTAACATGTGAGAAAACTGAGACACAAACCAGGCAAGACACCTGTTTGGGCTGGACACACACAGCCAGGTGGCTGAGCTGAATATGCTTGTTTGTACCAGGTTGGTTCCTGCACTCACATTTGTCACCCTCCTGTGATGATCTGACCTACTAAGTATCTCCAAGAAAATCGCCAGAGGGAGGTACTATGTGTTTTAACACTGTAGAGCAGCCTCAACAAGCTTCACCTGGGACAAGCTAAAGGCTCTATGGAGAATTCATTAACATTGTTTCCTTTGTATTGACTGTTATTACAGTAACCTTTGAATCACCCAAAAGGATACTGGATTTCCATTCACAGGAATGTTACAATGTATCCCATAAGATGAATGGAGTTACATCTAAGATTTTTACCAGTGGACTCAAGGGCTGCAATATACTTACAAGATCCCTCAGAATATACTTACAAGATCCCTCAGTAAGTAAACGATATATCCAACAAGAGGGGATTGATCAAGTGAATATTGGGCTATCCATGCAGTAGAATGTTATGCAGCTATATGGAGGGGTAAGAATGCTTCCTAAATGAACTACGAGGGAAATAACAAGATATATCATAAAATGGAAACAAACGTTAGGGGCAAAATGTGTAGCATATGCTACTGTTGCATGATTCTAAAAAATGAAAAAGGGGGCCTGGTGCAGTGGCTCACATCTGTAATTCCAGCACTTTGGGAGGCCGAGGTGGGCAGATTGCCTGCGGTCAGGAGTTTGAGACTAGCCTGGTCAACATGGACAAACCCTATCTCTCCTAAAAATACAAAAACTAGCCGGGCACGGTGGTGCATGGTGGTGCATAATCCCAGCTACTCAAGGGGCTGAGGCAGGAGAATCACTTGATCCCAGCGGTGGAGGTTGCAGTGAGCTGAGATCGTGCCACTGCACTCAAGCCTGGGCAACAGAGGAACACTGCGTCTCAAAAAAAAAGAGAAAGAAAAAGAAAAAGAAACAGGTGAGAGAGAGAGAGAGAGAGAGTGTGTGTGTGTGTGTGTGTGTGTGTGTGTGTAGAAACAGTGGCTTCCTCTGGAAGAGAAAGAGAAACTGAGCGGCAGGACATGGGGAGTGAGGGTTCACATCTTGGTGCCTTTTTAAGATTTAGAGCTATTTAAAGATAAATTGAAGTTATCTTAAAAAATAAAAATGCTTAATGAAAAGGAGAGCCGACTAAAGAAAAAGTAAGCTGGGACTGCAGGTGCATGTGAGAGCACCAGGCTTTCGCTATTTCTCTTTAATAGGTCTTTTCTCACATCCTTCTTTCTTTGTTTCAGAGAAGAATGGTATTTAAGCCGGAAGTTTAAACTACCCTTTTGAGATCTACTCTAGAGATTTACTCAACTCTTTGAGTTATTTCTCATGTATACAGAACATATACTTGTACATGCAATTAAACTTCTGTCCATTTTTCTCTTGATAATCAGTTTTTTCCTTCCCAGGAGTCTCAGTTAAGAACTCACGAAGAGTGGAGGAGAAAATTATTTTTCCTCACCTACACCATTCGTATGGTTAACAGAAAGTGCTTTTAGAAGATTCCTGTAAATAAATGGATTACTTAATAGAAATTCAGAGAGGCATAGAGGTCTTCAAAAAGTATCCTGAGTGGAAAGAAAATGAGGTCATCATTATCTAGGAAAACCCAGATGACCTAGAGCTTCTCTCATAGAAGTGCTCACGGAACAGAGAAGGGATGTTAGTCCTTCCTCCAGGTTCATCTGGGGAGCATCACACCCCCCCTCACATCTCCTGTGCACACTGTCTGTTGCTGGAGCATCATTCCTGCACCCCCACACCACTCTGTGTTGAGGACATCACAACCCCTGTGCCTGTGACCCCTCCACACTCCATATTGCACCACACTGAAAGCCCAGTCTGCTTACTAGCATGCCTTGCTAATAAAGAGATGTCGAATGTTAAATTCTAAAATTCAACTTTTTTCGAACATCTTCAATCCTGTTGACAATAAGTAAATCAAGAAAAATAATAGACTTTTCAAAAAAGTCAATTCTGAGACTGAGTTTCGGTTTCAGAGACGAAGTCCTCATCCTTTGGAGGGTGAGTTTGGCTGTTTTCAAGGTGGAGGCTCGCTGCTTGGTCTTCTTCACTTTTGGTTTCTCGCCTTGTCTGCCCCTGCCCTGCCTCCCATCCATCCTCCTCCATCCTGTGGTCGTTGGCTTCCTAACACCAATATTGGATCCTGCTTGAACACCTTAAGGGCCCATTTGCTGCTGTTCTCAGGATAAAGTCTTGAGTCCCCAGCACGGCACTCAAGGCC
Source organism: Macaca fascicularis (assembly GCF_037993035.2). NCBI lineage: Eukaryota > Metazoa > Chordata > Mammalia > Primates > Cercopithecidae > Macaca > Macaca fascicularis. Next base: position 229,809,815 of record NC_088375.1, on the reverse strand, counting down.
CTTCATAACTTGGTCGCTTGTGTATGGTAAGGTAGTGTGGGGTTTAGAGGAAACACAGTCCACACCAACATTCTCACTTCTGACACCAATTGCAGATTCAGGAGGTTTCCAAAACTATTCTCAATTCGTATAATTTTTTAGGATTTGCAGAACTCTTCTGCCTCATCTCAGTTAATTCCTCACTAAACTCTGCCTGAAATTATTGGGCTAACGGTCACTGTCTGTGCAGTAAATGATTTAACCTTGCCCAAAGAAAGGTCTGGCTTTTGTCCCCAGCTGCTGAGACACGGTGTGTAGGCCCATGGAATTTCCCTTCTAATAAGGATGTGTCTATTTACCTGAGGCCCAAGACGGGGTAATTTATAAAGGAAAGAAGTTTAATGGACTCATAGTTCCACATGGTTGGGGAGGCCTCACAATCATGGCAGAAGACAAAGGAAGAGGAAACGTACGTCTTACATGACAGCAGGCAAGAGAGAGTATGTGCAGGGGAGCTCCCCTTTATAAAACCCTCAGATTTCGTAAGAATGTCTTACATGATGCCAGGCAAGAGAGAGCATGTGCAGGGGACCTGCCCTTTATAAAACCATCAGATTTCGTGAGAATGTCTTACATGACAGCAGGCAAGAAAGAGCGTGTGTAGGGGAGCTCCCCTTTATAAAACCGTCAGATTTTGTGAGACTCATTCACTATCATGAGAACAACACAGGAAAAACCCACCCCCATGATTCAATTTCCTCCCACCAGGTGCCTCCCGAGACTCATGGGGATTATTACAATTCAAGATGAGATTTGGGTGGGGACACAGAGCCAAACCATATCATCTGGAAACTGTATTTGGAACCTGCCAGACTCTGCCCAGGTGCTTCTTCCCTTAGCTGATTGTGATATGCAGCAATTCCTCATGATAAGCTATAACAGCACCTTTCCCTGAGTTCTGCAAGTCCTTCTAAAAAATGATTGAAATTGAGAATGGTTTTGGAAACCTCCTGAATTTGCAATTGGTATCAGAAGTGAGAATGTTGGTCTGGACTGTGTTCCCTCTAAACCCCACACTACCTTACCATGTACAAAAATGCCACCACTGTTTCATTCCTGGTATTATTCTCTCTCTCTCTCTCTCTTTCTCTCTCTCTCTCTCTCTCTCTCTCTCTCTGTCTCTTTCTCTTCTTCTTCTCTCTCTCCTACCACTTGCTCTCTTCTCTATTCTTCAACTTCAAGCCGTAGCTAAACTACAGGGTGGAAAGAGCGCTGTTCTGACCTGGGAGTAGACAAATGAGAGGCAATGTCAAGTCTGAGTCATAAATGCTTTAAAACTTTGGTTTTCTCTTTGGTAATTAAAAAAAAAAAAAAAAAATGGCCCTGAGCAGTTGATTCTCAGTTGAGTGTCCTGTGTGTCAGCATTCTGAGTGAAGGGGCAGAGACCAGCCCAGGTCCTAAAGGGCAAGTCAGGACATGCCCAGTTGACCTTCCTGATTCCACATGGTCCCTTGAAACTGTAGCTGAGTTAAGGGTTAAAGTGAGGGAATACTTCCTCATGATCACAGAAAAGTTAATATTTTTTTGACAGGGTCTTGCTCTGTTGTCCTGCTGGAGTGCAGTGTCAAGATCATAGCTCACTGCAGCCTCAAACTCCTAGGTGCAAGCAATCCTCCTACCTCAGTCTCCCAAGTGGCTGGGACTACAGGCATGCACCGCCATGCCCAGGTAATTTTTTAAATTTATTGTAGAAATGGGGGTCTCGCTATGTTACCCAGGCTGGACTTGAACACCTGGCCTTAAGCACTCCTTCCACTTAAGCCTCCCAAAGTGCTGGGATTACAGGAACGAGCCATTAGTCGAGGCATGTCTGGCCAAAACTAGTTAATACTTTATTATCTTCCTTTCACATTCCCATTCACTCAAGATTAATTTAGATTTTAAAAAATTCTGCCTCATAATATGAAATCACTTAATGTCCTACTATTTCCTGCAAGTCAGTTCTGTTTTGTATTTTCAAAAGTGTTTCCCAAAGCCTTACAAAAATACAAAAAGACATGACACTTCTCCTTGTTTTATTGCTCCCTTTTGGCCAGGTCAAACCGCCCATTGCTTATCTAATGGGGGATACGGCCTTCACAAATGCCACCTGAAGAATGCTCAGAATGAAGCCAACTCAATGCCCAGGCCAAATACACTGTGTTTATGCAGATGCCCAATCCATGGATCAACAGCTCCTTCTTCACCACACCATCCTTCCTCCCAAGAGGAGAAGGCTAGAATCCGTATGTTGACTCTATCAAAATGCAGATACCACCATATGTCACCAAAGATGGCACTGCAGTTGCCCTTGGCCGAGTTCCTGGTGCTTGCTGGTGGCACATTTTCAAAGCACAGACATTTTCAAATCAACCACTGAGAAGTTTGATGAGCGGCTATGATGCCAACAGAAGATTCAAATGGCAATCAGGTGTTTGGGGCCAAAACTCAGTCCCTCGTAGCTCCTGTGGCTGAGACCATAGGCAATGCAAGTGCTCTGACAGCATCTGAACACACTTCCCTTTCAAAACCCGCGGCAGCCTTTCCATGCCTTGGCATGCAAATGAGTCAATGCTATATTTGGTAATGAGTGCCAGTCCTTTTTTGACAGGTTAATTAATATTCATTATTCAACAGAGAAGAAAATGCTGAGTTGTTTATCATTGGTTCATTAGTTTTAGCCAAATAAAGGATAAACATAATTACTCTCATAAACTACTGTGACAGAACCTAAAAATTATAGGGCTGAAAATGGATGCCTTCAGGAAAACCCTAAAAGAAATGAGACCCTTGGGTCTCAGCAGATGAGTGAGAAAAACAGTTCTAGTTTCTATTGGCATGTCCCAACTCCCTCTCTCACTGGACCTGGGCAAGATCATCCTCCAAAAATGACTCTGCTCTTGCATTTCCTGTTGCCTTTGTCTTCACTGATGATTTTTGCTGTCAGGTGTTGAGGCCTTGATACTGCTGTGTGGTGCATGTGCAGAAGTTAAGCCTTCTGTGGGGGCAAGTTCTCTGACTAAGCAAAAGGCTACACCTGACATCATGAAGCTTAGCATGGGTGGGTCTCCCTCTGAATTCTAGCTTCCTGACTGTGTTTCTTTATGCTAAAGATTTAGCAGGCTTCTCCTGCATTTTCCCTCCCATCCTGTCCTTTTCTCTAGTGTCAGTGCTTTCACCTTCAACAACTCAAGACTTTAGATTCTACTTCTTACGGAATCAAACTCAATCCTCTCTGTATTCACTGTTTGTGTCCCTCCCAAAGTCATGTGTTTAAACTCTAACCCCCATGTGACTATGTTTGGAGATGCAACCTATAAAAGGTCGTTAACGTTAAATGAGTTCATAAGGGTGGAATTAATCCAGTGGAATTAGTGTCCTTAAAAGAAGAGATGCCGGGGCTTGGGCAGTCTCTGCAGGTACACAAAGAAGAGGTCACATGAGCATGCAGTAAGAAGGTGACTGTATGTAAGCCAGGAACAGAGCCCTCACCTCTCTGCTGGCACCTGGATCTGAGACTTCCAGTCTCTAAAACTGAGACAATAAATTTCTGTTGTTAACCCATTTCCCATTTGCCCCAAGAATGCTGCACTGGCAGCCAGCTGCAATTTTTAATTTTTTTTTCTTTTTTTTTATTATTATACTTTAAGTTCTAGGGTACATGTGCATAACGTGCAGGTTTGTTACATATGTATACTTGTGCCATGTTGGTGTGCTGCACCCATCAACCGGTCAGCACCCATCAACTCGTCATTTACATCAGGTATAACTCCCAATGCAGTCCCTCCCCCCGCATGATAGGCCCCAGTGTGTGATGTTCCTCTTCCCGAGACCAAGAGATCTCATTGTTCAGTTCCCACCTATGAGTGAGAACATGCGGTGTTTGGTTTTCTGTTCTTGTGATAGTTTGCTGAGAATGATGGTTTCCAGCTGCATCCATGTCCCTACAAAGGACACAAACTCATCCATTTTTATGGCTGCATAGTATTCCATGGTGTATATGTGCCACATTTTCTTAATCCAGTCTGTCACTGATGGACATTTGGGTTGATTCCAAGACTTTGCTATTGTGAATAGTGCCACAGTAAACATACGTGTGCATGTGTCTTTATAGCAGCATGATTTATAATCCTTTGGGTATATACCCAGTAATGGGATGGCTGGGTCATATGGTACTTCTAGTTCTAGATCCTTGAGGAATCGCCATACTGTTTTCCATAATGGTTGAACTAGTTTACAGTCCCATCAACAGTGTAAAAGTGTTCCTATTTCTCCACATCCTCTCCAGCACCTGTTGTTTCCTGACTTTTTAATGATCGCCATTCTAACTGGTGTGGGATGGTATCTCATTGTGGTTTTGATTTGCATTTCTCTGATGGCCAGTGATGATGAGCATTTTTTCATGTGTCTATTGGCTGTATGCATGTCTTCTTTTGAGAAATGTCTGTTCATATCCTTTGCCCACTTTTTGATGGGGTTGTTTGTTTTTTTCTTGTAAATTTGAGTTCTTTGTAGGTTCTGGATATTAGCCCTTTGTCAGATGAGTAGATTGCAAAAATTTTCTCCCATTCTGTAGGTTGCCTGTTCACTCTGATGGTAGTTTCTTTTGCTGTGCAGAAGCTCTTTAGTTTAATTAGATCCCATTTGTCAATTTTGGCTTTTGTTGCCGTTGCTTTTGGTGTTTTAGACATGAAGTCCTTGCCCATGCCTATGTCCTGAATGGTATTACCTAGGTTTTCTTCTAGGGTTTTTATGGTATTAGGTCTAACATTTAAGTCTCTAATCCATCTTGAATTAATTTTCGCATAAGGAGTAAGGAAAGGATCCAGTTTCAGCTTTCTACTTACGGCTAGCCAATTTTCCCAGCACCATTTATTAAATAGGGAATCCTTTCCCCATTTCTTGTTTTTCTCAGGTTTGTCAAAGATCAGATGGCTGTAGATGTGTGGTAGTATTTCTGAGGATTCTGTTCTGTTTCATTGGTCTATATCTCTGTTTCGGTACCAGTACCATGCTGTTTTGGTTACTGTAGCCTTGTAGTATAGTTTGAAGTCAGGTAGCGTGATGCCTCCAGCTTTGTTCTTTTGGCTTAGGCTAAGTCACCCAACCTGTGGTGTTTTGCTATGGGCAGCCCAAGCCGACTAATAGATTAACATAGACTAGTAGGCTATCTGGAAACTATGGCAACATACACACACACACACCCCTTGTCATTTTCACTTCACTGCTCTGTCATTGTATTTTTAGGAAGTGTTGATGAGGATGATGGTGATGACAATGAGAATAAAAAGGAAACAAACATGTTTAGATCAGGTGTCAGGCACTTATTTTCCCCCCAAAGTGCTTGCACATTCATTACCTCATGTGGAGAGCCTGGGTCCGAGCAGCCATGGTTTCAATGAGAAAGTCAGGCTCTGAAATAAGAACTTCAATGAGCAAAACTGTCTTTATGTTAATAAAAGGAAAATAAAACTCAAAATCTGTAAACCTCTAGTGATCTTCTCCCTAGTGAATGTGGATGTAGTCAAATAAACAAGTCTGTGTGTTTCAGCTCCCTAAGGACAGAACGCACTTGCACGGCTGTATTTACTGTTTATATTTAGAATAATTGTTTTAAAGAAATAAAACAGTGCCAATCCAGTTTGTTGCAGGTGGGGTTTTCAGAGAGCAGTCACTGAGACCAAGTTTGGGATACTAGATGCTAAAGGAAGGGATGAGAGAGAGAGCAGAACTGGGCAGAGGGGGAAATGGAACCACCAGGCAGCTCAGCGGAGTACTAACCAGGAGCCCTGGAGCAAATCGCCCAGCAGTGGGTGGCCTCTGTCCCCCTACCTTGCTCAGTCCCTAGATGTGGCTGCCCTGGGAAGATGAGACCTGGAGCAGAGCAGTTTGGGTGCTGGGCCTGTCCCTGAAGGAGCTTCAGCCAGGGCCTGTCTGCCAACACATTTCCTACTGCTGGACAGCAAAGCCTTCCCAGAATGGAGCCTGGGTGATGCATCTCTGTGTCCACCCCAAGCCTGAAGCTCCCTTGGGACCCTGCCTGAGCTTTTCTGTTTCCAGATATGGCCACTATATTAGAGTAGGTTTGGATCCTTCTCATCAATGTTTTTATACTGGAACTATAAATTCCTGTATCCATACAAATGGTCCAGTTTAGTATGTTTTAGCCATAGAAAAATGTCGTCCATTGGCCTAGGCAAATAATTTATGACTCGGTCCTTAAAAACTAATGAAACAAAAACAAAAATGACAAGTGAGACCTAATTAAATTAAAGAGTTTCCACACAACAAAAGAAACTGTCAACAGGTCACAACCTACAGCATGGGAGAAAATATTTACAAATTATGCATCCATTGAAGAATAAATATCCAGAATCCATGAGGAACTTAAATCCATAAGAAGAAAACAAATAACTCCATTAAAAAGTGGGCAAAGAAAACAAACAACTCCCTTAAAAAGTGGGCAAAGAAAACAAATAACCCCATTAAAAAGTGGGCAAAGGACATGAACAGACACTTCTCAAAAGGAGATATTCAAGTGGCCAACAAATATATAAAGAAATGCTCAATATCACTAATCAAAGAGATGCAGATCAAAACCGTGAGATACCATCTGACACCTGTCAGAGTGACTAATATTAAAAAGTCACAAAATAGCGGATCTTGTCAACATTGCAGAGAAAAGGGAATGCTAACATACTGTTGGGGGGAACGCCTTATTAGTTCAGCCACTGTGTGAAGCAATTTAGAGATTTCTCAAGCAACAAAAAATAGAGTTACCATTCAACCCAACAATCCCATTTCTGGGTATATACCCAAAGGAAAGCAAATCATTCTACCAAAAAGTCACCTGCAATTGTAAGTTCATCACAACATAATTAACAATAGCAAAGACTTGGAATCAACCCACGTGCCCATCAACAGCAGATTAAATAAAGAAAATGTGGTACATATACACCATGGAATACTACACATCCATAAAAAAGAACGAAGTCAGCCAGGCGTGGTGGCTCATGCCTGTAATTCCAGCACTTTGGGAGACCGAGGCAGGTGGATCTCCTGAGGTTGGGAGTTCGAGACCAGCCTGAACAATGTGGAGAAACTCCATCTGTACTAAAAACACAAAATTAGCTGGGCATGGTGGCACATGCCTGTAATCCCAGCTACTCAGGAGGCTGGGGCAGGAGAATCGCTTGAACCCAGGAGGCAGAGTTTGCAGTGAACTGAGATTGCACTGTTGCACTCCAGCCTGGGCAACAAGAGTGAAACTCTGTCAAAAAAAAAGAAAGAGCAAAGTCATGTCATTTTCAGCAACGTGGATGCAGCTGGAGGCTATTATCCTAAGTGAATTAACACAGAAACAGAAAACTAAATACTACATGTTCTCACTTATAAGTAGAGCTAAACAATGGGACACACATGGACATAAAAATGGAAACTATAGACACTGGGAACTCCAAACAAGGGAAGAGGGAAAGGGCTGAAAAACTACCAGCTGGGTGCTATGTTAACTATATGGGTGACAGGTTTTCAACAGAAGCCCAATGTTCAGCATCATGCAATATACCCTTGTAACAGACCTGCACATGTAATCCCTGAATCTAAAATTAAAACAAGATGCTGTCATCATCATAATATATGATATATATATTATGTATGACATATACAATATATATATAGTTGATCCTTGAACAGTGGGGTTTGAACTACATGAGTCCCATTATAAGTAAATTTTCTTGTGCCTCTGCTGCCTCTGAGGCGGAGAGACCAACTCCTCCTCTTCCTCCTCTTCCTCAGCCTGCTCAGCATGAAGACAATGAGTATGAAAACCTTTATAATGGTCCACTTCCAGTTAATGAATAGTAAATATATGTTCTCTTTCTTATGATTTTCTTAATGTTTTTTCCCTAGCTCACTTTGAGAATACATAATACATGTATGCTACATGTGTTATACACATGTACGCTATATGTGTTAATTGATTGTTTATGTTATCAGTAAGGCTTCCAGTAAACAGTAGGCTATCAGTGGTTAAGTTCTGGGGGAGTCAGAAGTTATACATGGTTTTTGGCCAGGCATGGTGGCTCACGCCTGTAATTTCAACACTTTGGGAGGCCAATACTAGAGGATCGCTTGAGCCCAGAAGTTCAAGACCAACCTGAGCAACTCCTTCTCTCCAAAAAAAAAAGAAACAGCCTGGCATGGTGGTGCACATCTGTGCCCCCAGCTACTAGAGAGACCAGAAGTGGGAAGATCACTGCAGTCCTAGAGATGGAGGCTACAGTGAGCCGTGATCATGCCACTGCCCCTCCTGCCTGAATGACAGAGGCATCCTGTCTCGATTTAACACCAAAAAATTATACATGGATTTTCTTTTTCTTTTTTTTTTTTTTTTGAGACGGAGTCTCGCTCTGTCGCCCAGGCTGGAGTGCAGTGGCCGGATCTCAGCTCACTGCAAGCTCCGCCTCCCGGGTTTACGCCATTCTCCTGCCTCAGCCTCCCGAGTAGCTGGGACTACAGGCGCTCGCCACCTCGCCCGGCTAGTTTTTTTGTATTTTTAGTAGAGACGGGGTTTCACCGTGTTAGCCAGGATGGTCTCGATCTCCTGACCTTGTGATCCGCCCGTCTCGGCCTCCCAAAGTGCTGGGATTACAGGCTTGAGCCACCGCGCCCGGCCTTATACATGGATTTTCAACTGCACAGGGGATTGTCACCCCTAACCCTCACATTGTTTAACAGTCAACTGCATATACCATACATGTAAACTACACATATATCATATTTATTTATATATATTTTATTCTGAAGCTATATTTTTTAATTCAACATTTTGTTTAAAACGTTTACCTATTCTGATACATGACAATCTTACTCACTATGAATTGTTATTAACTAACATATTCTAAAAGATGTGAAAAATCGCATTGTGTTTGTATACTGTGATTTATTCCCTCATATCCTTTGCTGGTGTGTGAGCTGTTTCCTGGTTTACTCTTGTAAGCAAAGCTTCAGTGAACATCTGCCCTCCTGTGTCCGTGGTTTGAGGATTTCTCTAGGGCACCAGGACAAATGTCTTCCTTTGCTTTTCTACATTCCCCTTGAACGTGGTGTGGTATCTGCCCACAACTCATGCTCCATTATAAACACCAACTCATAATGTCTGGAATGATGCTTTCCTAGTTCCTTCCACCCTTAGTTCCTTCTTTCAAACTGCCAAGTGCTGGAAACCAATACTTGAAGATCTCAAGGCAGGCAGGTGGTTGCTATGAGCAGTGCTAAAGCCAGGGTTACCATTTAACTGGACTGTGTTCATAAACCTGTCTTTTTAGATCAAAAGTTTTTGCTGTAGAGATTCTTCTTTCAAAATGAAGAGACATAGTATAATACATATGCAGATGCGGTAAACAAAGAGCAAAGGAACAAAAACTCTAATCTTCTGTTTTTTAAAGCAATCAACATATCAATTGTTAAACTTAAAAAAATGAGGAAGTAAGCAAAACAAAAACAAAGCAAAGCCCTATGAGCAACGAAAGCAGATGTTTAGTCACTAAAACTGTATTTTCATCAGAGGAGGGTACCTTCCTATCTTCATCAAAATGTATTGAACTCGTCTTCTCACTTAGTCTCTCTCTGTGTGTGGTACAAATGCAGACACATTGGGTGAGTACTTAACTCTTAGAAATTCAATGATAGACAACCAACAAAAGTGGGGAGAGATAGAAATGAAAACTAGGCATCAAACACTCCCCAGGGGTGGAGTCTGTGGGCCAGTCATTCCAGGTAATCCGTGCACATGGCCCCAGCACGGGCCTGGGATGAGATCGGTGAGCATCTGCCCTCCTTCGCGAGGGGTGCAACCTGGTGTGTTGCTAAACCTCTTTGTAGTCTCCACCTTTTATCTGAAAACTAGGAATAATAACAGCATTTATTGCTTGGGATTATATGAGTAAGAACAGAGCCCTCAGGAGAGTGTCTCGCACGTATAACGTGCTAAATAAATGCTGCAGATGGAGAAGCCACAGTGGCCCTTGAATGCAGCCCTGTTTTAAAACAGTAATAACTGATGCTAATAATCATGACCTTGGTTCATTGAATAAAAGAAATAACACTCAGTATGTTCTCAGCATATGCAGAGTGAATAAAATGTAACTCGATGACAGCAAAAATATAGATAGGAATGTATGTAAGTATTACAATAGGAACAGCAGTATGGAAGCACTCATGACCTTAGCTTATTAAGAAAAAATAATGTTTATAATGTTCAGTGTTTTCTCAGAAAGAAAAATGGTTAATATAATATTTTGAATCATTTTTATTCCCAAATGCCATATGAAAATTTTACTCCAAATGCTAGATAAATTACATCAACTTTTTCCAAAACTGCATCCTACAATACCATAACAAGATTTCCATAGTAAAGGTATGTTTGCGATAATGTATGGTTGTTCAAGGCTGGCTTAAAGTGAGCTAAACAGGGATTTTCTCTTTTTGTAATGATGGAATTGGAAACTGGAGCCAATTTTTCTAGCTAAAAATAGAAAATCTGGGAAAATATTAACAGAAGAGTTTGAACTAACAATACAGTGATGGATTATGGAGAATAAAATTTAGGAAAGGAAATAAACCCATAGAAGTAAGGTTGGCATTTAGAATTCCTTTTTCACAAGTGGTGTCTACCCATTTGGAAGAGGTAGTTGAGGCATTAAGAAGCTGAACAGCATTGTTTACAGTCACAAGGGAATGGAGGAGCAAAAATCACAGTTGACAGCTCTGGAAAAACAGTTTCTCTACACTCATATAACATTTCTGACATCACATGTGTGGGGTTTTTTCCCTCACCAACAGATTCTCTGATACCAGCTAGGTGTCTGACAATTTAATTCATTTCTGACATTATCTACTTAGAGTTAGCCTCACATCCCATGAGTTAAATGCTCAGTCCCATAAAACTACCTCCTCACTTCAGATGTCAATTGCAAGTCCAGACCTTTCCTACCACTGACCAACCAGCTATAAAATGGGTGGCTCCCATGACTCCTTCTTAAGGTTTAATAATTTGCTAGCATAGCTTGCAGAAATCAGGGGAACAATTTATTTACATTTACTGGCTTATGATAAAGGATATAACTCAGGAACACTTCAGATGGAGGCAACACAGAGGGCAATGTATGGTATGGAGGGGGTGTATGTATGAAGCTTTCATGCTCTCTGTGGGCATGACACCCCCAAGCACCAACCCAGAAGCTTACCGAAATCTCCTTGTTCAAGAGTTTTTATAGAGCTTAATCTCCAGTACCCTCTTCCTTCCCAGAAGGTGATGGGTAGGGCTGAAAGTTTTAACCCTCTAATTACATGGTCTTTCTACTAACCAGCCCCATGTTGAGGCTATCTAGGGGTCGTATCATAAGTCACCTCATTAGCATAAACTTGGGTAATCCAAAGGAGCTCATCATGAAGAATAAGATATTTTTATCACTCAGGAAATTCCATGGGTTTTAAGAACTCTGTACTAGGAACCAGGGTCAAAAAAAAAAAAAAAAAATTCTTATTACAACCAGGCTCCACTCTGGGGAGCCCTTGGAAATCCATCTCCTTGGTATTGAGACCCTGTAGGACAATAGGCTATTAATAGCAGTAAGGCTGGCTTGTGAGTAAGTTATCTCTCTCAGGGACTAAGCCTTGCTTTTCATCATATTCAGATTCTAAAATTGGATTTTGTTAACCTCAATTACTAGTGTTCTGAACTGCTTACCAGAAGTAGTGTATACCTTTGTGGAGAAAATTAGCATCATCTAAGGCCAAAAATTATGTCTACAAAGTTTTGGGCCACAATTCTTAACTGTTAATAGTAATAATAAAAACCAAGTAGAGAAAAAGCCTGGACAACATTAAAATAAAAACCAATACAAACAACAGATATAAGAAATAGACCCACAAGGGAACCTGGAAAGGAAGTACCAGATACTGACCTATAACTGTAATTATTAGTTCAAGAAATAAAACAGCAAGATTGAGCATTTTTGACAAAGAAATGAAAACCATAAGAAAGAATTGAATGGAAACTTAAAAATACAATGATCAATATTAAAAACTCAATGGATGAAGTCAGAAATAGACTAAACACAACTGAAAAGAGAACCAGAGTTTTGGAAAATTGGTCAGAAGAAAATATCCAGAATGAAATGTGAAGAGTGACAAAAGGAATGAAAATGCAAAAGAGAGGCTAAGGGATATAAAGCAAGCACTGATAATTATCTGAAACTGGAGACCCACAGCAAGAAAAGAGGCAGCATGGATTAGAAGAAATATTTGGAAAGATCCTCTGAGAATGTCATAGGACTAATGAAAGACATCAAACCACAAATCCATGAAGCCCTAAATAAATAAAATAAATAAAAATAAATAAAAGTAACAGCAGAATACATAAAAATGAAATGATAGGTGTATCAGGATAAAACTGCTGGAAACAAAAAACAAAGAATAAAAAAACCCTCTGAAAACCAGCCAGAAAAAAATAAACACATTACATTTAAAGCAGTCAAAATTAGACTGACAGCTAACATCATAGCAGAAACTCTCATAGAAGACAATGTAACGACACATTTATCCAACGTGCTGATGAAAAAAGTGTTAACCTAAGATTCCATAATGAGTGAGAATATTTTCAAGAATGAAGAAATTTTATGCAAATAAAAATCAGAAAATTTATCTTAATCAGGCCTTAATTAAAGGAAACAAAAAGATGGAGATACATGTGTACATATATAATTAAAATGCACAGAGATAATAGCATATCATTCATGATAAGGACTAATGGAGTTAGAGTATTATTAGAGTTTTGTATTGTCCAAGAAGAGATAAAAGTACCAACTAATAATTAAACTTTGATAAGACAAGGATGCAGATTATATTCTCTAATTAACCAGCAAAAGAACAGTAAAAATACTTGTAACAACTTAGCAAAAAGGGGGAGAGAAGAAATAAATTTAAAAAAAAAATCTTAACAAATTCAAAGGAAGATGAAAAGGGGGAGAAAAAGAAGCACAGATAGCTGGAACAATAGAAAAGAGTTAATAATATGATTAAAACATAATTATCTGCTTTACATTAAATGTAAATGGACTACATAAATAGCAATATGCTACTTACAAAATAATACATCAATACAATACGATCAATAAGGTATGACTTTCATACTTTATTGATAAAGTATGAAATAAATAAAGTATGAATACAGAAAGTTTGAAAGTAAAAGTATAAAAATTAACCAGGCAAGATTCACAAAAGAAAACTTGGGTAGCTATATTAATAAAAGCAAAGTAAATTTAAAGTCAAAAAACATTGTTAGAGATACAAAGACATTTTGTTATGAGAAAAGTGTCAATTTGTAATGCAAGTGTAAAACTTACAAAATTCTGTGACTAATAGTCTTCAAATATTTTGAAGCAAAATAAATAGAACTATAAAAAATTCAAAAGTTTATAATCACCTTGAGAAATTGTGGAACAAATTTTTCAGTAACTTAAAGAAGAAGAAAAAATAGAAAGAGCCAAGACACTCTTGAAGAAGGACAAGGTAGGGAAATTGCTTTGCCGTGTACAAAGACTTACAAAGTTACCGTGATTAAGAAAGTGTGGAACTGGCCCAAGATGGATGAAACAGAGTGGAATGCAGGAAGAGATTATGCATGTTTGGACACTTAATTTATGAGAAAAAGGTAGCATTGTAGAACAGTGGCAGAAAACAATTTTTTTCAACAAATTGTGTTGAGTCAAATGGATTTGTATTTGGAAAAAAATAAGTAAAATGTAATCCACATATCATGCCATAAAAAATTACCTTCAGGTGGATTATAGATCTAAACGTGAAAGGTAAAATAATAAAACTCTGGAAAATAAAGTTAGGAAATATTCATTAACTTGGGGTAGAGAACACTGTCTTAAATCTGACACTAATGCATTAAACATAAAGAGAATTAATGAAAATGAACTATATTAAAATTAATAAGTTTTGTTCATCCAAAAATACTGTTAAGAGAGTGAAACAAGCCACAGATAATATAAAGGACCCTTTAATATTAATATAAAAATAAAGCCAGGCAACCGAAAAAAAAAGGTGCAAATGACTTGCATGGATATGTCATTAAGAAAAACTCCAAGGGTTAGAAACATCAGAAAAGGTGTTTGACTTCACAAGACATCAGGGAAATGAAGATTAAAACCATAATGTGACACTACTTCACACCCACCAGAATAACTAAAATTAAAATTTCTGACAATACCAACTCAAATTCTCATACACTACAGGTGGGGGCGTAAACTAGTATAGCCACTTTTGAAAACTGTTTAACATTACCTATTTAAGTCAAAGGTATGTGATATTCTAACAACGTCTCTTTTAGAGATACACAATACAGAAATACATTCACAAGCTTAGCACAAGACATCTACATGAATGTTCACAGAAGTACTATTTATAAGAGCCTCTAAAGGGAAGCAATCCAAACGAGTATTGGTGTTAGAATGGACAATTAAATTAGAATAATTAGAGAATGAAATACTCTATAGCAAAGACAATGAACAACCCAAACTTCATCCAACATATGAATGGATCTTACAAACATTATGTTGAATGAGGGAAACCAAACACAAATGTATACTTCACGGTTTCCTTTATATAAAGTTCAAATCGGAAAAGCTGCACTAAGGTGTTAGAAATGGGAAAATTGCTACTTGGGAGGCTGAGGCAGGAGAATGGCATGAACCTGTGAGGTGGAGCTTGCAGTGAGCCGAGATCGCACCACTGCACTCCAGCCTGGGCGACAGAGTGAGACTCCATTTCAAAATAAAAAGAAGAAAAGAAAAAGAAAGAAAGAAAGAAATGGAGAAAAATGGTCATCTTGGGAGAGAAAAGAGGAGATGAGATATTGGTGGGAGGAAGTATGAGGAAGCAGCTGAACTCTGCTGCAATACTCTATCTTCTGACCTGTGAGATGGTCAAGTGGATAGTCATGATGTAATAATTGATTGAGCTGTAATGTATGTTTTCTGTACCGTTGATAGTTGATTTACATTTCATTTTTTTTAAGTTTTACAAAAGGAGGAAAAAAGCAGTTAAATAGATTTCTTTCCTTCAGGACTTCTGAGAGACTTTCATATACATTCTGAGTCCTCAAGTGGGGAATATAGCACGTAACATATCTCAAAGTTATTTGACCACAGCATCCTTTTTCTTAATCACTTAAAAGTCTCAGATTTCCATCGAATAGTTTGGGAATCTCTGAATTACCTGATAGTTCATGACCATCTGTAGCATCTTTATGCTATTACAGTTTGTAATATGGTGAACTACTTATTTCCTCCATTTTCTGACTTACAGCTTCTAAAGTCTTTTTAGATAAAGGTGCTAGGATAAACTTTTGTTCTAATATTTGGTCTTTGATATCTGGTTCCTGGCACAGAGCTCCTAAGACCTTTGTAATTTCCTGAGTGATAGGAATGTCTGACACAGAGCTGCTAAATCTTAGGAATTTCCTGGGTAACAGGAAATGCTTGTTCTAATGAAGTGACTCTTGGTGAGCCCAGAGATAGCCTCAGGATGCGGGGCTGGGTGTCAAGGGAACCAACCACGTGGTTAGAGGCTTGGAACTTTCAGTCTCCATCCTCCCTCAAGCTTCTGAGAGAGGAGAGAGGCTGAAGGTCAAGCTGATCATCAGTGGCCAGCAATGCAATCAATCATGCCTACCCTACGTAATGAAATTTCCATAAAAACCCAAAAGGAAGGGATTCAGGTGAGGTTCTGAGTAGCTGAACCCATGAACCCTTGGAGGATGGAGCACCCCAGAAAGGGCATGGAAACCCCATGCCCTTCCCTATACCACACCTGGTGCATCACTCTGCTTGTTCATCTGCATCCTGTGTCTTATTCTTTATGATAAACAGATAAAAGTAAGTAAGGCATTGCCCTGAGTTATGTGAGCTGCTCTGGCAAATTAATCAAACCTGAGGAGGGGGTTATGGGAACCCCAGTTTATAGCCAGTCACGAAGAAGTATAGGTGACAACTTTTTTATACTACCTGTGATTGGCATTTCAAGTGGGGGCAACCTTGTAAAATTGAGCCCTTGACCTATGAGATCTGACACTATCTCCTTGGAGATAATGTCAGAATTGAAATATAGAGCACTCAGCAGGTGTCTTCTAGAGAGCTGCTTGCTTGCTGTGTAGAGAAAACTCTCCACACTTCTGGTGTCAGAAGCATTGTGTAGAATGGTGTGTGAGAGTCGAGAACAGAAGAAGCACTTTTTTCCCCCTTATTCTTAATATAGGTATTCTTAGGACTCAAGGACAAACCTTATTTGATAAATGTAAGGCAGCCTTAATAAAATGGACTTTGTCTTCAAGGTTAATAGGTATAGTGGCATCACTGATAAGCCAACCTTTAACAGTTAGAATGCAGCCTTGGCTGCTGTTAGAAAAAGACCCAAAATAAGAGTGGTGTATTAGTCTGTTCTCACATTGCTATAAAGAACTACCTGAGACTGGGTATAAATAAAAGAGGTTTAGGGTGGGCACATTGGTTCATGCCTGTAATCCCAGCACTTTGGGTGGCCGAGGCAGGCAGATCACCTGAGGTCAGGAGTTTGAGACCAGCCTGGCTAATACGGTGAAACCCCATCACAGCTTAAAAAAAAAATACAAAAAAAATAAGCTGGGCCTGTTGGCCGACACCTGCCATCCCAGCTACTCAAGAGGCTGAGGCCGGAGACTCGCTTGAACCTGGGAGGCGGAAGTTGCAGTGAGCCGAGATCGCGCTGTTGCACTCCAGCCTGGGCAAAAGAGCAAAACTCTGTCTCAAAAAAAAAAAAAAAAAAAAAAAGAAAAGAAAAGAAAAGAAAAAAGAAAAAGAAAAGAAAAGAGGTTTAATTGACAGTTCCACAGGCTGTAGAGGAAACAGGGCTGGGGAGGCCTCATGAAACTTACAATCATGGAGGAAGGTGAAGGGGAAGGAGGCACGTTTAATGTGGCGGGAGAAGGAGGAAGAGAGAGTGAAGGAGGAGGTCCTACATACTTTTAAACAACCAGATCTTGTGAGAACTCACTCACTATCACGAGAAGAGCAAGGGGAAATCCACCCCGGTGACCCAGTCACCTCCCATCAGGCCCCTTCTCTATCACTGGCGATTACAATTTGACATGAGGTTTGGGTGAGTACACAGACCCAAACCAATCGGTGTGCTTAAATAAGACAGCACATTTTTCTCAAGTCTAATTACAGCCCAGGGGAGTAGAGGGTGGTCCCACTATTATCAGGGGTGCAGGCTCTTCCTGTCTCATTCCATCGTGTTTTCCACCCTTTCCAGATAAGTATGGAGCTTCCTACCCTCTCTGACGTGCTCCACCCTCCAGTGACCTCTGTGAATTCAGCTGTTCAACTTCTCATGATTCAGGATGGCTGCTGGAAATTGACTCGTGACCCACCCACATTCCAGCTAGTGGGGTTAGGGAAAGGGGGACAACATGGGAGGGCGTTGCCCTTGTTTTTATGGCACAACCTAGAATTGGCATCCATATTGCTGCTTACTCAGCATTGGTCAGGATTTGGTCACATGGTCACACCCTGCTGCAGCACAGGCTGGAAACAGTGCCCCTGCTGAGCTAATACATAGGTTTCTCTTACGACAGAAAGGAAAAAGCATAGATATTGCTGAGGGGAGGTCTTTGATCCTTCACTAAATACCTCTGGAAGGAGTTTTAAAAGATATCCCATTGAGGCTGGGCGCTGTGGCTCACGCCTATAATCCCAGCACTTTGGGAGGCTGAGGCAGGTGGATCATGAGGTCAGGATATCGAGACCATCCCAGCTAACATGGTGAAACTCTGTCTCTACTAAGAATACAAAAAAATTAGCTGGGCATGGTGGCGGGCACCTGTAGTCCCAGCTACTCAGGAGGCTGAGGCAGGAAAGTGGCGCAAACCCAGGAGGCAGAGCTTGCAGTGAGCCGAGATGGCGCAACTGCACTCCAGCCTGGGCAACAGAGCGAGACTCCATCTTAAATAAATAAATAAATAAATAAATAAATAAATATGAAAAAAGATATCGCATTTAATTGGCATATTATGTGAAAAAAATCAATGGTTAACGTATAGGAAAATTAGGACCTAGATTGAAACTAGGCCTCATAAAATTTAGAAAATAGGCCTCATATAGAAAAAATTAACACCAGGTGGCTCTGGATAGGGTCCCACCCTGCCTCAATAAGGTCCCACCCTGATAGGGTCCCACCCTGCCAATTCCGGGGGTCCCACCCTGCCTCGAAGTTCCCGGAATCAGCAACTCCAAGAAAAAACCTCATAAGGTCCTGCTCTAACCAATTAGCATAAGACACCTTGCTCAGGCCATAGACAGACCCAATTACCACGCGCCTAAAGCTTTGTTTGAATTTCGCGCCCTAAGCTGTGTTTGAACTTGTATTTGCCTATATAAACAGCCTGTAACAAGCAGTCGGGGTCCCAGGGCCAACTTAGAACTTGGGACCCTAGCGCGCTAGTAATAAATAACTCTCTGCTGTGAATCTCGTGTCGGTGATCCTTCGCGGCGACCCCTGCCCAGGAAGGAATCGACAGTTCGGTTCCAACATTTGGTGCGTTGGCCGGGAAGTGGGGTCGTCCGAGGACCCCCGACCCATCCGGCGGAGACCTATCTGGCCCGGGCCACGGACTGCTGACTGAACGGACCTACCAGGTACCTTCGTTTTGTTCTGTCTGTCTTGCCGGCTAACTCTGAACTCTGGAGAGTACTCCTTCTGAATTAAGTGGGGAAGGGGGACAGACGTGTCCCGCACCTTCCCACTTTTCGCCCTGGGGGACGCCCTGGCGGTAGTCTGGGAGAAGGCTAATGACTCGGTCAGCCTCCTCAAATCTGTAGGCAGGCCGCCCCTGCCGTCTGAATATTTTGTAATCTTGTGGCGCTACTCTCTGGCCGCGCGGCTTCTCCTTACTTGTCTGGTCTTTGTTTTTGTTACTTTTGTTTTGTCCTTGTTTGTTATACGTGGACGAAATAAGACAGACGTTGACGACTCCTTTGTCTCTGACCCTGACTCACTTCCCTGACGTTCGGGCTCGAGCCCACAACCTCTCCATAGAATTCCGTAAGGGACGATGGCGAAAATTCTGCTCGTCCAAGTGGCCTACCCTCCATGTTGGGTGGCCCCGGGACGAAACATTTAACCTCCCAATTATCTTACAGGTTAAAGCAACAGTGATGGATCCTGGGCCACACGGACACCCAGACCAGGTGGCCTACATAATTACTTGGGAGGATCTGGTCCGAAACCCTCCCTCTTGGGTGAAACCCTTCCTCCATTCCCCTTCCCCATCCCAATCTACCCTCCTTGCCTTAGAAGCCCCAAAGAATCGGAATCCGGACCCGCATAAGCCAGTCCTCCCAGATAAACCCCAGAGGGACCTCCTCCTTCTCGAACCCCTGCCTCCTCCACCTCAAAACCCCCTTCGGGGACCTCCACCTTACGCTTCACCCTTGCCCCCTGTCTTGTCCCCAGCTCTTTCCTCTACCGCCTCGACCCCTACCCTTTCTCCAACTTCTCCCTCGGCCCCTCCCTCCACCCCGTCTCCTCCTCCAGCCCCGCCCAAACTCACCCCTCGGACGCCGCCGCCGACACCTCCTCGTCTCCGCTTGCGGCGGACTGAGGACCCAGAAGGCCCTTCCACTTAGCAATCCTCCCTTTTTCCCCTCCGTACTGTCAGTCACACAGTCCAGTACTGGCCCTTCTCTGCCTCTGACCTCTATAACTGGAAGACCCATAACCCTTCCTTTTCCCAAGACTCTCAGGCCCTAACCTCGTTAATAGAATCCATTCTCCTCACCCACCAGCCCACCTAGGATAATTGCCAGCAACTCCTGCAGGTCCTCTTAACCACTGAAAAAGGCAGCAAGTCCTCTTGGAGGCCCGGAAAAATGTGCCAGGACCAGGAGGCCTCCCAACCCAACTTCCCAATAAAATAGACGAGGGATTTCCCCTCACCCGCCCGGACTAGGACTATGAAACGGCACCAGGTAGGGAGAGTCTCCAAATCTATCGCCAGGCTCTGTTGGCGGGTCTCAAAGGGGCAGGGAAACGCCCCACAAATTTGGCCAAGATAAGAAAGAAACCCCTAAGGAAAGGGAAGCCAGGTTAGCGAAGGAACAGATAGAGCGAGAGGATCGTAAAAACCGAGTAAAGGATAAGCATTTAACAAAAATCCTGGCAGCAGTTGTGAGAAAGAAAGGACCAGGGAGAGAGGGAAAGAAGCGGAGACGGCCAAAAGTGGAAAAAGACCAGTGTGCCTACTGCAAAGAACAGGGGACTCGCGGAGGCGTTAAGGACAAAAGAGGGCGCGGCCAACTCCCGGAGGAACGGCAGGCCGAGAGCGCGGCGCCCGGGCCTGGCGCCAAGCCTGAGCCCGCCAGACGGGAGGCGGCCCCGCCGCGGGCTCGGCTCCGGCCCCAGCCACGCCGGCATGGCCGGCCGGACCGTACGGGCCGAGACCCGGAGCCGGGCCGAAGATAACATCAAGAAGGTAATGGCGACCATCAAGAAGGTCCAAAAATGGAAGAAGCAATGAGTGACTGTAGGCAACACTTCCCTTCGTATCTTCAAGTAAGTGCCAGTGGTGGACCCCCAGGAAGAGGAACGAAGGCGGGCAGGTGGCGGGGCAAAGAGATCCCGTGGCCGGGAACGTCGGGGCAGGGGCGCCAGTCCCCGAGGGGGTGGCCCTCTCATCCTGCTGGATCTCAATGATGAGAACAGCAACCAGAGTTGCCATTCGGAAAGTTCCCTGCAAAAAGGCACAGAGCCCAGTCCTGAGGGCAGCCCCCAGCCCAGCCGCCCTGTGTCACCTGCCGGACCCCCAGAAGGGGTCCCTAAAGAGGCTCAGCCCCCACGGCTAGGCCAAGAAAAAAAATCCCGGGGGCATAACTGCTGGCAGCACTGACGAACCCCCAATGCTAACCAAGGAGGCCCTGGCAATGATCCAGCAGATGCATGCCTGGACACACTTAAATAATTGAAAGCTAAAATTACTGATTAAAAAACTGACTTTCTAATCCCAAAGACAAGTACCCTCGTAGAACAAGTGACATCTGCCTGTAAGGTCTGTCAGCAGGTAAACGCTGGGGCTACCCGAGTGCCAGAAAGGAAACAAACTCGTGATAACCGCCCAGGAGTCTATTGGGAAATAGACTTCACTGAAGTAAAACCTCACTATGCTGGATATAAGTACCTACTGGTGTTTGTAGATACCTTTTCAGGATGGGTAGAAGCCTACCCCACCCGGCAAGAAACGGCACACATAGTAGCCAAGAAAATTTTGGAAGAAATCTTTCCTAGATTCGGACTTCCCAAGGTAATTAGGTCAGATAACGGGACGGCCTTCGTTTCTCAGGTAAGTCAGGGGCTCGCCAGAATATTGGGGATTAATTGGAAATTACATTGTGCCTATAAACCCCAGAGCTCAGGACAGGTAAAAAGAATAAATAAAACAATAAAAGAGACCCTTATTAAATTAACCTTAGAGACTGGTTTAAAAGATTGGAGACGCCTCCTATCCTTAGCTCTGTTAAGGGCCCGGAATACACCTAACCGTTTTGGGCTCACTCCATATGAAATCCTCTACGGAGGACCTCCCCCTTTGTCAACCTTGCTTAATTCCTTCTCCCCCTCCGATCCTAAGACTGACCTACAGGCCCGGCTAAAAGGACTCCAAGCAGTACAGGCCCAAATCTGGGCCCCCTTGGCAGAACTGTACCAACCAAGACATACACAGACCAGTCACCCCTTCCAGGTGGGAAACTCTGTCTACGTTAGACGGCATCGCACTCAAGGACTAGAGCCTCGGTGGAAAGAACCCTACATTGTTATCCTGACCAGTCACCCCTTCCAGCCATAAAGGTTGACGGAATCTCCACTTAGATCCACGCATCCCACGCCAAGGCTGCTCCAGAGACGTCCGGATCAACACCACTTAAGACGTGAAAACTCCAACGCTCCGCGGACCCGCTCAAGATAAGACTCTCTCGTATCTAACTCCTTACTTATTGTTTACCCTTCTTCCCTGCGCCGTCTCTAGTGTAGTTTTTGACGCTAATCCCCACCGGCCATTTAGCCTGACCTGACAGATAATTAATTTTAATAATCAAGAGGTCTTAAATAAGACCTCCGAGAATGCTCCTATAAAGACTTGGTTTCCAGACCTCTATTTCAACTTAAAAAAAAATATATATATATAGCAAAAAAAAAATAAAAGACACAGGCCCCCGGTTTACTAGTCCCACAGGAGTCCTATTAAGAACTCCTCAAGATAGACAAAAATAAAAAAGACAGGCTAGAAAAATGTCCATCAGCCAGAACAGGTTTTATGCCTGTCCCGGATGCAAGACAGAACCAATAAAAAACTTGTAGAAATCTGACTCACTTGTATTGCAAAAACTGGTCCTGTGTAACTACTAATAATAAAAAGTAAAAATAAGCCACAAAACCTTAGTATATAACTATGCCCTTTGTCCAGCCCTGTACCACAACCCGATATTCAGAAAATTGCAACCTGGTTCACATCAAGTTTAAAGATGCGGCAAAATCTGATAACAGATAGATAACAACAAAATTAATATAAAGTCTCTATTTATACCAGCACAACCCGCCTAAAATTCCCCTCCAAATCAGACTATTAGTCAATCCAGACACTGCCCCTGTTGCAGTAAGGCCAGACCAGGTTTTATTAGAAGCTAAGAAGCCCCCGGTTTCCATATCGGAGAAGCCCCAACTAAAAACTCCTCAAAGCACTTCCCCGCCCTTAATCTCCCTCACCCTCGCCGACATGTTAAAAATTAAGGTAGCGGCTAGAGTTAAGACCAGGACAGCAGCCCTAGTGCATAGTAACCATCATCTGCAACAACTTAAAGTAGCCATAAATAAAAACCTTAAAGCCATAGAACAATCTATCACAAAACTTGAAAAGTCCTTGACTTCTCTGTCTGAAATTATATTACAAAACCGACAAGGACTAGAAATTGTCTTTCTAAAAAAGGGCGGGCTCTGTGCAGCCCTAAAAGAGCAATGTTGTTTTTATGCAGATCATTCAAAAATAGTTAAAGATTCTATGGCAAAACTAAAAGAGAAAAAAATCTCAACAAAGTTAGTTTAAAAATTAGTACAACCAATCCCCTTGGCTTAGCACCCTAATCTCCACCATCTTAAGACCCCTCATCCTGCTCACGCTCATCCTGACTTTCAGGCCATGCATACTCAACCACTTACTCACCCTTATTAAAAATAGATTACATGCTATGGTTCTGACCCAACTATACCAGACCCTCAGGACTAAAAAAGAGGCTCAAGATTGAGCCTCTGACACAAAAAAAGGAGGGAATGAAACTAGGCCTCATAAAATTTAGAAAATAGGCCTCATATAGAAAAAATTAACACCAGGTGGCTCTGGATAGGGTCCCACCCTGCCTCAATAAGGTCCCACCCTGATAGGGTCCCACCCTGCCAATTCCGGGGGTCCCACCCTGCCTCGAAGTTCCCGGAATCAGCAACTCCAAGAAAAAACCTCATAAGGTCCTGCTCTAACCAATTAGCATAAGACACCTTGCTCAGGCCATAGACAGACCCAATTACCACGCGCCTAAAGCTTTGTTTGAATTTCGCGCCCTAAGCTGTGTTTGAACTTGTATTTGCCTATATAAACAGCCTGTAACAAGCAGTCGGGGTCCCAGGGCCAACTTAGAACTTGGGACCCTAGCGCGCTAGTAATAAATAACTCTCTGCTGTGAATCTCGTGTCGGTGATCCTTCGCGGCGACCCCTGCCCAGGAAGGAATTGACAGTTCGGTTCCAACAGATAAAAGTAAAAAGACCTCCAAGAGAGGAACAATGATTTCCAGATTCTGTGGCATTCAGTCAATGAGATTCTTGTTGTTTCTGTGTTTTAGACAACAGAGACAATCTGTAGAATGTTCCATTTTTTACACAACACCCAAGCAGCTGATTCACAAGAAAAGTGCGGCAGTGAGTGTTCAGACCAGATGGTCGATAACGTGTTGCTTGCCTGTTTTGTGTAAAACAGTTCAGTGTATTAGAAACAGCAGGAGCTTTGGGGTCAGAAAGACCAGGGTGTGCACTATGGCTTTGTCACTTTCGAGACATGTGACGCTGCACAATCTGATCATCAAAACCAAAACCCACCAATGTCTGGCTTTTCCTTTGAGTCCTTTTAATGGTATTGGCTACCTCTTTTGATAAGCCGAATTTCAGTGTATAAATGTTGCCTCTTCTGCTGCAACCCTGCCTCTACGAGACACCTAATTAACAGCCACATTTTCAAAGACACCTAACAAAAGCCTCCCTGTGTGTCTCAGCACAAGGACTCTCATTAGTGAAGCTGGGTCGGGTGATTATTTATACCACTTCTATAATTAAAAATTCTGAAAGCTAATTACAATTATCCATCAGTATTTCAACATGCCAGGGCTGAAGATCTTAACCTTCTTTGAAGCATTGTGCGTCTCTCTCTTCTCATTCTAATCTCCTTTTGGGCTTCTTTGCTATCCTTTTGAAAACTCTCCAGTCCTCAAAGCCTGACTGTTTGTTTTCTATACAGTTCTTCAAGCTCCCAGCTGTCAGAAGAGCTATTTGTCATCTTTAAAATGGGAAGGGAAGTGCCAACAATTGCTTCTTCTGATGCCTCAGCTATCCACATAAATATTTGCAAGATGGGAGGCTCAGGTTGCAGCCAATGTGCCTGTTCCTGGGTTCAGCTCAACCTGTTCCTCTTGTCCTTCAACTAAAGGGTTCTCCACCGCCACCTGTCAGGGCCTTTAGGTGTCTCTTGTAAACACTGCGTGTAATTAGTAGCCATTAGTTCCAGCAGTGGTTCAAACAGGGAGAAAACCAAAGTATCAGAAGTCCCATTTAATTAAAGTAACTGCATTGAGAGGACTCATCTGACATTGTCTTGCAAGTAACTATTGAACTCTAGATGCAGCAACATAGAGAAACATCAATCTGGAAGAACCATGTTGGTTACATCATCACCATTATGACCTACCACCATCATCATAATCACCTCAACACATTGATATTGAAGTCCCTCTCCCTGAGTATATAACGCCCACTGTGGGCGTGGGAGTTCATGCTGACACTAACACCCTCCAGGTGGGCTGAAGCACTGGCCGTATGCTGTTTTACACATGGAAGTGCTTCTGGAAATTGTCCTTTTGATTACATCTCAGATACCCCAAGGAAGCTGATATTTCCAGGCTTGCAGTGGCTTCTGGTTTAAAATGACATCTGGCAAAATGTTTCTCACCAAGAGAGTTTGGACGGCACTAAGAAGGAAGCAAATTCACGCTACCACCAAGAGCTGGATTTGATTATCAACATTTTCTGGAATCTGGGGGAAAGTTTCTCTACTTCCAGAGCTAATGATAATAGATTGGAAAAAATAGTAAATCAACTTTGCAGGGTCACTAAAAATTAATAAACAAGCCTGATTGTTTGAAAGTGACCGGCAACTTTTACCTAAATGCCTTCTGTTTTATCAGCTAGAAAATGTGACAGCCATCTCCTTACTGTGGGGGTGCTTCTTTTGTCAGGCATTGAGGTATTTCTACCCTCTCTAGCAAGAACTGAAAGGACAGAAATTAGGGAAGACTGGAGGCAGGGGTCGCTTTGGGAATGGATCCTATATCCTGGCAGGTATTGACTGCAGGTAACAGGCACAAGAGAAAATTTCATCTCAGCATAGAAGAGCTACTTTACAAGAATGACACTGAGAATTTGACTATAATCTATGTTCATTTTCTCCCCTTCCATCTGCACTTCTTAGGATGAATTCCAAATTACACTCAGGTTGAGAAATAATGGGATCAAAAGGAATGCAACATGTTTGCATGTGAATATGAAGCCCAGTAAATATTCTTCTCACTTGAGAATCAGTACACAAATATGAAAAATAGATTTTGATTATAGTTTACAAATGTTCTGTCTTTTCTTGCCATAGGATTTTAACTCTCCATTATGTTTTACTAAGGCATGGTCATGTCACTTGCTCTGGCTAATGGGAGGTGAGCAGAGAGCCACCATGATGGCCGGAGAGAACCTGCTCTGTCAACTTGGGTTCCAAGGTGACAATGACATGGAACAGAGTCTCAGGTGATTAGGAATAGATGGGTAGCATGGGAAGAAATATCCACACTGTACACATTAATCCCCATTAATCATCAACATCATCTGCTCCTGACATCCAACCATCAACATCCTCATGGCTCAAGGACCCAGAATCACTCAGGGCAGATGATCCTTCTTCTGACTGAGCATCAGAAAGTCAATTGTAGCCTAACGCAACACCACGATGCCTACATCATTCACCTCATTTTATCTCATCACGGAGGCATCTCACATCAGCACAAGAAGGGTGAGTGCAGTACAATAAGGTATTTTGAGAGAGAGAGATAGCACATTCACTTAATTTTTATTACAGTATATTGTTATACATGCTCTATTTTATTTGCTATTGTCCTTAATCTTTTACTGCATTGATTTTATAAATTAAACTTTATTGTAGGTATGTAATATGGTTTGGCTGTGTCCCCCACCCAAATCTCATCTTGAATTGTGGCTCCCATAATCCCTATGTGTCGTGGGACAGAGCTGGTGAAGGTAATTGAATCATAGGGGTGGGTTTTTCCTATGCTGTTCTCGTGATAGTCAGTAAGTCTCATGAGAGACTTATAAAGGGCACATCCCCTTCATAAGCTCTTTTGCCTGCCACCATGTAAGACGTGGCTTTGCTCCTCCTTTGCTTTCCACCATGATTGTGAGGCCTCCCCAGCCATGTGGAACCATGAGTCCATTAAACCTCTTTTTCTTCATAAATTACCCAGTCTTGTGTATTTCTTTATAGTAGTATAAAGATGGACTAATACAGAATGTATATATAGAAAAATACATTGTGTATATAATATTTGGAACTGCCCACCGTTTTGGGGGGTCTTGAGATGGATCCTCCATGGATAATGGGGGACAACTATATGTACCTAACACCATAGGTACTGTATGTTTCTAATACCATAGGTCATAATACATAAGGCAAATTTGGAAAAAACAATTAAAAGAGAAACACACAAATACAAAATCGTACTGGGAGATTTTTAACACTTTTTTGGGAATTGATAGAATACTCTGACTAAAAAGTAGTTCATATGTAGCCTATTTGAATAAGCTGATCTTAAAAACCTGAACTAACAGACACATAGAATTCTGCAATCAAGAGAAAACAGTGTCTTTGAAAACACATAAATGGTAAACTAAGTCTCCATAAACAACAAAGGATTAATATTCCACCTCCCGGGTTCAAGCGATTCTCCTGCCTCAGCCTCCTGAGTAGCTGGGATTACAGGCACGTGCCACCACACCTGGCTAATTCTTTTGTATTACTAGTAGAGACAGGGTTTCACCATGTTGGCCAGTCTGGCCTCAAACTCCTGACCTCAGGTGATCCACCTGCTTCAGCCTCCCAAAATGCTGGGATTACAGGCATAAGCCACTGTGCCTGGCCTAGAAATCAATTTTTAAAAATAACTATGAAAATTTATATGTCTAGAGATCAAGAAATGCACTAATAAATAACTTGTTAATGATAGAATCAGCCATAATAGAAATTAGAATAGGTGTGGAATAGACATATAATAAAAATACTTCATATCAAAACATACTAGGTCCATCTATATAAAGCCATGAATAATGATATTACAATAGAAGAAAGTCTGGAAATTAATTAGAAAATAATTCATCTTAGGAGAGCAGAAAAAGAATAATAGAATAAATGTAAAATAAGTGTATGTAAGATATTAAAATATGAAAGAAATTAAAAATTAGAAATTAGCCTATGGGAACTCAACAAAGCTGAAAACGTCAGTGATATGGTTTGGCTTTGTCCCCACCCAAATCTCATGTTGAATTGTGATTCTGAGTGTTGGAGGTGGGGCCTGGTGAAAGGTGATTCGATCAAGGGGGTAGTTTCTAATGGTCTAGCATCATCCCCCAGTGCTGTCTCATGATAGAGTTCTCACAAGATCTGGTTGTTTGAAAGTGTGTAGCCCCTCCTGCTTCATGCTCTCTCTCCTGTCGCTGTGTGAAGATGTGCTTGCATCCCCTTCACCTTCTGCCATGGTTGTAAGTTTCCTGAGACTTCCCCAGCCATGCCTCCTATAAAGCCTGTGGAACTGTGAGTCAATTAAACCTCTTTTCTTTATAAACTCTCCAGTCTCAGGTAGTTCTTTACAGCAATGTGAGAACAGACTAATACAGTTGGTTTTTAAATATATCTAACAGAATTGGTCTTTTTTGGCAAGATTCATGTAGGAGATGGGAAAAGTACAAATAAAAATATTTAAGATAAAATTAGGATATGAAAACTAATAAGAAAATAGTATGAATAAATTCATTCCAGGCTGGGTACAGTGGTTCACACTTGTAATGTCAGCACTTTGGGAGGCCAAGGCAGGTGGGTCACCTGAGGTCAGGAGCTCGAGAGCAGCCTGGCCAGCATGGTGAAACCCTGTCTCTACTAAAAATACAAAAATTAACTGGGTGTGGTGCTGGGCACCTGTAAACCCAGCTTCTCAGGAGGCTGAGGCAGGAGAATCACTTGAACCCAAGAGGTGGAGTTTGCAGTGAGCCAAGATTGTGCTACTGCATTCCAACCTGGGCAACATAGTGAGACTCCATCTCAAAAAAACAAACAAACAAACAAAACCAAAACACATTCCAATACATTAAAAATTGTAAACAAATGAAAAATGAAAAATCCTGCAGCAAGTATTTAAGAAGCAATAATTCCATGTTTAAAATATATCAAACTTTGGAAAAAGATAAAATGCCTGCAAATTTATTTAAGGAGACTAACACGACCATAATTACAACATCTGTATCAAACAGTATAAAGAAGGTCACAGCCCCATCTTTTTCTTTAAAATCCTAAACAAAATATTAACAAACTTAATCCAGCATGATTGAAAATTATAATAAACCACAAACAACTTGGACTTATCTCAGAAATGCAAGGTGGATTCAGTATTGAGAAATTACCTAAGGCATTTTACCACATTAATAGACTAAAAGAGAACAATCATATGATTATCCCACCAGACGCAGAAAAAAGCTTTTTGATAACTTCTAACATCAATTCGTGACAAAACTTCATATCAAACTTAGAAAATCAAGGAACTTCTTTAATTTGGTAGACAGTAACTTACAAAAATATTATAGCAAATTTTACTCTCAATGTTGAAGAAATAGATCATGATGTTCACTGTTCCACTTCTATTTTTAACTTTATAAGTAAGAAGTTTGGTTAGTTCAGTAAGGCAAGAAAAACAAAAACATAAAAATTGGAATGAAAGAAACAAAAATGTTGCTATGTTGTAGTTACCCTGCAGAGAGGCATGAGTTCCCTATTGAAAATGTGGTTGAGATTCACATTGGGGATGGATAACACCATGCCTGTACAAATAGGGTATGGAAAGCTTATTACTCACTTACTGAGGTTTTCTGAGGAGACTAGGGCCTGGCCCTTTTTTTTTTTTTTTTTTTTTTTTTTTTTTTTTTTTTTTGAGACAGGGTATCACACTGTTGCCCTTGCTAGAATGCAGTGATATGATCACAGCTCACTGCAGCCTCAACCTCCTTGGCTCAAATGATTCTCCCACTTTGGCCTCTTGAGTAACTGGGACTACAGGCACGCACCACCACACTCAGCTAATGCATTTTTTGTAGAGACCAGCTCTCACTATGTTGACCAGGCTGGTCTCAAACTCCTGGGCTTAAGTAATTCTCCCACCTCAGCCTCCCAAAATGCTGGGATTACAGGCATTAGCCACTGCGCCCTGCCTTGACCTCGGGTTTTTATTGTAGTTATGTGATAAAACTAATCTGAACATTGATATAGGTGGGGATGGGGGCCTAGTGGCTTGAACTTCACAACCGTTGAGAAAGGATATGGCATTCAGAGCTTTTTATCAGCTTGCTCGGATCTCAGACATAGGGTAGAAGAGGAAGTCAGAGAGAGACTGTTAAATTTGAGAGCAAACATCAAAACCAGAGCCAGACTCTTTATGACAGTATCCACAAAGAAGGCTGAAATTGAAAATTGAAACAATGTACAGATTAAATACCTAAATTACCAGAAGAAAATAGTAAAAATTTCTAGATATAAAATCTATAGGCAAATTCTATTGTATTTCTAAATTTCCATCAGAAATTTAGATTTAAAAAGATATTTGCCACAGCATTGAAAATATAAACTACCTAGAAATAAATCTAACAACAGTATAAAATTTTTTCAGAGGGAAAAATTACAGAATTTTAATAAAAGATATTTTTTACAGATTCAATAACCACCTCTCAGTTTTGCCCAAATTAAACTCTATTCAAAACCCTTCCGGGTTTTTTTATGGAACATAGAAAGATGAATGTTACATTTACAAGGAAGTAAAAATGTCTCCAGATAGTGAAGATACTCTTAAAGAATAAATAATAAACCCAGCCTTAAGTCAAGACATAATATAAGTGTGTATTTATTAAGCCTGAATGAAATTGGTACTTAAACCTCACAGGTTTATTTCTGTCTCACACAACATGACCAATGGGAAACTGGAAGGTGTCCTTCACCACCCCAGTCACTCAGGGACTGGCACTGACAGTGGATACATCATCCATAATGGATCCCAGCAGCAGGGGAAATATAGCTAGAAGTGGAGTGCTGGTTCCTCTATTCTTTGGTTAACTGACACAACTTGTTCCCACTCACAGCCATTGGCTGAATCTTGTCACTGGGCTGTGCCTAATGGTGAGAAACCACAGAATGTGGGAAAGGAGACAGAATTGTTCATCTGCACCATTGGTCCTGGGAAGGGTCCCATAAATTGAACATCCTGTAGCTTCTGACAAGTTTAGATAGTGAAGAAACTTGCACCTATGCACTGGAAGGATAGCCAAACCTGTTTTTAATAGCGTTGTTTATAATAGCAACAAAGTTAAGAGCAACCCAGCCATCCATCAACTGTAGAATGGAAAAATAAGTTGTAGATTGCCACAGTGAAATACTCTTGTAGAGTGATAGCTTGAGCCAGTTCATCCTGTCTTGCAAGAACCAATTTTGTACCTCTCTTCCCAACTCTGCTTGAAGTGGCTTTATATTGCAGCTTGAAATCAACTGTGCTGGAGGTATTTACACCATGGAAATGGGCAAACAGTACAAATCAGAGCTTTGGTTACCTGGAAAGCCAGTTGTTAAATGAAGTAACTGGAACTACAGGCATGTGCCACTTGACACTGAATGTGTAGTAGTAAGAATGATAAACTACAGCCATATGCATCAATATGGACAAGACTTTATGCAAAGTAAAAGAATAAATGCATAGAAGCATACACAGAGTATTAGTCTACTTGTATACATACAGTTTCAAAACTGGCAAAAATAAATACAAGTATTAGTCTACTTGTATACATACAGTTTCAAAACTGACAAAAATAAATACAAGAATAACTAGGTAATCCGTGTGTGTGTGTGTGTGTGTGTGTATATATATATATGTGTGTGTGTGTATATGTGTGTGTGTATATATATATATGTATATATATATATGTCAAACCAAGGGAAAGGTTAACAGAAAATTTGGGGTATGGTTATAAAAGGGAGGTGTAAACAAAGGATTGAGATCAGAAAGAACACATTTCAAGGGACAGAGTCATTCATGACTATGAGCTATTTCTTGGCTTCAGGGGTGGGTAAATGAATATTCATGTTACATTAGCACTTTTAATCATCCATTCATATTTCATCCACTTTTTTGTAGCTATACTACATTTTGGAATTTATAAAATCTTATCAAATGGTACAATTAAAATCAGCTCTGGAGGGAATAAAGAGCAAAAATGACATTTGGAAAATTAAATGATGTGAAAAAAAAAATGAGTCAATCTCCTAAAATGCAGAGAAAGAAGTCACCAAGGTGAAAATGAGGAGGGAGAAGGTCATAGATATTGCAGCCCAGTGGGCGGGCAGAGGGAGTCGGGGGAGGGACTACAGAAGAAGGAAAAATCAAGTTAATTGTTATCTTTTCTTAGTGTGCAATGTCCATAGGGTTTTGAAGGTAAATGTTGTATCCTCAAATTCTGTGCCTAACCAATCTGTTTTACATGCATGAAGGTGATTAAAAGAAATTGTGAGAATTATAAATGCTCAGGAAATATATGAGTCACATATAGTTCATTCTATCAGACCTGCCAGATTAATCCCAATGGCAAACCCAAGAAAGAGTGGCTTTAAAGAACTTTGTTTTCTTGACACTAAACTCAAAAAAGCAAAGTTTGATTGTATTTTCACAAGTGCTAGCTAAGTGATTCTTCATCTATTTCTACACTGCCTGAAAATGTCTATTTTATAAAATACATTTTATATCACAAGTCAGATGAGCCATTTTCCAAAAATTGATGACATTTAAAATGTTAATATATGAAACACCTATTCTCATTCTAGTCCTGTATTTGCTGAACAGTGGCTTAATTTATCCCATTGTCTTTATTCTTCAACTGTATCCTATGGGATGCCAGGGTGGCATGTAAGCACCTCTGAGGTGCTACAAATGAAATTCTGAAGTCTGAAACGTTATAAAAACAAAGTGCATATTAAGATGTATTCAATACTAAGATTTAACTTAATGAAGACACTCCCAGTACATTATCTTGGGTAATGAACTTGGGTAAGCTGAGAGTTGATCTGCTCCCCCGACCCTCATTCATTTAAACTTCTAGGTATATCACTGACTGAGCGATTTGCACCTTGCAAGTAGCCACTTATAATTTGGGCATTTGATGTCCATCAGTGACAGACTGGATGAAGAAAATGTGGCACATATACACCATGGAATACTATGCAGCCATAAAAAAGGATGAATTCATGTCCTTTGTAGGGACATGGATGCAGTTGGAAACCATCATTCTCAGCAAACTATCGCAAGAACAGAAAACCAAATACTGCATGTTCTCACTCATAGGTGGGAATTGAATAATGAGATCTCTTGGACACAGGAAGGGGAACATCACACACCGGGTCCTATTATTGTGGGGAGGGGGTAGGGGGGAGGGATAGCATTAGGAGATATACCTAATGTAAATGACGAGTTAATGGGTGCAGCACACCAACATGGCACATGTATACATACATAACAAACCTGCACGTTGTGCACATGTACCCTAGAACTTCAAGTATAATAAAAAAAATAAATTAAAAAGATAACAATTTGGGCATTTTAATGTCCTTTCTTACAACACTGTAGAAACTGGTTAACTTCTGTACACAGTATTATGGTCAACAGAGAATTTATGCTTGGCTAGGTCCATGTATAACCCTGTAGAGTGTCAAAGAAAAAAATTATTCATTGACACTCGTTAAAGCACAGTAAGGAAGACTTTACTCAAGACCATTGTGTTGGTGTGGGGACCACTGCAATGGGGTTTTGCAGTAGAGGAGAGAGATTGGGCTCAGCTCTGGGGTAAGGGGAATTCTGATGCAACCAACCTAACAGGACTTTTGCTGAAGGCAGGCCAGGGTGGTCAGACATCACCTGGGGGATGGCGGAGGATGAGGTATCAATTGAGGGTCATCAGATATTGAGGGTGGGGAATTCTGGCTAAACTAACTGAGCAAGGCTCTTTTCTAAACCTGGAGTTTAAAAGGAGGTATGCAGATGGGCCTAGGATGTTTCAAGGGCCTGGCTAAATTTTGGCCAAGCAAACAAGCTTGTCAACAGCTATCACTTGGGAAAGATCAGGTAGCAGGATCATATACCATTATAGGTGTTTCTGACACTTACTGTAAATCTTAGGGGCTCTTTTTTTGACTTTTATATTCTCTGGAAGGAGTAGGAAAATAGATAACGTTCATGGATTAAACTTTGAAACAAAAAGATGTCTGATGACTCTGCTTTTTAAGCAGTCAACAGATCTGTTGGGGAAATCTACATAAATGTGTTATTTGCAATGCTCTTTGCCTTGGAGGGCAGGTGACTCTTCAACTGGATTTCATGTTTGCTCAGTGTAAATAGTCATATTCTGGTGGTGGCCTTTAGTATTAGACGGAGTGTGGGATGCAAAGGCAGAGAATCTAAGGAGCTGAATTATTTCTGCACTAAAGAGAGGCGAGAGGGAGAGAGAGGGGCAGAGGGAGAGAGAAAGCTGGGGGAAAGGACAGAAAGAGAGAAAGGCTCAGACTAAATGGCTGGAGAAACCCTGTCAAGGAAGAGACAAGAAAGAGTAAGGGGTGGTGTGCAGGCACAGAGGGTGGTTGAGTGAGCAGGGATGTCTATGTGAGTTTTTCTGTTTTTAAGCAGAGCAAAACACAGTAAGTGTCTATTACTGAAATGTAGCTGGTGGCTTTATGGTGATGATTTTTAATAAAATAACAAATTTATGTTATTATTTATATAGCAAAAAATAAATTTCAAAGGAGAAGTTAAAATTTATATAATAAATTTAGTATCTCGAGAATTAGTAGGAACAGAAAGATTAAAGTTAATACCAAGTATGAGATTTGGGCATTCAATGCGTAGCACTGAATCTATTAGCTGAATTGGCCAACACGACAACAAATAAATGAAAGATATAGGACAAAGAGATATGTGACCATTCACATCATTAGACGAGAGAATCAGGTGCAAAGAGTAAACAAAGGGCATTAAGTTTCTTAAAGACAGTCCTGCTGTGTGGTTTACAGCATGAATCCACTTCCTTATTTCTTCAAGAAGCCTTCAGCAAAATATAGACAACCTGCCCGTGCTTTGGGGGTGAGTTCATTTGGAAAGGGGCAGGTCGGTGGAATGAGGATGCGGAAAAACTGTAAATCAGCTTGTGTTCAAGCTGAGATAATGGCAAGAACAAACAGGCATCTGCCCAGCACGACCCGGCCACAATGGAGTTTCACCAAGGCAACAAGTAATTAGGTGAGACGTCCAGATAGTCTCCGCACTGTGCAACAAAAATCCCACAGACCGAAATCACTGAGATGCCGAGATGGACACGGCGGCCCCACAGAGATAAAATCCCTGATTGTAATTTTGATATTTATTAGAATGTCCTCATCTTTCTCAGTGGTTGAATTTATCCCTAAATATGACTAATTTTAATTTTAAAATATTTAAACTGATCAAATATCTCACTTATGGTTTCACACAGAAATCGGTTGGAAATAGGACTCTGCCAATTAACAAAACATGCAAACACAGTTTTAAGCCAGTGAGTTATAATATTTGGGCACTCTATAAAACGAATAATATTCTTTTTTCCTTCTAAAAATTGGAGAAACAGGAAGAAACACAATAGCTATTTTTATCCCCGTGGAACTTTAGAAATCATTTTCTGCACTTTTAAATCTCATGTTAAAGGGCCAGAGCCACTGAATTTTCTTGAGACTGATAATGATACAATAATATGTACATCTGACAGTAAAACTGCTGTTCATGAGATGCAGCAGGGACCTTTTGTTGGGGCCTGTGGACCCCCCAAGCATGGAAATAAAGGAAAATCTTGAATTCTTTCCAGGGACATTCTAGGCACCTGGCTAGCCTTGAGAAGTAGATGAGCAAGTTGATAAATGAGGAGCGAAGAGTAGCTTAAAACAATAACCAGGGAAGTCAAGAGAATTTTTGGTTCTCTATAGAAACTAAAGAAACAGCATTCACATCGGTCTCTGAGTTGTTTTTCAGAATCTTAGCTCCCACTAAACGAATTCGCTGGCCCATAGACCTCAGATAAGGGGGAACCAAGGAACGCTGACTGGGGTTCTATGGTCTCAGTTTCTTTCTCAGTAGCTGCACCCTCAGAAGGAGAAGGTCACACCCACAAGCTCAAGCTAACATTCTTGTTGGCTGATCCCAAATTTTTAGGCAAAACTTTACCTTCTTCACCAATTGCAGATCAGAAAATCTTTGGATCCACCCACGACTTGTCCTCCACCAATTCGAGATTTGAGATGTCTCACCTTTTTAGGTCAAAGCAATATACAGTTTCCATGTATTGATTTATTACTTTGCCTGTAACCTCTGCCTCCCCACCTTTAAAACCCTTACCTGTAAACCATCAGGGAGTTCAGGTCTTAAACATGAGCTGCCCAGTGCTCCCTGCTTGGCGCCCTGCAATAAATGCCTCCCTTTCACTTTCTCTCGCTGTGATTCCAGTGTCCGTGTTTGGTTTTCTTGCCCTGGGCTAGCAGACCCAAGTTTGGTTTGATAACATTCACGCTGTCTATCTCTGTCTCCAAATCAGGCTACACAGTATCCTTTGCTTACATTGACTATTACCATAAAAGACTGAAAAACTCCGTGAGTTAATTCTTCCAATAGATATTGATTGAGCACCTAGAGCTTGTGGCTGGAGATCAAGAAGAAGTTCAAACTCTCATCTCATGTGGCTTACAGTCTGGCACCCACGTTCAAAAATTAGCCAAATAACCAAACAAATCACTGTTTACTTTTAAACTGAAACAGTCCTCTGAAAGAAAGGGTCACACTTCTATGAGAGCTTCAAGAGGTATTTTAGTGGTCATCTTCACTATATGTGGAGATGAGAGCTTTATCATGCAGATGTGTGTTTTATCAACCAGTGTGAGGAAATGAGGAGTCCACAAGTTGAATCGTGCAGGTCCATCCCCAAGATAGGTGAAGGACCGTGTCATTCACTGGGTTATGACGACGCTGTTCACTGGAGGAATAACACTGCCACTCCCTGGGAAGATGACAGTGCCATTTGCTAAATGGGAGCCAGCGATGTTCCCTGGGTGGTGATGTCACTCAATGGATGGATGATGACATCACTCACTGGATGGATGATGATGTCACTCACTGGATGGGTGATCATGTCACTCACTGTCAGCCTTTTTCTATTATGGTGGGGAAATGCCATGGCCTTATGAACAGGGACTGTGTCATTCACCTTTGTCACCCCAGGATCTACCCCTGTCCTTGGTGCATGTATTACTCTGTTGTCATGCTGCTAAGAAAGACATACCAGAGACTGGGTAAAAAAAAGAGGTTTAATGGATTCCCAGCTCCACATGGAAGGGGAGGCCACATGGTAGAAGGTGAAAGGCACGTCTCACGTGGCAGCAGGCAAGAGAGAGAATGAGAGCCAAACAAAAGGGGTTTCAATTATAAAACCACCAGATCTGGTGAAACGTATTGACTACCACGAGAACAGTGTGGGGGAAACCGCCCCCGTGATTCAATTACCTCCCACTGGGTCCTTCCTACAACACAGGGGAATTATGGGAGCTACAATTCAAGATGAGATTTGGGTGGAGACACAGCCAGGCCATATCAGTGCATAACAGTTATTTAGCAAATATTTGTTGAATGTGTTAAATGGAAATTTTTAGAAAAAGGTAAAACCATGACAAGCACACAGATATAAATATAAACACTTGCTAGAGGATGTATTTTATGCTTATAATATGAGGGAAGCAGGCAGATGTCAGAACCATTTCACAGCAAAGGTCAAAACAGCACAAATCTATGTCTAGTAAAGGAGAGTTGAGATGAATTGCAAATAGAGACAAAATTGTTTCTTTCAAAGTAGGAGGAAGTTAATTTAAACCACTACCAGCTAGGACAATATTTACATATCTATCACTTACCTACAATTCACGAAGAGTTTCAGAATAGCTGGCAGATAATGGTCCAGGCTGCAATCTGATAGCTCAGAGGGCATGGGATAGGCAGTGCAGTTTTCCACTGAAACACAAAAATGTTTTATCTACAAACGAATGAATCACTGGTGTCATCTTGACATGCAGAGAAGAGAGAACATTAATCAATAGAAACAACTTTAAGTCGGGACCTTGGGTACAAGATAACAGTTACCACTTTTGAGACAAATCATTGTGTTCCCAAGTTGTGTGTCTGTCGAGGCTGCTCCGGCAGAGACGTGGAGCCATGCTTGTGGCTCATGGCTGTGCTACGCGTCCTTGTGGCTGCAGGGAGCAGTCGCAGGGCAAACTCTGCCCTGAGCCTTTTGAGCCCATGGTGTGAGCATTTTTACTCAAAGCAGGCTTAGCTATAGCAACATGTTACTCCAGAATTGTACCTTGTATTTGTTAGATTTCATAGGCAGTAGTGCCTTCTACCTTCACTATGCTCCCTTTATGAGCCAAAATCAGCCCTGACGCTCTTATTTGTAACTGCTGGAGCAGGACTTGCAGGAAGCCTGGGCCCGACGGTGATATTTCCACTGACTGGCTGATGACCTGGCATGAGGGACTCGCACTGAGGCTGAAGTTAGCAACTGTGCATTGGCTGTATGGCTGATCGGCAAGGGGAAGGCTCTCAGCCTTTCTCTGCCCCCTGTGTGTTCTGCTGGGAATGAAAGCTCTTTGCAGGCACAGAGGGGAGTGGCTCCCCTTTGTAAACAAAATGACGGATGTCCTTCTCCATCCTTCTTTCATGAGTGAAATTCAATAGCATCTTTATTTAAAAAACAAAATGAGTCGGGCACGGTGTCTCACGCTTGTAATCCCAGCACTTTGGGAGTCCAAGGTAGGAGGATGACAAGGTCAGGAGTTCGAGACCAGCCTGGCGAACAAAGTGAAACCCCTTCTCTACTAAAAATACAAAACTTAGTTGGGCTTGGTAGTGGGCACCTGTATTTCCAGCTACTAGGGAGGCTGAGGCAGGAGAATTGCTTGAACACAGAAGGCGGAGGTTGCAGTGAGCTGAGATCGTGCCAGTACACTCCAGCCTGGGCAACAGAGACAGACTCCGTCTCAAAAAAAAAGAGGGGGGGGTAGTGGTTAAAAGTTTTCATTAATTTATTAAATGACTAAAAAGTGCCTGTCAGTGGTCAAAGACCTTCATATGTAAAACATCTGATGATTATAACAAATTAGAGGCCGGACGCAGTGGCTCACGCCTGTAATCTCAGCACTTTGGGAGGCCGAGGCGGGTGGATCACAAGTTCAGGAGATCGAGATCATCCTGACTAATACAGTGAAACCCCATCTCTACTAAAAATACAAAAAATTAGCCGGGCGTGGTGGCAGGTGCCTGTAGTCCCACTTACTCAGGAGGCTGAGGCAGGAGAATGGCGTGAACCCAGGAGGCGGAGCTTGCAGTGAGCCAAGATTGTGCCACTGCACTCCAGCCTGGGCGACAGAGCATGACTCTGTCTCAAAACAAAACAAAACAAAACAAAAACAAATTAAAGCACTTAGTGTCCATTCATCCTTCCATCCACACACTCCTACCCACCTCCACACCCACCTACCCATCCACTTATTCACCCATCCATCCGTCTATCCATCCATCCACTTTCATACCCACCCACTCGTTCTTTCATTCATCCATCCATGCATCCACCCACCTCCACATCCACCCACCCACACATTCATCCCATCCACCCATTCATGTATTCATCCATCAAGCTATTCATTCATTCCTTCATCCCCAAACTACTTACACACCCACTCACCCATCCAATCATTACTTCATCCATCCACCCACCCACCCACACATTCATCCCGTCTATCTACTCTGGTTCTCAGATGCTAAAATCAAGGTGTCAAACTAGACAGAGTTTCCATCTAAATGTTTGGAAAGGATCATTCGGATGGTTGACGGAATTCAACTCCATACTGTTGTGGGACTGAGGGTTCCACTACCTCATGGGCTGCAGGCTGTGGCCACCATCCTCTGTCAGGGGCCTCTCTACAGTCCTAGCACAGCAAGCTCACCTCTCTGAGCCTGCTCACATTTGGACTTTTTATGGCCTCCTGTTTTGCTGAATCTCTTCCGATTGCTGCCTCTTCCACTCAGAGGAAGATCTCTTCTTTTAAGGACTCCTGTGATTAGATGAGTCCTGCTCAGATAATCCAAGATCATCTCCCTGGCTCAAGGTCCATAATCATAACCACATCTGCAAAGTTCCCTTGACCATGTAAGGCCACAGAGTCACAGATTTGGGGATTAGGATGTGTACATCTTCCAGGGGATCTCTCACTGTTCCAGCTACCATACATCCTAAATGAAATACAGAGATATCCTATATGTAAATACGTATATTTGAAGCCGCCTTTGTAAACTTATGACACAAACAGTGGAAGAGATCAGACCTCACTGACTGCATCTTGCTTCTAACCTCCAAGCTGTCCTTGTTCATTCTTGGGTGTAGGCTGAACTAACTTTGGGAGGAACTTGGTTTATAGTTTAAAACAAAGACATAGCCCTTTCCCAAAACAAACCTTCTTGCCTGGGGGCTAAATTGCCTTTGTAGGACTAAGAAATTAGCCACAAGATTAGAAACTATGGTTTAGGAGTCATGTAGCTTGAGGGTACAAGATTCTGACCCCTCCCTAAACTGCTCCTAAGATCCGTGGTTGAGATGTTTTGCAGACCCTGCACTTGATGGATCAGCTGGCACCACCCAAATTGGTAAACTGGCTCATCTGATCTTGTGGCCCCACCCAGGAACTGACTCAGCACAAGAAGGCAGCTTCCACTCCCTATCAGGACACGGGATTTCAACTCTGACCAATCAGCACTCCCGGCTCATTAGCTTCCCCCCAACCATTTCATCTCTGACCAATCAGCACTCCCGGCTCATTAGCTTCCCCCCAACCATTTCATCTCTGACCAATCAGCACTCCTGGCTCACCAGCTTTCCCCTAATCACTAAGTTGTCCTTAAAACTCTGATCCCCAAATGCTCAGGGAGACCGATTTGAATAATAATAAAACTTGGTCGGCTGCATAGCCATCTCTGGGTGAATTACTCTTTCTCTATTGCAATTCCCGTGTCTTGATAAATCAGCTCTATCTAGGCAGCTGGCAAGGTGAACCCATGGGCAGTGACATATTCTTTTATTTTTAATTTCTTGAGAGGTAATTAAAATTCGAAGGTATTTTCTGTGCCTCAATGTCCTCCTATAGAATATGGGGAAATACTGAACTTTACCTCCTGAGGCTGTTGCGTGTGGCTGCAGCAATGCCAGGTAACAGGGCAAGTGCTCAGTAAAGGGAAATCATGACCTTTATAGAAGAATACTGACCTGCTTAACAGACAAGCTACCGACACAAATCAGCCCCTAGCAACAGTGTCATCTTCCACATGTTGTTCATGTCCCACCTGCCAAATGGTGCCTAGTTTTCCAGGTTCCCAGACAATGCACCGTGTTTTTCCTGTCTTAGGGAACCACCGATGAGACTGGTATTCTGTTGGGAAAGTCATCCATCAGGTGACTCTCACCATCTTTGTCGAAGTTACAGATGATATTTGCTGGAATATTTATTTATTTAAGAGTAATTTAAAATATCATTTCAGTGATGTAAGTGATATTTAGGGATTTTTACTGTTTACAGGTTTTTGGATTTTAGGTTTTCTGGATGGTCTGTTTTTTTTATTTTTTATATTATTATTATTATTATTATTATTATTATTATTGAGACAGTCTCACTCTGTTACCCAGGCTGGAGTGCAGAGGTACAATCTTGGCTCACTGCAACCTCTGTCTCCTGAGTTCAAGCAATTCTCCTGCATCAACTTCCCAAGTAACTGGAATCACAGGCATCCACCACTATGCCCGGCTAATTTCTGTATTTTTAGTAGAGACGGGGTTTCACCATGTTGACCAGGCTGGTCTCAAACTCCTAACCTCAGATGAACTGCCCACCTCAGCCTCCCAAAGTGCTGGGATTACAGGCGTGAGCCACTGTGCCCAGGCTGGATGGTCTGGTTTTGAATGATTCATCCTGGCCGCAATTGT
Organism: Macaca fascicularis; assembly: GCF_037993035.2. Taxonomy (NCBI): domain Eukaryota; kingdom Metazoa; phylum Chordata; class Mammalia; order Primates; family Cercopithecidae; genus Macaca; species Macaca fascicularis. The sequence goes on along the minus strand of NC_088375.1, from coordinate 229,767,933 downwards.
GCCCATCAGATATGTTTTGTTTTTGTTTGCTTGTGCATTTATTTATTTTTCACCTCATAATTTTTCAGAATTCAAGCTTTTGAAAATATATATGCAGTGTTTTTGTAACTTGGAGTATTTATTCAAAATACTTTCTTCTACCCCTGCCTACTAGGTCTACTGCTCAGGTCCTCCTCTAACCCCCTTTGTATGAGATGAAATGAGAATATTTCCCCCCTCTTGCTGCCTGGCTTGACCATGTGACTTAGCCAATGAAAGGTGAAAGGAAATGATGTAAATCACATCCAGGTAGAAACTCCTGGATTCTGCCCTTCCTCTTCTTACTGAGAAGTGAAGTCTAGATCAGGCAAGCTGCTTCAGCATGGATAGGAAAGGACATGGAGAAAAACTGAAGTCAACCCACCAAGCAGTCATGTAATGTGAGTGGGAAGTAACCTGTCACATTCATAAACCATTGAGATTTAGGGGTTGTTTGTTACCAGGACGTAATGGATGAAAGCTGACTGATGCACATGTGTCATCAGGAATATCTGCAATTACTCAGCCCCAGGGCAACGAACGGCAGAGCTCCTGGGCACAGGGCAGACCCCTTTCTACAATTCAGTTTATAACAGCTACTTTCTGCCTTACCCTTGAAGTATCTTGCTTGATCATCCAGTCCTATCTTCTGCAGCTCTGACGAATTTGAAAGCCATTGTTACAGATGGTGTAGCTATATGATGAAAAAGGCTACAGGGGCCAAGTGTTCAGTGGCTCATGCCTGTAATCCCAGCACTTTGGAAGGTCAAGGCGAGTGGATCACTTGAGGCCAGGGGCTGGAGACCAACCTGGCCAACATGGCAAAACCTGGCTAAAAATACCAAAATTAACTGGATGTGGTGGTGCACACCTGAATTCCAGCTACTTGGGAGGCTGAGGCAAGAGAATTGCTTGAACTTGGGAGGCAGAGGTTGCAGTGAGCCTAGGTTGTGCCAATGCACTCCAGCCTGGGTGACAGAGCAAGACTCCATCTCAAAAAAAAAAAAAGAAAAGAAAAAAAATGAAAATAATAAAAAACAAAAAGGCTCCAGGGCTTGCATCATTTTGTATATATGTTATAAATCTTTATTGGATTAACTCACTGTGATTGACTAATTGACTGATTGATTGATTGATTGATTGATTTGTTTTGCTGTTACTGTAGCTTAGCATAGCCTACCCTCACCTGTAGAGATATACACATCTGTGACTCTGGGCTAGAAATATAGACCCAGGTGAAAAAATGAAATAGAATAATAATGGGAATGGAAATAATATAAATGGAATAATATAAATAATATGATATATTATAATATAAATAATAATAATATATTCAGTAATATAAATGGAAATAATATAAATGGAAATCAAAGCCACGAGAGCAAACAGAATTCTTTATTCAAGGAGCATTGGCCCACAGTAAGGGGAAGATGCTATTTTGAAAAGGAGCAAGTTCGAGTATCAAGTTCAGCAAGGCTGAGGATTGAGCAGCAGTTTCTGCTAGATCAGTGTTCTGGCAAGTGCAGTGTCAGAGGGGAGACAAGAGAAACCACCAGCTCTCAGAGGCTTCGGCTGTGCTTGGGAGGCTGAGAAGCCGGAGTGAAGGCAACCCTTAGAACACAAGTGATGACAAATGGCAGACACGGTAGAAGCTGGAGAAAAATGTAGAAACAAAGGAATTCTATATAAGATTAAGCATTCTCACCTCATTTTAAAATACTGATAAGAAGTTGCTTGGTTAAAAACACATGAGAGTTAGGCTAATTAGGGATTAAAATCCTTGAGAAGGTGTAAGGAGAGAGAAATAAAAGGCAGAGAATGTGCAGATGGATTAACTTTAGCCCAGGAAACAGCCCCTCTTTCAATCAATTAAGAGAAGGAAACAAAGGGATAAGAGCATGTGAGTAGGGGGCTTGAGCTTGAATAATTGATGCTAGAAGGGGGAGCTCTCGTATATTACTTCACACACTCATTAGGTGTATGTTCTGTGCCAGGAACTAGTGTGATGGTGAGGTGGGAGGGTGGGGACATGAGGAAGGGGAGGTGGTTGTTAAAGGGATGGAGGGTGGGGGCTATAAGAGTGGGGAAGTGTTTGTTGAGGGAGTGGGAAGGTGGTTGTTGGGAGAAATGAGAGAGGAGGATGGGGAGGTGGCTGTTGAGGGAGTGGGAGGGTGGGAGCTCTGAGGCAGGAGGTGGTCATTGGAGGGGAATGGGGAGATGAGGGTATAATGTTAGGGAGGTAGTTGTTAGGGGTTTGGAGCAGGGCTGTGAGAGTCAGGAGGTGGTTGCTGGAGAATATGGGAGAGGAGGATGAGGAGGTGGTTATTGAGGGGGTGGTGGCAAGTGACTGGGGTTTTGCACGGGTCCGCCTGGTTCCCAGCTATTTCCCTGGGTTCAGATGAAATAATTGAATCAGTTGCACAGTGCCATACTAAGCATAAGGTTCTAGGTCTCTAAAGCCCAACTAATTCAGAGGATTCAGAGGACAGGAGCAGGAAGCAGGAGGTTCCCTGGCAGAATGGCTCCTTCTCTGCAGCTTTCGTCTATCAGGGACGGACCCCACCTGCCGCACCTCCGTGCACGCCCTCTGCTGCCCTCTCTCCACCCCGCCCCATGCACTTGGCATCAGTCACTTGGAACAGTGCTCTGAGCAGACTGAGGAATGGGCTCTGTTTGGGGAAATGAAGGAGGAAGAACGGATGTGAACCCGCTGGACACATAAGTTACTGAGGCTGAGGATACAGCCCTACCTGTGGGAAACCACCTAAGATCGTGCCCACGGCTCCCCATGCATTCTCCTCCCACCTGCTTCCTGCTTGACGAGGGTTGTTTAGGGTAAATATGTGCAATATATGTATTGAACGACAGGCGTCTTCAACTCCATGGCTTTGTTTACAATGGCTATTACGGACTGAATGTCTGTTTCCCCACAAAATTCATATGTTGAAACCTCAACTCCTAATGTGATCCCATTTGGAGGTGGGGCCTTTGGGAGATCATTAGATTTAGATGAGACCATAAGAGTGGGGGCCTCATGATGGGATTAGTGCCCTTATAAGAAGAGACTCAGAGGCTGGGTGGGGTCACTCATGCCTGTAATCCCAGCACTTTGGGAGGCCAAGGCAGGCAGATCACCTGCAGTCAGGAGTTTGAAACCAGCCTGGCCAACATGGTGAAACCCCGTCTCTACTAAAAATACAAAAATTATTTGGCTGTGATGGTGTGTGCCTCCCCGAGTAGCTGAGGCAGGAGAATCACCTGAACTCTGCATTCCAGACTGGGTGACAGAGAGAGACCCCGTCTCAAAACAAAATAAAAACAGAAGAGACTCAGAGAACTTGTTCTCATTCTCTCTTTCTCTCTCTTCCTCCCTCCCTCCCTCTCTCTCTCTCTCCACCATTTGAGGACACAGCAAGAAGACAGCGTCTACAAGCCAGAAAGAAAGCTCTCACCAGAACCTGACCATGCTGGCAGCCTGATCTTGGACTTCCAACATTGAGAATTGTGATAAAGAAATTTCTGTTGTTTAAACCACCCAGTCAATGGCATTTTTTATGGCAGCCCAAGCTGAATAATTGAATAGCTTATAATTTTAAAATAATAATCTTAAAGCAAGGGAACTAGCAGAGTTTTATTACATGTCTTTGTTATTTTTCTTCTCTGTAGTGGACTTTGGCTGTGATGCTAGTAGTTTTATTTTTTTCCTTTCATTCTATTTTTCTGTGTCTGCAAATATTCTATCATAAGCATCCATTTTTTAAATAAAAAGAAGTAAATGTTTTTATTTATGATTTTATAAGTTAGAAAGCAGGAGATTTGTCTATACCGGGCATCTAGAATGAAATTACTTCTAAAATTGAGCACTAATTTTAGGGCTAAGTTTTTGGCAGTGAAGGCTAAAGGGAAGATTTTTATATTTCTTAGAAGTTGTTTGATCAAGGTATGCATAAAAACACTGCCAGAGAGAAACCTGCATCCACCTTCCAGAAGGAATACGCATAAATTCTGATATAAGAGACATAGGTTAACATAACAGATAATGTCTGAGTAGTGCTGTAGGCAAGAAATAAAAATTTTTTTTCACAGGTGTTTTCTTATATTTCCCTTCCATGGAAGTTGAGGAGGTAGTATTTTATCATGCCTACATCTCTCACAAATTGTAAATGTGTTTATAGTCTACAAGAAAAATGTTTTCTAATAGTCTAACTTTATCCATGGACAAGCTGTAAGGAACTAGAAGAATGAGCAGGTAACACAGACAGTCTCTCTGAAAACATCAAAAGCCCCAGGTGAGTCATTTTTATAGAGAGCATGCTATATATATATATTTCAGGCAGAAAGTCTTGGAAATTGGCTACATAGGAAGCAGCCTCCCAGTTCCAGACTCCATGTGAATGCAGCCAGACCGTAAGAGTCCTTGAGTCTTCTCCATCTGTTCCCCGGAGGCTGCTAAAAGGATCAGGTGGGAGGAGAATGCATGGGGAGCCGTGGGCATGATCTTAGGTGGTTCCCCACACATAGGGCTGTATCCTCAGCATCAGTAACTTATGTGTCCAGTGGATTCACATCTGTTCTTCCTCCGTCATTTCCCCAAACACAGCCCATTCCTCAGTCTGCTCAGAGCACAAACCAGAGCCCATGGCTGTGGTTTCATCCATGTGGGACCCACAGTCATGTTCACAGAGGGTGCGGGTCCCTGGGCCCCAGGGTGGGTCTCTCCAGAACACCTTCTGAAACACTAAGTTCCATATCCTGACAGTGAAGGGACTGGCCAGGAACTGATCCTTCAGCAAGAGGGAATCCACATGGCTGACCCTGGCCAATCTGTGTCCAAACCATGTTGTTGAAAAAGATACACCACTTGGGGTTGGATGAAGGTGATTTTCTAGGACTATCCGAGCTTGAAGGTCTGTGAATCACTGAGGGGAATGCTCATTTCCCACTGGACCAGAGCGGGGCAGCTTGTGTGAAGGCAGATGCATTGGAGCTCATCTGAACTGGGTACCACATTCTAATTCTTCTTGATTAACATCAGGGTTTCAGACAGGTCATTTCACCAGCATGTCCTTTAGCTTCCTCGGATGTAAAAAATGCATTTCATGATAATGAACCCAGTAGTTCATCTGTCTTTGCTGTTGCAGGACGAGAGGATTCTATTGACAAGGGACACCTCGGGTGCTCACTTCCACTCTTGCAAAATGGCCGCAGTAGACCTCACTCTCATTTCCAAAGAAGTAGAGGAGGTTGATTCACTGCATAGGTTCAAAGAGGGTTGGAGACAGTAACCAGGATTTGATTGATTAGTGAAAGATGAGGGCTGTTAGCAGCACAGCACTCTCCCCTGAGCCTACGTTGGCCTGGGTGTCTACCGAATGTTCAGCATTTAGGCTTAATCCATAGGTGTGCTGATGTGGTTCAAGGGGCTCCGGATAGACTCCTAAAGCTATGAGAATTTTTGCTCCTCTGGGACCCACAGAGACACTTCCACAGAGGCCACAGGCACCACTCAGCACCCATCCCCTAGGTCTGAGGGACATAGGGTTACAGGATACCTCACCCCCCAGGCAAATCTGTGTCTCCTCTCCAAAATAATAAATGTGGGTTGGAATGGGTTGCACTAAAGGCTGAAAGTCTATTTCTCCTTCCCTTCTAGCCAGGAAGGTTAGGAGTAGGTGGCAAACTTCAAGAAAATGAGATGAGAAAGTGAGTTCTCTTTTGACAGAACAGAGAAGAAAGATGTGCACAGAAAGAGATTGATCTCCTCGAGTAAACAGAGCCCAGAGCATTTTTTTCTCATATTCATTTACCAGTGTTTGAGAAAATCATTCCCTATCATTGTCCCCACACCATAAGTCACATTCAGAATTTCTTTATTAAGACCAGATAAGGATCAGGAAAAATGAACTGGAGAGAACACATGTTGCCTAAGTCTGGGAAATCATAATCTTTATATGAACGGCTTAAATAGCCCAGCTAACGAGCAAGTTCACTCTTAATTTTCTACAACAATGGCAGCTTTCGCCAGCTCTTTATCAAACCCAAGATGGGACTCATCTCAAGATGGTAAATGATTTCTCATCCGTTATTTTATCAGCACCCCTGATTTATTTATTACCCTTAAAGGCATATTACTCTTAAAGTTTCTAGACTTCCTCTAGGAGGTGGGAGGGTGAGGGTGGAGAGAAATCCCACTGGTGGATTTGATCAAGACTTCTTGCAGTGTGTTTCTTTTTTTACTTCAGTACATGATTAATTCACCTGTTAATCTGTAAAAACATCACCCTCCCCATCTCTGTCCCCACCCTCAATGACAAAGAACTATTCCTGTCCTTGAAACATTCTCAATCGAGAAATGTTTTTGACTACCTTTGTTTTTTGTTTGTTTGTTTGTTTATTTGTTTGTTTTTATTTTTGAAGACAGAGTCTCACTCTGTCACCCATGTGGGAGTGCAGTGGCACAATCTCAGTTCACTGCAGGCTCCGCCTTTCAGGTTCAAGCCATTCTCCTGCCTCGGCCTCCCAAGTAGCTGGGATTACAGGCATGCATCACCACACCTAACTAATTTTTGTATCTTTAGTAGACATGGGGTTTCACCATGTTAGCTAGGCTGGTCTCAATCTCCTGACCTCAAGTGATCTGCCTGCCTTGGCCTCCCAAAGTGCTGGGATTACAGGCATGAGCCACCGTGCCCAGCCATATCTTTCTTGCTTTTTATGTTCAACTTGTCTTACAAACAACAACAACAACAACAAAAAACAATAATAATAAAACAGCAGAGATGAGGTAACACCAACAAGAATTAACTCTTCAACTCCTCGAGAAAGAAATCCTTTCTCCATCTTCATCTACTGCCTTGGGTAGACTTGGAAAAGAGGTCCACCATTTGCTGACCTATGATTTCCCCAAATTCTAAAGATCAAGGCAAGAAAACCTGGCTGAAGTGGGATTTACTGGTAGTTCACTGACAGATTGAATATAAAATTAATGATTTGTTCCCTGGGTGAGTTCCTGCCTGCACAGCCGAGAGCACCACAGCCCCTTCTTCTTGGGGTTTCCCATTCAAGGACATGACGAAAGGATCCGGACTGGCTGAGTATGATACAGATGGAAAGGTACACAACGACGTCTACATCTATGTGCAGTTGTTAAAATGTGGCCTGAGTGAGACTCACCCTCATTCGTCCCTGTTTCCCCACCCTCCCTCCTCGTTATTCACCTCCTGCATCTTCTTCTGTTGGGGGTGGTGTTTACGGCATTCCTCTATTGCCTGGAGAGCTGTCACAGCATTTCGATGAAGAATGGTTTGTTTTTCTGCAAAATCCTGGGTTTCATCCAATTAACCTTTATCCTGTTTGTTATATTAATTTGAGCAGCCCTTGGCTATGACAAGAAAGAACCTCCCTTTTCCTCCATCAGCTCAACCCGTCGTCGTCTTCAAGACCAACCTCTGCACTCAGGGAGGGCCCTACTTCCCCTTCGCCACCCTCAGCTCACATTAGCTTGCTTCTGGCGATAATTTACAATTCGGATACTCACCAGAACCACCTGAGGGCCTGCAAAGTCTGTTTGGAGCCATCTGGACACGTCTGGATTTCTGGATTGATGTAGGCAGGGATGTGGCCTAGGCATCTGCATTGTTTAAACTTTCCAGGAGATCCCAGTACCTTAGGAGGATGAGATCCTCATGGCTGCACAAAATGCACACCGCTACCCCCACGCCAAGGCATTCTGATTTACATGGTCTGCGATGCCGCACGTGTGGGGAATTCCCGAGGGTTTCCAGGTGACTCTTGCACAGGTTGATGGAGAGCCACCGGTTTCCTCCTTATCGATTGTGCGGCAAGGTGTGAATATGGCCTACAATGTCACGGGTAGGCCTGCTGTCCTCTTTCCTAGGAAGCTTGGAGTCCCAGGGACAGCACAGACTGCATGAGGAACAGGATGACTAGACTCATTCCTCGAACCCCAAGCTCCAGCACCATACACAGTGCTCCACGACCATGTGACATTCATCTCCCCAGGGCCAGATCCAGATTTTTACAGGGCCCAGTTCCCATTCAATTTGGAAAGGGGGCCTCCTTGATAAATGCTTTCCAGGCTCCCTTGTGGCTTTCTTAGCTCCGAGGTAAACATGAATCTCCTGCTCCCAGGTGGGTTTGCTTAGATTGCTAGCAGCCTGGTGGAGTCTGTAGACAGATCTGTGAGGACCAGGACCATTTTCCCCACCTTTCAGGACTGTTCTGGACTCTGGCATTATACTTGGAGATATTTCTTCTGGAGTCACACGCAGGTGAAAGCTCCAGAGAAAAGGCCACTCATTCACTCAGAGGATGCACCCAGCTCTGCAAGAGGCATCAGCCGTTAATATATGGAATGTATTTTGCCAGGACCGTGACGGTCTTTAGAAATGGGCCTTAGGTGTCATTACCCCAGAGTCATCGTGGTGAAGTATGTGTCCTCTGAGTAGACAGAACATTAGAGCGCCCTGAACTGAATTGGTCAGCCGAAAACACCAGTTTTATCCTTGGAAGGAAATTAAGCCATTTATTGGAGGACAGAAGTTCAGTATAATAGTTAAAGCAATCTGACATTTCCATAAATTAATAAAATGTGTATGGCTGGCATAATTATGTATGTAAAAGCATTGATCTCTCCTCCCCAAAGTCCAGAAGGAGAATTCCAGGCAGTAGGAAGAGGCAGAAGGTCAGGGTCAATGACATTAGACCTGTGTCATCGGAGATGAGCCCGCCTGAGCAAGAACCCCATGCAGCCATGCACACTCTCGCACTCACTCCTTCCCCCACTCCCTCCCACACTACCTCACTCCCTCATTCCCCCACTCCCTCCCCTACTCCCTCTCCCACTCCCTCACTCCCTAACCCACTCCCTCCCTCCCCAACTCCCTCACTCCCTCACTCCCCAACTCCCTCACTCCCCACTCCCCCACTCCCCCACTCCCCCACTCTCTCACTCCCCCACTCCCCCACTCCCCCACTCCCTCACTTCCCCACTCTCCCACTCCCTCACTCCCTATCCCACTCCCTCCCTTCCCCACTCCCTCACTCCCTCACTGCCCCACTCCCCCACTCCACCACTCCCTCACTTCCCCACTCCCCCACTCCCCCACTCCCCCACTCCCCCACTGCCTCACTCCCCCACTCCCCCACTCCCCCTCTCTCCCTCTCCCCGACTCCCCCTCACCCTCACTCCCTCACTCCCTCACTCCCTCACTCCCCTACTCCCCCACTCCCCCACTCCCCCTCTCCCTCACTCCCTCACTCCCCCAGTGAGTTTGCTCATTCACATGCACATTTTTGAGACTCAGCTCAGATCTTACCCATTTTCTGTGACCTTCTCCCACTCTCTTGTTCAAAGCATACACTTCGTGGTGCATACACCTGGAGCCTAACTATGATCCTTTCTCAGGCTCATACTGTGAAGACAGGCACCTCTCAACTATGAAGACAGGCACCTTCTGTGCTAATCCTTTAATTCTCAGCACTTAACAAAGAGCCTGGATCAAAAAGGCACTCACATGCCTGCTAGATGCATGAATGAACGTGAACGAACCATCCAGTGTGTCTTTGTAAAATCCCTGCTCCTGTGATGGCATAGTGGAACCCGAGTGGTGTTTCCAGGTCTCTCAGGCACTAACTCTGGGGGTCCTTAGGCAACACCCCCCATTCCATGTCTGTTTCCTTACCTATAAAATTGGGACAATAATGGCACTCGCTTTGTTGGGATTAAATGAGATTATATCTACAAGGCATTGGGAGAGTGCCTGACCTAAAACAAAAACCTTTACTAAAGATCTGCAGTTATCGCTTTGCCAGTGACCGGCTCTTATAAAAAGAGATCAGCTCACAGGACTAGGTTTATTTAAAACATTCTGCTTTTTCTTCATCTCTATCCCTAGCACTCATAAGCAACATTTTTTGCAATGGACATAGTTTTAGTTGGGGTAATAATAGTATGATCATATCCTCAACTCACGTGGTGGAAATCAAGAGCAACAAGGAAACTCGCCCGGGAGAGGCATGGATGATGACCAAAAGCAAATGGTACGTTCAAACTCAGCGGGAGTAAAATGGATGATTCGGATATCTTCAACTAGCCCACAGCAAATTATCCACTGATTATGCTCCACTGTTTAATTAGGGTAAGACAGCCAACACAGCTCAGTACAAACAAACCATTTTAATGAGTGTTCACAACGAAATTAATGATGCTGACAGGTAGCAAAGTATCTCCATTTGTTTTTCTTGGGTATAGGCACAACTGGATGTTGAATTAGGTCAAGGACAGGGTCAGCACACATCATGACGCCTGCTGTGGATGCCACGGTCTGGACCTCTTAGAAGCTGTCCTTCCTTCTCTAAACCCACAATGGGCGTTCTGTGTTGGCTTCTTGTCCCTTGATGCTCAGGTGGGTGGTTGGAGCTCTGTGTTGGTGAGGCTCCTATCCTGGGGTGGATTTGCCTGGGATGAGGATTTTTGCATCTGTTGCATATCCCAGAGAACTTCTGTCATGAACAAGGTACCTACGACAGGAATTCAAGCATTAGATGGATGCCAAAGTGAAGGCTTTAAAACCTTAAAACCCTGAGGTCCTATGGCCTACAAAAGTGTGTCTCCCATCATGGACAGCCATGTTTGAATCCATTCTCATGAGATACAGGTGGGAGTAAGAGGAACACTCTCGCATGAGTCTGAGCAGAGTAGGAGGGGTAGACAACCCTTCACCATTTTAGCTCTTACATAGATAGGACTTCTGATACCCAGATTGTACACTGAATGTCAGAGACTCGTGGTTTCTCCCTTATTCCCAAATATCCCCAATAGGAACAGTTTCCTTGGATAGTTTCCCCACACCTGGGACTCCACCCAGGGTGGCGTTTAAGAGGGGGTGGTGTTTAAGAGGAGCCAAGCCAATGATGCTGGCTCACTTGGTTTCACTTTGTTTATTCAATTGCCAAGTCCCTGCGAAAGTATTTTCTTCTATTAAGTGTGTAGCAGAATCTGTTCATGCCACATGTTGTCATCACCTGCCATTTGAAGCTGATTCAGCCGTTAGCACCCCTCTATGTTTCTATAAATATTTAAACCACCAATACTTGGTAATAACCTCAGTATAAAATTAGGAAGGATCAGAGGACGTTGATTCACCCCGGCTGTTAAAAAGTCAGCTTAATCTTTAGAGCTGAAGTGCTTCCTGCTACTAGAAGATGAATGTGAGTAAGCAGATTTGAACGTGCACAGGAGCACATGTTTTGGTTTTTTTTTAAGCCAAATAAATCATTCTAACACCTGCAGCCCGCACACTAATTGGCCTGTGTCTTCATTGCAGTACGGTACTTCAGGCCACTTTAGGAATAATTCTGTATTGTCTCCTGTTTTTCCTGCCAACTTTCACATCTTCATCTCACACCCAACCTTCTTCGTGGTGCCCCTGAAGAGGATCAAATGCCCCACTGACCTCGTGGGCACCACTCTGTATGCTTGGATACGCAGACTGAGTGTTCCAGAAGATGGCAGTCTTCTTAGACTGAGTGTGTTTGAATTTATAGTGATGACCTCTCATCAGATGGTCAGGGCTTGGTTTTCAGGTAAGCCAAAATATAGGAAAGGGGTTTTATTTCTTTGCAAAGATTCAGCTCACCAGATCCCAGGATCAGTGTGACAAATCGTCCTCATCTGGATTTGTATTTCCTGGTCCCTTGCCCATGACAGGAATCATGAGTTGATCACAGCTCTGTTTCCCATGGATCAAGGATTAGAGCTCAGGGTCTTCCCTGGTCCAAGCAGTCACCATCAGGTAACAACTGATGCAAACTTTTTGTGGTCCTGGACCTTAGCTATTTTTTTTTTAATTGAAAGGAGGTCTTTTTTCCTTATAAAGTAGAAATCCTCCTGTATACAATCATGGAATTCTCATGAGTTTGCAATTCATATTGACACTGACTCATCAAAGACTATGTGACCCTCCCAGTGAGTCTGGCTGGTGCTTGTTCCAATATCCAACTGAATTTCCTCGCCCACAATAGAGCTTCCAGATAAAAGGTGGTGACTCACTGAAGGTCACAGGGATTTGTGGAAGAGCTGGGTGTGAAGCACATTTTCCATATCTTTGCCTGTTGCCTTTTCCACCATGGGCTTTGAACATTTATTCAAACACACAAACCATTTCTTACCAGTCTGAGATAACTCTGTCCACCTAGAGAAGATATTGGCAGGAAGTGTTTATGGGTGTCCTGGGGTAATCCTGTGCCTTTTGTCTCCCCCAGTCCTTACACGCCTTGCCCATGGTAGATGTGCAATGACTGAAGAGTGTTTATTGCATCTGACACTATTGAAAAGGCTTTTTTGATTGCATTTCCTAAAAGTAGAATTTGCACAAACTTACACCCCTTGCCCATGGTAGATTTGCAATGAGTGAAGACTGTTTATTGCATGTGACCCTATTGAAAATGCTTATTTTTAAAATCGCACTTCCTAAAAGTAGAATTTATACAAATGGTGTTGGTTTCTCTGTTTTAATGCACAGACCACTTTCTGCTTTCTACTCACCTTTGCGGGCAGCTCACGCAGGCAGTGGAGGCTTCGTGGGGGCATCAGCAATGCTCTCCATGGGCTGTGCCTGGGCCCCGGTCACATACTGTGCTCTGAGGGACCATTTACATAACTATGCATGGCACATCTGCATGGTGGATGATGTGGTGGGCATGGCAGAACATTCAGAAGCACACCCAGATCTATCTGCTGCTTCATAAAGATTCTTACACAAAGTGCTAGGGGCCTGATGACTTTCACCATAACTAAGACTTTCTCTTAGTCTGCTTGGGCTGCCATACACAGCAAAATACTATGGATAGTGGTGCTTACGCAGCAGGTGTTGATTTCTCACAGCTCTGGAAGCTGAACACCAAGATCAAGGGGCTCGCTGATTCGGCTTTTACAGCCAACCTTCTTCCTGCCTTGCAGATGACTGCCTTCTTGCTGTGCCCTCATATGATAGAGAAAAAGTCTTCTTTATAAATCACTGAGCCCATCACGGGGCCCTACTCCACTGACATCTAAACGTAATTGTCTCCCAAAGGCCCTACCCCCAAATACAATTACTTTGGGGATTAGGGATTCAACATACTAATTTTGGGGTGACAGAAACACTTAATCTATAACAATGCTCCCTCGATGCCCACCAGAAATTACTGGCTTCATTGGGTGGTGGTGAGAGACAGGGCTTTGGTTAAATCAGTCCTGAATTTGAGCAGTACATTAACATCTCTGATTTCATTAGTTGGGTATGGTCTGGGTTTGGCCTGGGAGTTGGGAGTTTTAAAACCACCCCAGGTGATTCTAATGTGCAGCCAAGGTTGCCAGACAGAGTAACTGCATTCTTTATGTGCCTGTGTTACATGATGTCTGCTCCTCCCAGAGGAAGACGCCTGGCCGTAGGAGAAAAGTGACATTAACTTACATTTTTGAGTATGCCTCTGTGCCAGATGCTGAACAGAGTGCTCTGATATATTGTGACTGTGACGTTAATCCTTGCAGTAACTCTCATTTCCCTCTTCAAGATGAGGTGGCTGAAGTTTGGGGCCTCAGGTCTAGCTTCCTCGCAGAGCTCACACCTTTCTTGTGCCCCTCCCTCTGCTGCCTTTTAACAAGAGCAGAATCTCCAATACTCTCTGTGCTCAAAAAGAAGAGGAAAGAAGCTCATCTGAGGGAACCCAGGAGTTTGGGGAGCTGGGATATGCTCCATCATTTGGAGAGTGACAAATTCTACCTGGCTTCCAAGGAGACACTCAGAGAAGTGAAGAGTGAGGGAGGTGGCTGTGTTGAGAGGCCCACACAGTCACTTGGCACCTTCTTGGTTCCCTCCTGCTTGGGCCTGGGTGGCAGTTGCCCAGATGCAGGGCAACCAGTTCTGCATTCCACGTCTGAGCTGCTCAGAAGCTGTGACTTCCAAAGCCTGCATTTCCACCAGCTGCAGCGGCTGCCTACCTGCAGGCCTGGAGAGCCAGTTGGCCTGTGAGTCAAAGCCACGTTTGAGTTCCTGGTGGCCCTTTCTCCACTGAGCTCCTGGCAACAGGTTGCACCCTGCAGCACAATGCCAGCCTCTTTCCGGGCGCAACGGCTCTCAGTGAAGCGCAAAGCCCAGGTTCCAGCCAACAAATTGCCAAGCGAGTACACACAGCGTTTCCAGCTCATTTCCCTGCATTATCCCAGGTCTGTGGATAAACAAAAAAGCAATAATAGCTCTTGGTGGTATTTTAATTGGCATTAGCTGTGTTTTAATTAGTAAGAGAAGCAGGAGGAGGGAGGTCAGGGGAAACTCCTCTGTGACTGCCACCTCCTCCCGAGTGTTTATACACCCCCAGGGAAGGCACAGCAGCCCCTGGCTCTCTTTCTTGAACTGCCCATTAGGATAATTCATTCACAATAAGCATCTCTTCTCGAATCTGAGTCAGGGCACCCAGGTTAACGTCCTCAGTCTAGGAAAATAGCACCTGCATATTAAATGTACACCGTGGCTCCGTTGCTTAGCACCGTCTAACAGTCTGCGAAAAGGTGATTTGCAGATTTAAAAGCAGATTCAGTCTTTGAGAGGCAGGCAGAGGGTGTGGAGGGACAGCGGTGGCCTCCAAGGGGGGACAGAGTGGCTCAAATCCTAAACCCACCTCCCAGAGGCTGTGGGGTCTGCAACAAACCCTCCTGTTGTCTGAGGAATTTCCTAACTGAGGTGTTCAGACTCGATTCATGGGGCTTCGGAAGGGGCATGGAGCAGTGAGGAGAGGAACTAACTCATTATTAGAATCTGTTGAGGAGAGGGCGAGATTGGGAAGGTCTGTGTCATTTTAAAAAGTTAACGCATATAAGCAGCTTCCAACACTGCAACAGTTTTCCAACAAAAGGGAACTTCTGGAAAAAATACGTTAAGTCAGTGTTTTCGTTAATGAGATGTACTTTCAGCAACCCATTTAAAAATTTGTATTCAAACAGCAACAAAAAAAGCGAGGCAGGACATGTTTAGGCTTAACCAAATAGGTGGCATGGGTTAAAGAAATGGGAAAACCCTGGACTCTCTCATCTTTTATATTCCGTAATTTTATCTGGCAGGGAAATCTATTAAAATTTAAAAAAAAAAAAAAAAAAGAAAACATGAATGGACCTCTGTCTTGTGACAACGTTTGGATCATTTACAGAATTCAAGCTATGCCCACCGATCCCAGCCTGTGTTAAACACCAACGCCAGGCTGATGGGGGTTGAGCTTTGTTGCACGCAGGTGAACAGGGCAGGAGTTTCATCCTTGACCCTGTAGACCAGAATCTAGCTCTTCTCTCCATCTAGACAGCACGCATCTGAGGCTCTGTCCCTCTAGGCTGGCATGGAGATGCCTTTCCTTTCCTCCTCCTTCATCACCTCATCTCCCTCCCTACATATCCGTTTCCACATGGCATAAATCTTGTTTTCAGTTCTAGTCTTCCAAACACAAATTGAGTCACCTTAGCATCCTCCCCTGGCTTCGCCTTGCACGAGGACAATCCCAGGCTACTCACCTTGGCCTTGGGGGCTCCTCCTGTTCCTCCCTCTCACCACTCAGGATGCCCGGTTCCATTGGTCTGGAAAGGGGCTCTGGGTGTTACTTCCAAACACCCCATCCCAACTGTTGACTCTAAAGTGCAGGCAAGATGGGCTGCTGCTCCTAAGAGTTCCAAGGATAGAAAGCATTTGAGTTTGGGGTTACTTGAATCTGGGCATTGCATGGGGCTTCCTAGTTGCGTTTAAAAGCAGATGAAGTATTTACAAGCAGAGCTGAGGAAGGGCATTCCAGACCAAGAGAGCAGCAGGAGCAAAGTGCAGAGGCAGGAGGGGAGGTCCTGAGCACAGGAGGAGCAGGGCTGGGTCTCATGCCCCAGGACGGGGAGCGGATGCCAGGTAGGAGATGAGGGCTTGGGCGGTGTTCCCTCCACCTAGGCAGTGCTCGGGCTCAACAATGGCCCCCCAGGATTTCAGGTTCTAATTCCTACTTGTCAATGTTTTTTTTAATTCAACTTTTATTTTTGAAATGGGGGGTACATGTACAGGTTTGTTTTGTGGGTATATTGCACCCAGGTACTAAGCATAGTGTGCAACAGGTAGTTTTTCAGTCCCCCTCTTAAGTAGACTGCAGGGTCTGTCCCCATGTTGATGTCCATGTGTGCTCAATGTTTAGCTCTCACTTACAAGTGAGAACATATGGTATTTGGATTTCTCTTCCTGCCTAAATTTGCTTAGGATAATGGCCTCCAGCTGCATTCGTGTTGATGTGAAGGACGTGTTTTCATTCTTTTTTGTGGCTTTGTAGTATTCCATGGTGTGTGTGTCCCACACCTTCTTTATCCAATTAATCTTTGATAGGCACCTGAGTTGATTTCATGTCTTTGCTACTGTGAATAGCTCAGTGATGAACGTAAAAGTGCATGTGTCTTTTGTTATAATGACTTATTTTCCTTTGGGTATATACCTAGTAATGGGATTGCTGAGACCAGTGTTACTTTATGTAGAAAAAGGGCCTTTGCAGATGTGAGGTCTGTGCAGATTAAGGATTGTGAGATGGAGAGATTATACTGGATTATTTGGGTGAGCGCTAAATGCATTCACAAATGTTCCTATAAAAGACAGGCGAGGGAGATTTCACACACACAGATGAGGAGACCACATGAAGATGGAGGCACAGACTGGAGCAATGCAGTCACAAGCCAAGGAAGCCCAGGAGACACCTGAAGCTAGAAGAGGCAAGGAACCTCCCCTAGAGGCTTTGGAGGGAGTGCAGCCCCACCAATATCTTGATTTTGGAATTTTGTCCCCCAAAACTGTTGGAGGACACCCAACAGTTTTTGTGAGCCACACAGTTTGTAGAAATTTCTTCCAGCAGCTCCAGGAAGCTCATGCAGGTGGTAGGAAGTGGAAGATCTTTAGCAGACAGATTTGGCAGCCTGGGGCTAAGGTTCAGGAAGGGGAATGCAGTGGGAGCGGGAAGTATGTGCTGGAGGCAGGGAGACTGAAATCCACAGTGGCTCTGGGTCTGCCTCAGATTATTGTCAACAGAAGCTTAAAAGAAATGAAAATAATAGAGTGTGGCAACAGAGAGAGGAGGTCAGGCTCCCCCAGGGCTGAGAGAGGAGCTGACAGCATGAGCAGAGTCTCCTGCAAGGATGGCCCTGCCCTCACTAAGGCAAGGGAGTCAGAAGTCAGGGATGGACCGATGTTGAGGCTGGGAGCTGGTAGGGTGAAGGAGCCCCTTGCACAGATGGTCTCTCAGGAGGCAGCAGGGTAGCATCCTCCAGGGTCGGTCCCTGGCCACACTTAAGGTCATCCCCATGGATCCTGAGCACCCAAGCCAGAGCTGACCCTAAAGATACCATGAAGCACCTTAGAGGGAGAAGCCAACGTCTGCCACACCCTCCACCTTGTCCACCGTAAGTACCTGGAAGAAGCTGCCACCAGCTTCTCAAACTTACCAAATCGTGGAAATGCTGTGTGTGAGAGAGAGCAGGAAATAGGTGGAGAGGGGAGAGGAGAGAAAGAGGGAAAGAGGTAGAGGGGAGAGGAGAGAGAGAGCGCTGTCTGTGTTTCTCTTTTGACAGGACTCTTGTTTATTCTGGAAAATGGTGGTTCCAAGCAGAGCAGTGTTGGAGAATCATTTCTACTTTATTTGGGAGAGTGTTTCTTCACCCCAGAGTCCCATAAACTGAAATCTTCGAGATTGTAATCACACGTGTTAGTGTTTGGGAACTAAGGCAGGGTTTTACTGACAACACTCAAACATTTCATTTTTTTAATTCATTCCACCTAGCAGAGATTCATTCATGTATTCACTCATTCATTCAATCACTCATTCATTTGTTCACTTATTCATTCAACAGACATCAAGCCAAGGGGCATTCTTCCAGGCACCAATGATGAAGCAGGAAGCAGGGAGCTGGGGACCCACCTGCCTTGTGGGCACATGGTCCAATGGAGAAGTTTGGGGATTTTGACTCTGTCACTGAATTGATCAACCCACCCCTTGCCTGTTATAACCTTCTGACATCTGAAAAAGTAATCAAAAGAGCTCCATTGCCTCCATCAAAATTATCAACAAAAATGTCACATGGGTCCCTGTTGCTGACAAAGTCCTCAAGCAAAGCAAGAGAACACTCCTTCTGAGTTGAGAGCTCCCTGAATCCCATACCCTGGGTCCTCTTTCAAAGTTTGCCCCTTTCTCCAATTGCCTAAGACATTCTGTATTCTAGTGTCTGGGGAATACACTTTATCCTCTTCTTTCTTATTCCCACCAGACTGAGAGTGATGAAAGCTTCTCAAATCAATTTCTGCCTAGGAGAACACCCAGATGGATGGGGAAAGCTGCCTACCTTGCCCCCAACTAGCTATGCAACCTGGGACCAACCAATTCATCTCTCCACTCCTCATCTGCTCATCCAGAAAATAAGATAATACCATATTCTTCTAAGGTTTGTTGTCAGAATTGCAGGAGACAAGGTGTGGGATGGTGATTCTGTCTTAACATCCTTTGCACCTTTGTTTCCTGAAAGCTTTTCTTCTTCCCCAGCTAACTCCTGGTCATCTTCAGCTGATTTGATGTTTTTACTGCATATTACACTTTCCTGGTAGCCTGTACCCCTGTAGGAATTAAATAGCTAGTTGTGTGCATTTTTATTCATGCTGGTCTGTTACCTACTAGACCATTGGTTCCAAGGTGCGAGGTCCACACGTGTGGCCCTATCACCGAGAATGGCATTAGGCACTTTGTACAGGCAGAGTGTATGTTGTTGAAGGGATCAAGACATGCATGATTTAATTAAAACATTGATGCATTCATGTATGGTTTGTGTGTTAATTTCTGTGAAATATCTTTTAAAAATCAGATCCTGAGTCATGAAAGTGAGACAAAAATTAGACTTGGCTTTTGCCTATGGCAACTTTGCCAACCTCATAACCTACCAGAAGCATAAACACTGTGTGCATCAAATTTAGATAACTCCGCCAAACAAAGGCAAAGCAGGATGGATTGTGGAAAGTAAGCTGAGAAATAACAAAGTACATTCTGTGCAGTGTGAAGATTAAATGCATATGAAATACCCATCTTGCCAAACTGCCTTCAGCCAAATTTTGCAATGCAGGCCAGAAATCAGGAACCTTTCCCTGACTCAAGGAGAGTCTAAGAAATCCAAGAATGATCCCTTCCCAAGGATTTCAAAACAACAAGCCAGGAAGTGTACTTTTCTGATGCCTTCTGTATGAAAGAAGAGTTCCAAGATAATGCCTGCTGTCCTCTGACTGCCTTTCTGATGAGCAACAAAATGTTTGATTTTCTTCTAATAGATTTGTCATTTTACTTCAAGTATCCAGTACTATTGACCCATGGAACCTCAATTTCAAAGCCATTAAAATCTAATTTTCCACACTATGCCCCCAAGAGATTGACTAACTTTCAAAGAATAATTCATTTTCTTTAAGAAAAAGAATGCATATATCTCTCTCTGTATTTTCTTTTTCATTCTTTAAAATAAGTCAAGGGACATTGCTGTCAGCATGGCTGTTACTACTCCCAGTGCCTTTCTTGCAAAAGAACATAAGTGCTCCTCTGACAAAGTAAGATTTGGTCACTAAGGACTGAAGGCTGTATTTATGTGGGGGAAACTACCACTTACTGATATATTATAAAAGACCACTGTCATGTGTCACCATCAAGAAAGCAGGGCAGAAGTCTCAAGGTTATTTGTTTTGGAAAATAACAGATGTGTCAAAGACTAAGCAGAAAAATGTTTTGAAGGGGAGAATGTCTTTTTGCAAGTTTCAGGAGTCCAAGACTTCTCAAATTGAGTTATCGTTCTCAGGTGTTAAACTGAACCTCTCCATTTAAAACTCTGGGATCAGAACACCTAACAAGAGGACACTTAGGCAGGTGTTCATAAACCCATATACAGAGATCTTAGTCAATTGATGGGAACCACACGAGTGCCATCACATGGGACCTATTACACTTGCTCCTTCACAAACATACGCAATATGGGATCCTAGAGCTGAAAAAGGATATTAGTGGACAAAGCAGGGCTACTGGGCTACTAGTGGAGCTACTAGTAGTTAATTTCTTGGTTTAGGTTTTTGTGCTATGGTTATGTAAGATCACATAAGGGAGTAAGATTACATTAGGAGTAGGTAGCTGGTGAAAGGTGTATGAGAATGCTTCTTACTAATTTGGTAGCTTTTGTGTAAGTCTAAAAATAAACATTTAAAAGAGATGCATATTCCCTATGTTCAGAAAGGTTGGAAAGCAAGAGTATACCATAGTCATAAAAACATACCAAGATGCAAGAACAAGTGAATGCCTCATTCTAAAACTCCTTTGGTAAGATGTGTGCAAGTCCATGGACTAGAAACTTATGCCACCAGCTTGACTTTACTTGAATGCCATAGTTTCTTTATACAATCAGGTGACTGGTGCACACGACACCAATAAACTTCTGTCCCTGCATTGGAAGAGTTAACGAAGAAGAGGTGCAGCCCACTAGCAGCTGAATTAGGCCATAATGGCACATTGTGACACCAGTTTTACAATGGTCGGCCCATAGTAGATGCTCAATCATTCTTGTTAGATAGTCTCCTGCAGGTCAAGTCATACCCAAGGAACATACTATCCATGTGATTGCTAGAAGCCCAATTCAAAAGGATGAACCTACAATTGAATGAAGATTTCACGTTGACCTTGAACCACTGGCAATATAAAGGAGGGTCTGAGTAGTTTTACAGGATCACAAAGATGAAGGGGGTACCAGAGTCAGGACCTATGGCTGGGGGCCCAGAGGGGAGGTGAAATCATCAGCTCAAGTTTGAGACCTATTGAAAAAAGGACTATGATTTTCAAAGGGCACATTTCACAAAAGTTTGATACATCCAGGTGGATTTGAAATGGGACAATGGTTTAATGAGATCCCATTTGTCAATTTTGGCTTTTGCTGCCGTTGCTTTTGGTGTTTTAGACATGAAGTCTTTGCCCATGCCTATGTCCTGAATGGTACTACCTAGGTTTTCCTCTAGGATTTTTATGGTATTAGGTCTAACATTTAAGTCTCTAATCCATCTTGAATTAATTTTCGTATAAGGAGTAAGGAAAGGATCCAGTTTCAGCTTTCTACTTATGGCTAGCCAATTTTCCCAGCACCATTTATTAAATAGGGAATCCTTTCCCCATTTCTTGTTTCTCTCAGGTTTGTCAAAGATCAGATGGCTGTAGATGCGTGGTATTATTTCTGAGGACTCTGTTCTGTTCCATTGGTCTATATCTCTGTTTTGGTACCAGTACCATGCTGTTTTGGTTACTGTAGCCTTGTAGTATAGTTTGAAGTCAGGTAGCGTGATGCCTCCAGCTTTGTTCTTTTGACTTAGGATTGTCTTGGAGATGCGGGCTCTTTTTTGGTTCCATATGAACTTTAAAGCAGTTTTTTTCCAATTCTGTGAAGAAACTCATTGGTAGCTTGATGGGGATGGCATTGAATCTATAAATTACCTTGGGCAGTATGGCCATTTTCACGATATTGATTCTTCCTATCCATGAGCATGGTATGTTCTTCCATTTGTTTGTGTCCTCTTTTATTTCACTGAGCAGTGGTTTGTAGTTCTCCTTGAAGAGGTCCTTTACATCCCTTGTAAGTTGGATTCCTAGGTATTTTATTCTCTTTGAACTAAAGAGCTTCTGCACAGCAAAAGAAACTACCATCAGAGTGAACAGGCAACCTACAGAATGGGAGAAAATTTTTGCAATCTACTCATCTGACAAAGGGCTAATATCCAGAACCTACAAAGAACTCAAACAAATTTACAAGAAAAAAACAAACAACCCCATCAAAAAGTGGGCAAAGGATATGAACAGACATTTCTCAAAAGAAGACATTCATACAGCCAACAGGCACATGAAAAAATGCTCATCATCACTGGCCATCAGAGAAATGCAAATCAAAACCACAATGAGATACCATCTCACACCAGTTAGAATGGCGATCATTAAAAAGTCAGGAAACAACAGGTGCTGGAGAGGATGTGGAGAAATAGGAACACTTTTACACTGTTGGTGGGATTGTAAACTAGTTCAACCATTATGGAAAACAGTATGGCGATTCCTCAAGGATCTAGAACTAGATGTACCATATGACCCAGCCATCCCATTACTGGGTATATACCCAAAGGATTATAAATTATGCTGCTATAAAGACACATGCACACGTATGTTTATTGCGGCACTATTCACAATAGCAAAGACTTGGAATCAACCCAAATGTCCATCAGTGACAGACTGGATTAAGAAAATGTGGCACATATACACCATGGAATACTATGCAGCCATCAAAAAGGATGAGTTTGTGTCCTTTGTAGGGACATGGATGCAGCTGGAAACCATCATTCTTAGCAAACTATCACAAGAACAGAAAACCAAACACCGCATGTTCTCACTCATAGGTGGGAACTGAACAATGAGATCACTTGGACTCAGGAAGGGGAACATCACACACCGGGGCCTATCATGGGGAGGGGGGAGGGGGGAGGGATTGCATTGGGAGTTATACCTGATGTAAATGATGAGTTAATGGGTGCAGCACACCAACATGGCACAAGTATACATATGTAACAAACCTGCACGTTGTGCACATGTACCCTACAACTTAAAGTATAATAATAATAAATAAATTAAAAAATAAAAAAAAATAAAAAAATAAAAAAAGAAATGGGACAATGGGTCCAAAGAGTCCCAGGCAGCCCAGGGATGTCCATCACTGTTTCTCATCCCTCAAGAGATTGAGGTTTTTTTTGTTTTCTCTTGCTTCTTCATTTTATGTAAAATTAAATACGTCCTTTCTCTTTAAGCTCTGCAATTTGATGCTTCTAGAAGTCCTTTCTCAGTCTCATTGGCTCATAAGAACAGCCAGGAGGGGCCCCAGTGAGTGACTGCAGTCTCCAAGGGAGGCTGGACAGAGAGAAGGGCCTTTCTGGGCCTGAGCTCACCGTGTCCTTGCTGTGCAGCCTGATCAGGTGACTCCTCATTCTGTGTCAGTTCCTTCATTCCAACATGGATAAGAACACTCTGCTGTACCTAGTTATTGACGGGATAAATGTAATGACATGGCCAAGCAGCCTGCACCACACAGGGCTGCTTTGTAAATGCTGGGGGTCTTCATTACTCTTTGTGATCCTGGTGCAGCCAGTGGGAATTTGGTTGAGGCTACTAAACATGGGTTTCTGCAAAAGACAAGGTCTTGCCAAACAGCCGGTTCCTGCAGAAGTCCCTGAGCAGGAGAAAACCAAACCCCAAAACCACACAGCTTCCTGCACCAAGGGAGCAAGAAGACCATGAGAGGACCCCGAAGCATAAAGGTACTAAGGGAAACCAAAGACATAGAGGTTGGAAGGAGACAATCCTGCAGAAACAGGAAGAAATTATTTCGCTCAACAAGCCAGAGATGCTGGCATGGCTCCACACAGAGCAGGTGCCTGTCCAGGCCCCCAGTTCCCTCCTTCATTTCTGTTGCCCACCCACCCACTCTCCTCATCCTCTCTCTGAGCACCCTCAATATTTATACTGTAGATGTGGAGGATATCAGTATTGCTTGAAATGGTGTAAGCCTCTATCTCAAAATAATCTCAGGAGGTTTGAACTAGTAGGAAAGACAAAAAAATAAGACAACTTGGAACAAAGATGTAGAAAAGTACTTTGAAATTGTCTCAGAATGCCTCTCAAAAGTCATTTCAGCACACCTTAGGTACCCATGCTCTGCAAGCATTGTCATGATTCAGGACATCTGAGTGCTCTTTAGATTCATGGCTAATGTGAGCTGAACATTCACCATATGTCCAGCATGGGGCTGTGTACCCTCCACACATCACTTGCTGAGTTCCCACAACAGCCCCAAGACACAGGCATGATTGTTATTCTCATTTTGCAGAGGTGAACATGCAGGCTTAGTAGGGTTAAGTAATTTGCTCAAAGTCACATAGCTCAGTAATGGCAGAACTGGGGCTCAAACCGGACAATGAGTTCCAGCCCACAGCCTGCAAATTCGGTGCTGTCCCATGGGTCTGCTTAAGCAGAAAGTCTTGTTCCTTTCTGGATCTGCATCCCTTGGTGTCTACCTGCTGCACTCGGGAGATACTCAGTAGGCATTCTTGGACTCAGTGAAGCCAGGTGGACTCTGAGCTGGGGAACTCTCATTGCTATGATGCCATCACCCACATCCCCGTGAGCTTTGCCTTTGCTGGGGTCCTGTGCAGGGAGATTCTGGAGGGGATGGCAGAACCTGAACTGGGACCTCTCCTATTACAGCTGCAGTCTTAGAAATGTACATCATACGGAGTCTGCAGGCTCACATTTCTGACAAAGTTGAGAACTGAAATTCTCATTAGGCAGAAGAGTCTGTTCCATGCTTATTTCATCTGGGTAAGGAGGGCTGGAGTGAGCGCAATCAGGCGGAATCTGCTTGAGAGTCTTCAGAGGCGCACGCTGGGGAGGCAGCTGCAGCCGGGATGGCTTCCTGCGTTTCAGTTCCCTTTTCCAAGACCATCTGTTTTCCCACAAAGGCATGTTTCCTTACATCGTTCTCTATATACCTCCTCTCCGTCTTAAACACACACACACACACACACACTCACACATGCTCACACACACACAAACATGTCCTCTCCCAGTGCAAAATCTATATGTATAATCAACATTTTCACGGGACAAGTTCATATAATAGAATCTGAGCTGAGAATCTCAACTTAGTCCAAATAAATCTTTAGATCCTGGGTAGCCTGAGCATATGTGGGTGTGTGTGTGTACGTGTGTGCACATACACACATACACACACACACATCCTCCCACCCCTACCACATTCCTACACCTTTGCACAGAGTAATGAAGAGAATTTATTTGCTCTATTTATTGGGCCTAATAATGCCTTTCTAAAGAGAAGGATGAGGTGGTGCTGCTGCATCCGTTTCAGCCAGAAGGCAAAGCTTCAAGGACGCTCCTGTCACCTCAAGCACAATATCACTTAAACAAGCCCAAACCTACCAGCCAGAGGCTTCTTCTCACACACGTTGGCATCCCCATTTCTGCTGTTTCCCACACACTGATGGAAAGCCCAGTATCCTAGTGGAGCTCTGTCTTCTGGCCAACCCATAGCTGAAACCCAAGCTTCATCCTTCATGCTCACCCTGTCTACACCTTCTCTTAGGTCTCTCCTCCAACCACCAGCCCTGTCATTCAAGTTTTCCTGGCCTAGGACCATCCTCTGTGATATGGTTTGGCTCCTGAGCAGGAGAAAACCAAACCCCAAAACCACACAGCTTCCTGCACCAAGAGAGCAAGAAGACCATGAGAGGACCCCAAAGGATAAAGGTACTAAGGGAAACTAAAGACGTAGGGGTTGGAAGGAGACAATCTTGCGGCAATTTGCCCACCCAAATCTCACCTTGAATTGTAATAACCCCCACGTGTCAAGTGCAGGACCAGGTAAAGGTAACTGAATCATGGAGGCAGTTCCCCCATGCTGTTCTCATGACAGTGAGTGACTTCTCACAAGATCTGATGATTTTATAAGGGGCTTTTCCCCCCTTCACTCTGCACTTCTCTCTCCTGCCACCATGTTGGACCTGTTTGCTTCCCCTTCTGCCATGATTATAAGTTTCCTAAGGCCTCTACAGCCATGAGGAACTGTGTGTCAGTTAAGCCTCTTTCCTTTATGAATTACCCAGTCTTAGGCAGTTCTTTATAGCAGCATGAGAACAGACGAATACAGTAAATTGGTACTGCAGAGAATGGGATGCTGCTATAAAGATACTTGAAAATGTGGAAGTGACGTTGGAACTGGGTAACAGGCAGATGTTGGAACAGTTTGGAGGGCTCAGAAAAAGACAGGAAAATGTGGGAAAGTTTGGAACTTCCTAGACACAGTTGAATGGCTTTGACCAAAATGCTGACAGTGATTTGGACAATAAAGTCCAGGACAAGATTGTCTCAGATGGAGATGAGGACTTGTTGGGAACTGCAATAAAGGTGATTCTGCTCTGCTTTAGCAAAGAGACTGGCAGAATTTTGCTCCTGTCCTAGAGATCTGTGGAACTCTGAACTTGACAGAGATAATTTAGGGTCTCTGGCAGAATAAATTTCCAAGTGTCAAAGCCTTCAAGAGGAAGCAGAGCATAAAAATTTGGAAAATTTGCAACCTGACAATGCAATAGAAAAGAAAAACCCATTTTCTGGGGAGAAATTCAAGCCTGCTGCAGAAATTTGCATAAGTAACGAAGAGCCAACTGTTAATCACCAAGACAACGGGGAAAATGTCTCCAGGTCATGTCAGAGACCTTCACGACAGACAGCCCCTCCCATCACAGGCCCAGAGGCCTAGGAGGAAATACTGGTTTTGTGGGCCAGGCTCAAGGAACCCTGCTCTGTTCAGCCTTGGGACATGGTGCCCTGTGTCCCAGCTGCTTCAGCTCCAGCTATGGCTAAAAGGGACCAAGGTAGAGCTTGGGCCATTGCTTCAGAAGGTACAAACTCCAAGCCTTGGCAACTTCCACACGGTGTTAAGCCTGTAGGTGCAGAGATGTCAAGAGTCGAGGTTTGGGAACCTCTACCTCGATTTCAGACTATGTATGAAAACACCTGGATATCTGGGCAGAAGTTTGCTGTAGGGGTGGAACCCTCATGGAGAACTTAGGCTAGAGCAATGTGGAAAGGAAATGTGGGATCAGAGGCCCCACACAGAGTTCCCATTGGGGCACTGCCTAGTGGAGCTATGAGAAGAGGGTCACCGTCCTCCGGAACCCAGAATGGTAGATTCACTGATGGCTTGCACTGTGTGCCTGGAAAAGCTGCAGACAGTAAACTCCAGCCCATGAAGGCAGCCAGGAAAGGGGTGTACCCTGCAAAGCCACAGAGGCAGAGCTGCCCAAGGCTATGAGAGCCCACCTCTTACATCAGCATGCCCTGGATGTGAGACATGGAGTCAAAGGAGGCCATTTTGGAATTTTAAGGTTTAATGACTGTCCTATTGGATTTCAGACTTGCATAGGGCCTATAGCCCCTTTATTTTGGCCAATTTCTCCCATTTGGAATAGAGGTATTTACCCAATGCCTGTACCCCTATTGTATCTAGGAAGTAACTAACTTGCTTTTGATTTTAGAGAATCATAGATGGAAGGGACCTAGCTTGTCTCAGATGAGACTTTGAACTTGGAGTTTGGGGTTAATGCTGGAATGAGTTAAGACTTTGGGGGACTATTGGAAAGTCATGATTGTGAAATGTGAGAACATGAGATGTGGGAGAGGCCAGGGGCAGAATGAAATGATATGGTTTGGCTCTGTGTTCCCACCCAAATCTCACCTTGAATTGTAATAATCCCCATGTGTCAAGGGTGGAACCAGGTGGAGATAAT
Organism: Macaca fascicularis; assembly: GCF_037993035.2. Classification (NCBI taxonomy): domain Eukaryota; kingdom Metazoa; phylum Chordata; class Mammalia; order Primates; family Cercopithecidae; genus Macaca; species Macaca fascicularis. Next base: position 229,740,457 of record NC_088375.1, on the reverse strand, counting down.
TAAATTAAGGGGATGGTTCCTCTATGCTGGTCTCATGATAGTGAGTGCGTTCTCCTGAGATTTGATGGTTTTATAAGAGGCTTTCCCTACCTTTGCTCTTCATTTCTCTCTCCTCCTGCCATGTGAAGTAGGACATGTTTGCTTCCCCTTCCGCCATGATTGTAAGTTTCCTGAGGCCTCTCCAGCCATGAAGAACTGTGAGCTAATTAAACCTCTTTTCTTTATAAGTTATCCAATCTCAGGCAGTTCTTTATAGCAGTGTGAGAACAGATTAATACACCCTGAAATAGCATTATTTTACCCTCTGTCCTGTGTCACTATATCAATTCCTTTTCTGTGAATACCACTTTGAGGCCTCTCACCTCTCCTTACTGAAAAAAAAATAGTGGCTGCCTATTACCTGTTGGACAGAGTAATCCACCCCTAGTCTTTTTCATGCAGTTAGCTCCTCCAATCCTTCTTTGTTGGAAATGCATTGGGGTCCTCCAATGCGTTAGCTCCTCCAATCCTTCTTTGTTGGAAAGGTTGAAAAAGGGAACCCTTACACAAAAGAGGTGTCCTTAAACAAAAGGGGTGGCAAGGCTCTGGAGTTATTAAAACCTGAGTTCAATTCCAGTTTGACTCTTTCCTTAATACCACCAAGCTGATGTCAGGATTTTCAGAAAGCAGAGCCCATTCAAACAAAAGTAGCTTTAGGGGAGGCAACAGCAGGCATTCGGGAAGAAGAATTGTTTATGTTCCTGAGTTTTGGGAGTGTGTTAAGAACAATAGCTAATTATATTCGGTGTCTTAGTCTGTTCCTGCTGCTAGAAAAAAGTACCCAAGACTCAGCAGTTTAGAAATAATAGACATTTATTTCTCATGGTTCTGGAGGCTGAAAAGTCCAAGATCAATGTGATAGCAGGATCGGTTTCTGGTGTAGGCTTCTCTCTACTTCCAGGATGGTGCCTGGTTGCTGCATCCTCCAGAGGAAGGAATGGAAGGGCAGAAGGGCACTCTCTTCAACCTTGATCCCTGTTATAAGGGTGCTAATCCCATTCATGAGGGTGGAGCCTCCATGACTTAATCACCTTCCAAAGGCCTCACCTCTTAATACAGTTGCACTGAAGATATGTTTCAACATGAATTTTGGAGGGGCCACCATCATTCAAGCAGTAGCACCAAGCACTGGGGATAAAATTAGAGGGCATGTGAACAATGGCTACACCACAAGGGCTTCTTTCTGCATTCAAATTGTTCAGGTTGAGTTTACTCTGCCTTTATCTGACTCTCCCTAGGCCTATTTCAAACAGCTGAGGAAAAATGTTAAGTCCTCAAGGTGGATAAGTGAAGAGTGGCCATCACTGCACAGATGTAGCTAGAGGTCTCACCAGCAGGTGGCCCTGGTGTGGCCAAGAAGAAATGCCAACCCCTGATGACCCAAGCTCTTCCCACTGCCTGCTGGGGCCTGGTCATGCATATTAGCTGTTACAAGTTTCCAGGCAGTGCCTAGAAGTTGCACAAGAACCCCAAGCACAAAAAACATTGTCACCCCTGGGACCGAGTCCTCTGTCCGTAACCCATTTCCTCCTCCCTCTATCTCATACCAGGAGGAGAGGTCTGACTTGCCTGCCTTCTGAAGCGATGATTTGTATTCCAGTACAATTACACGGCAACTCCAAATGAATGAAGATTCTGCTTAATATTTTTAGTAATGATAGCACTTTGTAGGACAAGTGCTTTTTAAAACTCAGAGATGGAGGATGTGGAGTGGCATTTAAAAATGGAGCTGTTAGACAAGATTCTCTGCAGTCCTGGTAAATGTCAAACATTTTATCAACCGGGGAAAGTGGCATGTTAGACATATTTTCCCCTAAACCTGATTAAAACAGAAAGTGCCTTTTGCATATTCGTTTCTGTTTTGTATTATGTTAGATATGCAGGAAAGAAACAAAAAGAGAGTGAGGAGAGAAGGAGGGAGGGAAAGAGGAAGGCTGGGAGGGCTACAGGCATCAATTTAGGTGTGTGCAGATGAAGTGGGAAACAGTCTGTTCCAGAGGCCCAGAGGGGACAACAGCTTTTTGAGCAGAATAAATACTTTGGATGGGCTGACGCTAAAGAAGCCTGCTCTGCTTAGAAACTGGAGTGGAGTGGTTGGGGCTGGCTGGCTGGCAGTGTCTCTCTGGAGGAACGAAACTCTCAAGGGAGCAGTGTTTGTGTTGGAAGACAAGTTCGCTCAGCATACAGATGCATGTGGCGTTGCTGGCACCATACGGCTTCCCTTCCAGTCAGTCCAGCAGCTGAATTCTCACCACCTGCTGAACTCCAGCCACCTCAATAACAAGTCACAGGACCAGGCTGAACCACCTCGGTGGGGCTCTGTGATGGATGAAGGGAGGTCAAGGTATGAGCCATGGAACTACAGGGACGGCTTACGTGGCAGGTCGGGAAGCATCTCCATCAGTGAAGAAACCAGAAATCAATCCTGCAATAAGGCATATTTGCCACTTTATTCTGTACACAAAAAAATAAAAAAAATTGGTGTGTGGCCAGAATTAATTGGAACTCCAGGACTGTGAGTAATAGAAGCCTGTGAAAGCTAGCGTGAAGAGTGACAACCGGGAGCACTGAGGACCCAGGGCAGATGTTGATGAAAAAGCTACAGGGGTGTCTTCCAGAACCCAGAGGAAGTCAAGCCGGGGGCTTCAGAGAGGAGCTTCAGAGATCAGGACTCTGTCCCCGCCTGACTCCTGTTTTGCTCCAAGGGCACATCCGCTGCCTCCCTTATCTCAGAGGAGCTGAGTCTCCTGTACCTCCTAGACTCCAGGCGGTGCAGGGGGTGTTGGAACACAGAAGCAAAGGCTCCCATTGTTGATTCAAAACTCCCCCAGGAGTGGGTATTCCTGCTTCAGCAGCTGCAAGAGGCTGTCCTCTGGTCCCGTTGACTATGGCCGGGAAGCAGGTGGGACCCACTGCACATGAAGGCTTCAGGGACTCACCAAGGGCAGGTAGTTATCCAGGAAGTTGCCTGAAGGTGTTCATGGCAGGCAAACTAAACATGAGGGCAGGTGGCAGCCAGTGGCCTGAAGGGATCTGGAGAGGGACCGGAGGCTGTAGATGCCCAGCTAAAGTCAGGCAGGAGCGAGAGAGTGCTAGGGTAGAAGGCTCTCTCCTCCTCTTTGCTGGACACCCTTTGTAGGGCCAGAGCACCTCAGTTGCTCCTGCTCTCTGGAATTCCTTCATCCACTTTCCTCCCCTGGATGAGCCAGTTCTTTAGCATGGCTGTGCATTTTACAAATTTCCATCCTCCAGGACCACCAGGAAGCAGTGACACAGGAAGTAAAGTCACCATGCCCTCCCCAAGTTCCCTTCCTCATTGTCCTCTCTGGGCCCCTCTACCTCCATTGCCACTTCCCTCCTGGAAACTTAATGCTAGAGATTGTCTTGTGCCCCACGGGGGCCCTGCTGCCCAGCAGGGTGACTGCCTCTGAGCATGCATTTGCATTCGTTTGCTTGGGTTGTGATGACATAAACTGAGTGGCTTCAACAACAGAAATGTATTTGCCACACAGCTCTGGAGGCTGGAAGTCCATGCTCAAGGTGTTGGCAGGTTTGGATCCTCCTGAGGCCTCTTTCCTTGGCTTGCAGACAGCTGCCTTCCTTCCGGGTCCCCACATGGCCTTCCCTCTGTGCATGGCTGTGTCTGTGTCTTAACCTACTCTGTTAAGAAGGACCAGGACCCCAGTCATTTTTGGATGAGGGCCCACCCTAATGACCTCAGATCAACTAAAAATAGGGCATCCTGCCCAGCTCCCTGAACAGGGCTCTGAATTTGCTCCCCGTATACAGGCTTCTCTCTCTGACTCTACTTGAATGCTCTAATCTGACACTGGGTTCTGAAATCCATGAGGACAAGTGGTAACTCCTTCTGATTTTAGTTCAGTGGAGTGTGTGGTGAGGTGACTGTTCCCTAGACCCAGCAATTGCAAGGAACAGCTCTTCAGATTAACAGTAAAATGCATACAAATGCGCGCGCGCGTGCGTGCGCGCGCACACACACACACACACACACACACACACACAGAGTCTTTGCTTAGGCTTCCACAACAAAATACCACAGACTGGGGTGGTGTAAACAAGAGAAATTTATTTCTCACAGTTCTGAAGGCTGCGGAGTATGAGGTCAAGGTGCCAGCAGATTGAGTAGGTTCCTAATGAGAGTTCTCTTCCTGGTTTGCAGATGGCCACCTCCCCGCGATGTCCACACATGGCAGAGAGAGGGATAGCAAGCGTAGCCAGCAAGTCTCTTCTTATAGGAATACTAATCCTATCACAAAGGTCCTGCCCTCATGGCTTCATCTAAATCTAATGGCTTCCTAGAGGCCTCACCTCCATCACATCAGGAGTTGTCTTCAACATATGAATTTGGGAGGGTGGACATAGCCATTCAGTCTATAACACACACACACACACACACACATATTAAATTATAAACACACAGTCACTGGGGTACATTGTATTAGTCAGGGTTCTCTAGAGGGACAGAACTAATAGGATAGATGTATATGGAAAGGGGAGTATATTAAGCAGAATTAACTCACACAATTACAAGGTGAAGTCCCACAATAGGCCATCTGCAAATTGAGGAGCAAGGAAGCCAGTAGTAGCTCAGTCTGAGTCCCAAAACCTCAAAAGCAGAGAAGCCAACAGTGCAGCCTTCAGTCTGTGGCCAAAGGCCCGACAGCCTGGCAAACCACGGGTGTAAGTTCTAGAGTCCAGAAACTGAAGAACTTCCTTGGAATCCAGTGCTCGAGGGCAGCAAGCATCCAGCACAGGAGAAAGATGAAGGGTCTGAAAGACTCAGTAAGTCTACTCATCCCACTTTCTTCTGCCTGCTTTATTCTAGGCACATGGCAACTGATTAGATGGTGCCCACTTAGACTGAGGGTGGCTCTGCCTCTCCCAGTCCGCTGACTCCAACGTTAATCTCCTTTGGCAACACCCTCACAGACACACCCAGGAACAATACTTTGCATCCTTCAATCCAATCAAGTTGACTCAATATTAACCATCACATACACACATACTAACACATACACATATACACATACACACATACTAACACATACACATACACACATACTAACAAACACGTACACATACACACATACACACAAACATGTACACATACACACATACACATACTAACACATATGCATACACACATACATACTAACACATACACACATACTAACACATACAAATACACACATACACGCATACTAACACATACACACATACATACTAACAAACATGTACACATACACACATACTAACATACACATACACACAACTAACAAACACGTACACATACACACATACACATGCACACATACTAACACATACACACATACTAACACATACAAATGCACACATACACACATACTAACACATACACGTGCACACATACACACATACTAACACATACACACATACTAACACATACACACATACTAACACATACACATACACACATACTAACACATACACATACACATATACACATACACACATACTAACACATACACATACACACATACTAACACATACACGTACACACATACTAACACGTACTTGTGACTATCATTCGTGATGATATTTTATCAACTCTGATGAATGCTATCTGGGTACACAAAAGCAGTCATCCCTCTGAAAGACCTCCCCTGCAGGAACCAAATTAACATGGTAGAAGCTTCACTTCCTCTGGATGGGTTTTCAGAGGTAGATGAAGCTGATGTGCTCACAGGACATCCTACTGCAGTGAAATCATTCTGGGTCCCGAGTACAGGCTTGGGCCATTCAAACATACACAATTTTAGGAGAACATCAGTTGTCAATATAAATCTCATAACTTCGACACAGAGAGGAAAGGAAAGAGGCAGGCAGATGGGATTGTGCGATGCCTGCAATGTGTTGCAATGCTGCGCGCTTTGTGGTGTTTGTGATGCTCCCGACTTATTAATGCCCTTTTTGTGCTTCTTCATAGGAAAGTGGGTGCTTTTCTGCCCTGTGAATTTTGATGTGGAAATTGCCCATTGCTCTCATGTCACATTAAGAAGTAAAATGGCATGCAAGACTACTGCTGGATATAATCTGGATGATATACACATTTGCAGACATGTATTTGAGAACGCTTTTTGAATTTGAGAACCACAGTTCTGAGTTTATAGTATCAACGAATAATTTTTAAATGGGCTTTTGAACTTAACCTAAAAATGAGAGTCTTCTCGCACACAATCTGAATACATTAGTAGTGATTTAACATGAATTTGCCATCATCATATCATTTCTCCTGCCTTTCTGACTGAATCCCTTTGGCCAAATCCATTGGCCAGATTACTCTCTTACCCTCTGGCATTTTGCAGGCATTTCTCTTCTTGAGATCTTTTTTTTTTTTGGCAATAGCTATTTAAAGAGTAACTCATAATATGACTCTTGCTTTTCTTTGCCTATCATTTTTGGGATTTTGTGTGGATGTGTGTGTGTGTGTGTGTGTGTGTGTGTGTGTGTGTGTGTGTCTTTTTCTCCCTCTACTGATCCCAACAGAAACAATGAATGGAAGGATGAGTCAGTGTGCTTCTGGAAGTGTCTTCTCCACGTTTGCTTGTTACCCTAATCAATGGATGTTAGTTCAGGAATGCAACCGCTGCATTAAATTACAGAAAAAATAAAGGTAGATAATATAATATTAAAACAAAGTCGGTACTTACAGAAAGCACAGCTGAAGTCAGCTCTACCAGTTGCAGGCAGGTGAGACCCTTCCCTGGGAGATCCCCCAGGGGAGCACCTGAGGCCAGTCCTGCTGGCCATCAGGAGGGGCTGCAGGGAGGAAGAGGACCAGCCACGCTCCCTGTCCTGCCCTGCCCTTCCTGGGGAAGAGGGAAGCCGAGACCAGACTCTGCATTAGCAAGAGGCAGAGAAAGGTGAGTATCTTGGAGAAGGTTTCACAAAGCTACTTTTTCTTTTTGCAGGGAGAGTCCCTATAACATAATTGGACATCAAACAATTATGATGTTTGATATGAGAAGGAAGCAAAGTCCCTCCCATCCCCTGACACATACTTGTTACCTGCAGACATATCCACAGGGACAGCTTCACTCTGCCCTTCCGGCTGGGGAGACATCTCATTTGGAGGTGACTTCAACCTGGGAAATGCTGTACTGCATGATAGGGGCCATTTTCTGGGGTAGCAGGGGTGCTTTCAGACAGCAAAGAGCTCTCTGCTGGTGCCTTCTGCACCTTGGGCGGAAATCGAGGTGGGATTCTTAGGGAAACTCTTTGGAATATATAAAACATAACTTTTTAAACCAAAGACAGGTAGTTGTATCATTATCTGACTGGAAAACAGGTGGTACGTTCAAATTGCGTATTTGAGAAGAATTTGGGAAAGAGACTATTGACAAAGAAATGGGCAGTGTTTACAGAAGTTCTTGGGATCCAGCAGATAGCGTCTGGCCCTGAAAAGACAGAGGACGGAGCAGTTTCTAGAACAGAGTGATACAGAGAGAAGAATGGAGAAGGTGCCTAGCGGGGAGCTGAGATTCTTATTCAAGAGTCTCCGCCAGCCTCCAGGAGCGCCAGGAGGGAGCCAGTGGGATGAATTCCCCAGCCTCTCTCTTTCCCCTGTTTCCTGCAAGTGTGCTCTGTTGGCCAAACTCAGCGGGAAAGGCAAGAACCATAAATGTGGGGCAACCTCCCCAGGCACAGAGCAGAGCGGGTGAGTGGGAGGCCCAGCAGAAGGCATCCAGCAAGACGGGGTCTTCAGGTTCCCCCAACCCTGGACCATCCCTTCTCAGCTTCCTTGGTGGAGGTTTCCTCCTGTAAAGAGCTGACATTCTCAGGAGCCCAACCTCCACCCTCCTCTTACTCCACAGGTTCTGACTTTGTCTTAGATTTTACATCAACACAAACACCCAGGCAACCCCTAAGTCTATGTCTCCCACCTAACCCCCTTCTGCGTCAGAACACCCCTTTTTTTGTGATGGAGTCTCACTCTGTTGCCCAGGCTGGAGTGCAATGGTGCAATCTCGGCTCACTGCAACCTCTGCTCCCCAGGTTCAAGCGATTCTCCTGCCTCAGCCTCCAGAGTAGCTGAGATTACAGGCGTCCAGCTAATTTTGTATTTTCAGTAAAGACAGGACTTCCCCATGTTAGTCAGGCTGGTCTTGAACTCCTGACCTCAGGTGATCTACCCTCCTCAGCCTCCCCAAGTGCTAGGATTACAGGCATGAGGCACCATACCTCGCCAGAACATCCTAATTCTAGGGTGTTCTAGGGTGAATCACCAGCCAGAGCAGTTCATCCACCTGGATGTCCCAAAATCACCGCATGGATGACAGTGTGCCTGGAATTCTGCCACCCCTGCAGCCTCCAGCCGCCTCAACAAGAAGCTGAAATTCGTACCTGTCCCCTGTGGTGCCCCCTTAGCCTTCATCTGCTGCTGTCAGCTGCATGTCTTGATGCCCTGCCCTGTGCGGGAGTGCCGGTTCCGTTCCACTCACACTCCGTCTGTCTCCCAGCAACTTTTTTTTTTTCTTTTCATTCTCCCTCGGTCATCCCTTAGCAGCACCACATGGGACAGCTACGGAAGCAGAGATCTGTTCATTCCTCCCTCAGGCATGGCCCCCTGCTCTTCATGAGGCCATGGACAGGGCACTTCTGGTCATGTTCCCCGAAGTCCGAAGTCCCACTTCTGCTAAACACAGCTTGGTCACCATGTATGACAAGTTGGGCAACTCCATAAAAGTAGCTTGTTATTAATGGAAATTTAAAAATAAAATGTGGTGAATGATTCACTCTGTGAAGTTTGATTTGCACAAGGGAACTTTTGTTTTTTTTCTTTAAAGGGAACTTTCTGGGATGACGGACATGCTCTATATCTTGATCACTCTGTTGCCCAGGCTGTAGTGCAATGGTGCAATCTCGTGTGTGGGTGGATGCACAGGTAAGTAAATACACCTGTCAGAATCACCCAACCGGACCCATAAAAATGGGTGCATGTTGCTGAATGCAAATTAGGCATCAATGAAGTTTTTTTAATATTTAGTTTTATTTTAAGTTCCAGGATACATGTGCAGAACATGTGAGTTTGTTGCATAGGTAAACATGTGTCATGGTGGTTTGTTACACCTGTTAATCCCTCACCTAGGTATTAAGCCCCACATGCATTCGGTGTTTATCCTGATGCACCCCCTCCACCTGCCCCAATGGATGAAGCTGGAAGCCATTATTCTCAGCAAACTAACACAGGAAAAGTTGTTTTTTGTTTTTTGTTTTTAAATTAGAGCAGATTCAAGGTTATCACCAGCTCTCACATTACACTCACTCATTGGCATTCACACTTTTGTATTAGTTAGAGTGACTGATGCTAGCTGCTGTGACAAACAGCCCCCAGGTCTCAGTGGCTGTTTACCACGGGGGCTTTGCTTTTTGCTCACATCCTGGAAACTTGTGTGTTCAAGACAACCATTCAAGTGGTGAGTCAGGAAATCAGTCTCCTCTCCTTTCATCTCGTGGTTCTGCTGGGACCTCAGAGTCATCCTTGAGATCCTTCACATCCAGCCAGTGGACCATGAGGAGAGAGAGAATCACATATTTTACAAACTGAGTCTGGCAGTATCTGACCTCACTTCCATCCACACTCCAATGGGCAGAATGAGTCAAACACCCCACCCCCACACACATCAGGCACTGGAGACTTCCAAGAGGGAGGGAGGAGAGAAGATCTGGTCATCAACAGGCTGCATGGTCCCTGCTGCATCTTTCTGGATAGGGACATAGCAGGTTGGAGTTAGAGGAAGGTCCTCAGTCCCCAGGAACTCTACAGAAGCTGCAGCCTACGTTATCAAAAACATATCCCCAAGTTGTGCATGCCTGTAAAATGTGTGGCATCTGCAAATGGTTGGAACACTCTATTTCCTCATAATGCTTTGGAGGGGTGTCCCTGAGCATCAAATGTGCTGGGGGCACTTCCATCCATCCACCTGCCACGTGTCCCAGGGTGAGTTCAGGGCTCCCAGAAGCCCCAGGAGCACCCCTCACTGGAAAGGGAACTTAGACAATCTGAGTGCTCCACAGGAGCAGAGGTGGTGAAGCCACGATCAGAGGCAAGGGGACCTCCCGGGGCTGGCAAGGGATAGGGAGAATCTTAAGTCCAAGCTAGAATGGAACGGTGACTTCAGGAGATTCAGCAACATGTCGAGGACACCACCCTGCGTGTTTGGCTCTGGCGGGTAAAGGGTGCAACAATTACCTGCATCCAGGGGGTCTTCCTCCCCCTGGCTCCACCCCCCCTGAATTCCACTGTTGAAAGAAACACTGGAGTCCTCCCAGAGTGTGGTACAAGGGGTGAGGAGTTTTCAGAAAGAGGATGGTGGCCACCTCCTCCTTTGTATTAGTTTTGTCAATAGAAGGCTGCATTAATCACGGGTTGTTGTTTTTTTTTTTTTCTGTATCTTATGATGTTTTGACATCTTAAAAACTTTGCTGGCTGGAAGGGACTGCCGCTACCAAGGCTAGCCAATTCGTAGAGACATAAAAGACCCTAACACTAACCCTAACCCTAACTCTGTTAAACCAACAAATCCCAAGCCTATACTCCAGCCACCCACTTTGCCCAACTCTCACACCCCAAGCCAATATTTCCTCTCCCCTAAATTATCCCAGGGCCACATATCGGGCAACTAGAGATCACTCCTCTACAGCCCAAAGCCTGCTGGAATTACTCAAACTAGCCAATCCCAGACTCAGCCCTGCCTCGCCTTTCCTGAGAAGACCCCAGTAAAAGCCCTGCTCTTGGTTTCCCCTTGTTTCTGACCAACTCTGGTGCTTCCCTACGTGGCCCTGGGTGGTGTGATGTGCCCCCTTCTCCCAGGACATGTAAGTGATACATCTTCTTTCAATGGCATTAGACTCTGTGTCATCACTCGGTCACCTTCATAGATTAAAATCTTAAATGAAACCAGGACCCATGAATCCTTCCTGCAATTCTAGTCCCATCCTTGGTTCAGGAAATGTAATTCTATGAGCACTTTCTCTGCCCACCTTCCAAACCTAAGTGCCATGTTACACCTGGCAGAGTGTAATACACATTCTATTTACCATCATCCTGAAATCCAATTGTTCAGCCAGATCTTTGCTACCAAACTGTGATTGCATGAAGTGTTGGAGGTGCATGGTACACCACTTCCTGATTTCCTGAACAATGTGGACATCATATTCGGGTCTAGCATCAGTGAGCCATGAACAAAAAACAGGATGGTGTATTATTAATGAATGTACTGATTCCACCACACAGCTGCAGAGCTCTTGGTACTTTCAGACCAACTGTGTAGCTTCTCGTGTGGTCCTAAAAACACCCCTGTGGGTAGGCAGAGCAGGCACTGTAATTTCTGTTAACTTATGAGGAAATAAGGACCAGAGTAAGAACTGGCTTGCCCAAGGACACACAGCTGGTCGATCACGATGCCAGGATTCACATCTGTAGCTCCTTCAGCCACATAATATTCTTTTTATTTTCAGCTTGGTGTTTGCAGGCTCGTTTTGGTTTTGTTTTGCTTTTGTTCAAATTTAAGTATACACATCTAAGAAAGAAGAGTGATTAAAGAAAGCTGAAAAAAATACATGCAAATTATTATTTATCTTGCTAGAAGACTCTGTAGCTTTGCCTGCACCAGTATTCTGGGACAGGATTTTCCCCCAGGCTTGCCGAGGGCCAGGCGCTGTGCTGGGGCCAGGGCTGCAGATGCACACAAAACAGATCCAGTGACAGCACCCATGGATCTTACATGGAAGAGACCCCATGACTGAACAGGGACCACATACATAATCCACACTGGGATAGGTGCTAGTTCACAAAGAACAGAGTGTATGGGATCAAAAGAGGGGCAGGGACCTCACTTGTTCAGGCCGTGAACCCTGAAAATTTGAGACAGGTCTTGGTTAATTTAGAAAGCTTATTTTGCTGAGGTAGAGGACGCGTGCCCATGACATAGTCTCACGAGGTCCTGATGACCTGTGTCCAAGGTGGTCAGAGCATGGCTTGGTTTTACACATTTTAAGGAGACATGAGGCATCAATCAACATATGCAAAATGAACATTGGTTTGGTCCGGAAAGGCAGGACAACTCAAAGTGGGGAGGGGGCTTCCAGGTCACAGGTAGGTGAGAGACAAACATTTGCATTCTTTTGAGTTTCTGATTAGCCTTTCCAAAAGAGGCAATCAGATATGCATCTACCTCAGCTAGCAGAAGGATGACTTTGAACAGAATGGGAAGCAGGTTTGCCCTAAGTAGTTCCCAGCTTGACTTTTCCATTTAGTTTAGTGATGTTGGGAGCCCAAGATAGTTTCCTTTCACAAGGATGTCAAAAGAGGTGTCCTGGGGAAGAGATGTATCTGCAGAGGCAGAGGGACAGAGAATGGATGTCTGAGGGAGGGGAGACGAGAGTGGTAGGCAGAAGGAAAAAGTGCTTCAAACAGGGAGGACAGGGTTCCTGGCCCCCCTGCAACCCCGGTAGCAAGGAGGGTGTGGTCCTAGAAGCCCTAAGGGTAGCCAAAAGGGCCTCAAGAAGAAAGGTGTGTGGGGTCATCAAAAGCAAGACTTCTTTGGAGGCCATATCTAAGAATTTGGCCTCTATTCTGAGAATTGTGAGACATCTAAGCAGATTTTAAACAAATGGGATGATATACACCATTGAAAAGCATGCGCTGGCTGCTCTGAAGCAATAGAAGGAGAAGGCAAGAGTGAGAATTAAGGACGTCCATTAGAAGGTCAAAGTCAGCATCCAGGCCAGAGTTGATGGCATCTTGGTCTAGATGACCTGAGTGCTGCAGAGGAATACCTGAAGCTCTGACTTCGAGGTCACGTCTTCCTGGGGGTCCCAGGAACCTCCCTCAGACATACAGCACCCGCATAATTAACATTCAGGGGCGCTGCTCCTCCAGCTGTGCCGGCACATCTGCAGGGACCCTCGTCAGCTCACTCTCTCTGCGGGTAATGGATAGCTCTGGAAAGGAAACTGATGTTCCAGATGGAGATGGCCAGTTTAATTTGCAGCTTCTAAATCTGTACAGATACAGTGTTCTGTCATTAAGGATTCATTTAGACTTATCTTAATAGGAAACAATATAACTCAGCCAGACCCATAAATGACAAATCGCCCTCCCTCAAGAGAAATCCTAAGGCAAAAGATGTGACTTTCCATCATTTGCTCCAGTAGTTAATTTCTGTGTAGCTGACAGAGCTTCATGGCATTCAGGATGATGAGTGGTCTCCCTCTGGCCCTCTGTCCAATGCACTACGACTAGCAACATGGGTTGCAGCTTCATAACCAACGAGGTGACCATAGGTACCAGCTTGAAAGAACTAGTCAGATGGTAAGTCATGCAACCAAGGGGGTTTATAGCTTACACATAAGAGATTCCATACCACCCCTTGATTTTAAGAATGACTACAACCACAAAAAGGGGGAAATGACGGAAATTCCCCAAGTTATATACACATAGTGACTAAAGGAAATTCCAGTTGGGGGGCAAATACTGGCTTCGAGGGCATCCTGGTACATTGCTTTCTTCTTGGCTTCTCCAATTGGAAGCACCATACTTTAGGGTAAAATATCTAGAATTTGAGCAGGGTGTGATGGCTCATGCCTGCAATCCCAACACTTTGAGAGGCCAAGGCGGGCAGATCACCTGAGGTTGGGAGTTCGAGACTAGCCTGACCAACATGGAGAAACCCCGTTTCTCCTAAAAGTACAAAATTAGCCGGGCACAGTGGCACATGCCTGTAATCCCAGCTAATTGGGAGTCTGAGGCAGGAGAACAACTTGAACCCAGGAGGCGGAGGTTGCAGTGAGCTGAGATCACTCCATTGCAGTCTCCAGGCCTAGGCAACAAGAGCGAAACTCCATCTCAAAAAAAAAAAAACATCTAGAATTTGGAGTCATACTGATTTGACTGTGATTTCTAGACTAACACATACTAAATAGTTAGCGTAGTGAGATATTTAAGAATATGGGACTTAGAAGCCAGCCTGGGTTTGAATGCCAATTCCAATGAACTCAGGCAAATGACTCAACTTCTAAGCCCTTTTTTCATTCTCTAAAAAAAAATAATAATAATAAAGCAGTTGATCCTACCTCATGTCCTTGTTAGGTTTAAATGATAGAAGTCCTGTAAAACCACCAGGACAGTGACCAGCCTCTCATACTAATTCCAGCCTCTCATACTAATGGCAACATTGGTGAGCACTTGCCTTTTCTAGCTGTATGATGGCACATAAATACCTGCATTGCTTTTCTTAGTCTATCTCAAGCTAAATTAAATGTGCACAAAACACTTAATCCGGCACCTGGCACGTGATTGTGTCAGCAACATGAGTTTCACTCCTCATTTTGTATTTGAAAGCTGGTTGAAAATTTGCCTAGTCTTGTGACCAAATAATCCCATGATTGAGAAAGCTTTTTGAACCACATAACAAAGGAACATGCTTTATTCATCAGCTAACTACTTTCCAGGATTCCAGCACTCAGACCCTGGAGTATGTTGAATGCCTCATCTTCAATGGCAGCACCCAAGTTCAGGATTGGACAGCTGGAGCCCTACAAGAAATAAAAGGAACTTGGGCCCTATATTGTCTAGGCTTTTCTGAGCACCAACCCCCCAATCAATTTAGGAGACCTCACACACACTCCTAAGCAGATAACTTGATTTAAGAACCCAACCTGAACTCAAACCAACTTGGGCCCTGAGCATGTATGAGAGTAGTAGCAAGTAAGACTGGAGTGCTGAAGTCAAAGGGCTGTAAAGTCAAAAGACAGAATTGGCTGAGAAGTTTAAGTAAAACCATGTAAGTGAAAACTCCAAAGGGAAGCACATATGAATTGCAGATGGATTAATTACCTATTTCTGCATATCAATGAGAGCACAAACTCAATGGCTTCAAACAGCACACATCTATGATCTCACGGCTTCTGTGGTCCAGGAATACAGACTCTTAGCTAGGCCCTCTGCAAGGCTGTAGTCCCAGTGTCATGGGGCTGAGTTCTCATCTGATGCTGGACTAGGGAAGGATGTGCCTCTAAGCTCCTGTGGTTGTTGTTGGAATTCTGTTCTCTGCAGGCTGCCTGACTGAGGGCCTCAGTTTCTTTCTGACTGTTGACTGGAAGCTTCTCTCAACATGGCCATGTGCTTCCTCAGAGCCAGCAGGGGCATGAGGCACCTGGCAAGGTGTTCAATATTACATAACATGATCAGGTATAAGCAATTATGCTCATTCTGTGACAACTGTGGCATTCTGTTGGTTAAGAGCAAGTCCCAGGTTTCATCCACACTAAAGCAGGGAGATTGCATAGGGAGTGATCAATAAATAGTAGCTGAAGGTTCTGGGGGTCACCTTAGAGCCAGTCCATCTCAGCAGTGCTACCTGAAGGAGATGGCATCTCAGAGGTCTATTATTCCCTCCACTGGCTTGTGAGCCAATGGAAGGAAAGGCTCCTGAATGTTGCATTTGGGAGAAAGGGAATGTCTGAGTCAGGAGATTAAAACAAGGGAACAAAGAGTAAGCCAGGGGCTGTAGCTGGGAAGCAAATTACATTTTTTGTTTGTTTGTTTAGAAGAGGGAGAATTCTGCTCTTAAAGTGAATCTGCCCACTGCCCCACTGCCATGAAAAATGACCCAGAAGCATGTCCAGTAAGGAGAGGCAGCATCCAGCAGGACAGCTTGAGCTTCCAGCAGAGGGACCATCTCTGTCCAGTTAGGGCACCCTGGCCCCACTCCTGACGCTGCCATTCACGGCTGGAGGACCCTCAGCAAATCCCGTCCTCTCAGAGAAAGACTGTGACCTAAGACACAGAGGGGCACCACCTGTCCAGCTGCCCTTGCCTGGGTCATTGATTGCCCCATGCAGAGAGGAAGAGAAACTTGGGGAAAACCAGCAGGGGAGCCTCTTACAGAACTCAGAGGAAGGCGATGCAGCGGCTTCTAAACTGTAGCTTGTGGAAAGGGAGAATGGCACTGATGACCACTGAAGGCTCTGGGACTGCCAGTCAGGGCAAGATTTAGGAAGAGGGCCGCATGCACCTGACTTAAACTCCTGAGAGCCTCACTGAGCATTGGGTGAGCATCACTGGCTTTTTCATTTGGAGTTTGTGCACTACTGGAGGCCCCAAGATTTCCATTGCTGAATCTGGTGTGTGCCTTTGTAATGGCACATTCCTTCCATTGGGCCAAGTCCAGCACCCTCAGGACAATGCACCATGCAGGAGGAGTCCAAGATAAGACTGAAATGACAGCATGAAGCTCCACAGCAGTATTTACCCCCACTCCACTGAAAGAGGGTGTCAGGACAGATTTAGCCATCACTCCATGTGCCCCCAAAGCATGCTCCTGAAAGCATTCGACCATGAGATGCTCAGTGCACCAGCAGACCTGGTAGAAGTGCATGTGGCTTCTCCCCATTGGCATTCGGAGAGCACAGAGGTGTCCTGAAAAGTGAAAATGTTTATTTCAAAACTTCTCCAACGTATCTCCACCCAGGACTTTGGGTGTTTACCGGTAACAACCGCCAATATTTCAGTAAGCTGGTGGGATGGAGGAACCACTGGGAAATGCTGACAGCCCCAGAGCCATTATTCATAAGTCGTCATGGAGTGTCACTTCTGTGCCAGCCACTGCTGGGGATGAGAGGCATTCAATCATGAAGAGAACAGACAATGTGGTCCCTGCCCTCACAGAGCTTCCATTCTAGGGATGAAGCAATGGCAAGACAAACGCACACAGTGTGCAGGATGTTAGAGGTAAGTTTTAGGGAGACAAGGTAAAGAAGATAGGTAGGGTTGGGGCTGCTGACATTTTGAATGGGGTAGCTGGGGACACTTCACTGAGAAGGACCTTACTGTCTCCACCTGGAGAACGTGAGCAGGTGAGCAAGAGGGTGTCTGGGGGAAAGAGCATTGTAGGCAGAAGAGCAGCGTGCAAAGGTCATGAGGCAGGAGCCGCCTGCAGTTCTGGAGAAGCTGCAAAGAGGCCAAGTTGAGCAGAGAAAATGAGGCATGAATGAGAATAGATGAGGTCAGAGAGGTGGTTGGAACAAATCACATGGATTCATCTGATGGGTAATGGAGGGCAGAATCCTATGGGGTCTGATACATAGTGGAGGGAGCATATCCTACAGGTTTAACAGTAATTGGGGCCAAATCCTGCAGGGTCTGATAGGTAGGGAGGGACAAATCATATAGGGTCTAATAAGGAAAGGAAGGGTCTAATAATTAAGGGGGCAGAGCAACTCCTGTAGGGCCTAATAATTAAGGGGGCAGAGCAGATCCTAGAGCTTGATAGGTAACAAGGGCAGCTGTGTTGAAGACTTTGGCTCTAACTGTGCTGCACATGGGGGTGTTAGAGTATTCTGAGAAGAGAGCCCAGCTGGCTGTGATCTCACTAAGGGTCCACCTAGGTATGAGATTGAGACAGGACTGTAGTGGGGGACTGGGATGGAAGAGGGCAGACTCATCAGCAAGCTGATGGTGACTCAGGCCAGGGTGATAAGAGGGCTGTAACTGTTGTTACTCACCAAAAAGGAATCATCCTCTATCTCTACTTTAAGCTTTCCCCTCCATAAACTGCAGTCTTTAAATCTAATGCTCTGCATGAAACCCAGGCAATCCACTATTAGACATTGTTATGTTTTTTCCACCTAATTGAGTGAGTGGTTAGGAATTTAAGACATTTTATGGCACTTATTAATCTATTGTCAGTCTTTAATTTTATAGACAGGAACCAGTTAAGAGCTGAGCCATAAAATTTCACTACGGATTCCAGGCCCTTAATGTAGATCACAAGATTCACGGGGACCTGGAGGGGTGGGAGAAGGGAGACAGGAGGAAGAAAAGCAAAGTTCATTCCCTGTGGCTCCAGACTGGGAGATATCTTGGGCCCGCTCCTTTCTAACTTACACCAATAAACTTGCCGTGAAATGAACTGTGCAGAAACCTTTCTACCAAAGCAGATTTGAGGATGGGCATCCCCTCAGTTCCACCACAGTAGCTCTGTGGTTCCTCTCCAGAGGGCTTCAAGACAAGTCAGGATTTGCACACTGACTTTCCCTAAGAACAGCAGGGACAGGAGTTCCAGCATCCCCGCCAGTGTCTGGAGAATCCACTGCACAAGCTAACCCATTCTCGTGCTTGGGTATTCACTGGCACCATTCCTGTGATGGAATCAAGGTCAATGCCCACTAAGGCATTGAAATCCTGAAAGATTTCTCATGATTGGGACAGTTGCTGGGTCATTCCTACCTTCCAAAGTCCCAGGGCCTGAGTCACCTCATCCAATCGATCTGGAGATGCTCCTTGTAAAGTCTCAGGCACCACACACTCTTGCCAGACTCAAGTCAGTTGTGTATCAGGAAAAGACACTAGGTCAGCCTCTAACTTTCCCTCCCTTACCTCAATAGTGCCCCTTCATGCCCCCTAACCTGCTAAACACATTACCTTCTTCTATCCCACTAACGTTTACTAATTACTTAATTGGGACCAGGAATTCAGAGAGATGCTCTCTGCTCTTCGAGGAGATGATGGATGTGTGAAAAACTAAGGCACATGATGACGAAGGCAGTCCTGGCTCCGGAGTTGCAGGGTCGATGTGCTATGGGACCCAGAGGTTATGGTCACTCCTACTTTGCAGATAGAGACAGCATTAAGACCAGGTAAGGTTTCTCTTGAGGAAGCTTGACGTTGGGTATGTAGGCTGCCACGACAGGCCAAGAGTGAAACCAGTGACACCACAGCACTTCAAGCTCTCTGCAGATATTCTATTCTATAGCTGGATCCTATCCAGCTCCCACCCAAACCCTTTATTGGGGTAGTTCAAAGCCAATAACTCACCCTGCATCTGCTGACTCCTGTGAACACAGCCTCTGATAAAGCTACACACTTCTACTTCAGTTCCTGATCGCCCCAAATCAATGACAAGGTATCATTTGATCTTGGCCTCAAGGTGTCAATCATCCTCACTTAAGAATTTTCAACAGCAATATAAGAAACAATCATACATGTATGGTTTGCAAAACTATGATTGGAGATACGGCTCCTTGTATTGTTAAAGTCACCTATTTGAGGCCCACAAGGCAAATTTCCTCTTAGAAGCAGCATTGGGCTTTCTTTGCATGAGATGCTGAAAGCTACATGCTTCCTCGGGTGCTCTTATTTTTTTCTTTTTTGCCTGCCAGGGAATTTGGACTAAGCCTTTATGATCCATTGTTAGAGCACGTCCCAGCTTAAGAACTTTTTGGAGACAATTAACTTTCTTCCTTCTTTTTCCCTGCCCCCAAATCATTCACACAGATTTTCATCACATTCCTATGCTACTTTTTACTCTTTTAATTCACCTCTAATCTTTTCTAGAAGCAAGTGGGGATTTAGGGAATTAATTCAACTCTTTCTTATCTATGAACTCACGGTGACCACTGCCCCAATGTGGAAAATCACTCTCGGTGCAGACACAGTTCAATTGAGACATGAAAACTTCTGAAAGTGGAGTCTATCAAGCAGCTATTGAAAAGACTGCCTCTGCAGAATATTAATAACATGGGGAAAGCTACGTGATACGAATTCATTTCTGAGAAAAGATATCAATCTACGTATAGTGCCATGGGAGCCTCATTTTGTAAAAATAAATAAGAAGTGCATATATACATATAAAAATGGAAAGAAATGGTACTAAAAGGTTAATGTAATTATTTCTAGGATGTGAGATTAATCATGATTTTCTAATTCTTTGAAATCTTCCTGTGTGCTCCATTGTTTTGATCTATGAGTACATGCTCTTTCTCTTTTGCTGAGTATTGTTTCCAGGTTACCCATGTTGCACACCTCCTTCTGGATCATTCATGAAAACCACATATACCATGCCACTGTGTGAACATATGACTAATTATATATCTATTTGCATATTGGTGGACATGTAGATGACTTCCAGTCATCTAGTCTTACAATAATTCTGCTTTAACTTTGGGGGCCACAGGTGCAAATGCTTCCTTAGAGTTTACCTTGAGAGGTGGAATTGCTGCTTCCCACATTATTGCAAAACAGATCTTCAAAATGGGTGCTTCCTTATCAATACCTGGCACTACAAGACTGTTTCTCTTCTCTTTTTGGCCAATCTAATTGGCACAGAATGTTATCTCAGTATTTTTTGAATGCAAATGAGGTTAAATATCTGCTATGTTCTGAGTGTTTACATCCTGCCAAAATTTATATGTTGAAATCCTAACCCCCAAGGTGATGGTATTAAGAAGCGGCGCCTTTCACGGGTGAGTGGATCATGAGCAAAGAGCCCTCAGATATGGGATTCATGCCCTTATAAAAGAGAACCCAGAAAGCTCCCTCACCCCTATGTGAGGATGCCATGGAAAGGTACAGTCTATGAACTAGAAAGCAGGCCATTATCAGACACCGAATCTGCCAGGACCTTGATCTTGGACTTCCCAGAATGGTGAGAAATATATTTTTGTTTTTTGCAAGCCACCCACGCTATGGCATTTTGTTATGGTAGCCCAAATGGACTAAGACAGTGTCTTTACATGTGTGTTGGCTACTTGAGTTTGTTTTTATGAACTGTATGTTTTCTTCTCTGTCCATTTATTTATTGAGGTCTTTGCATAATCTGAATCTATTTCTTAGAAATCATTCATTTAAACTGATGGTTTATTTGCAGAATATTAATTCAACTTCTCTATCTTTTTTTATTTGTTATATATTTTTCTTTTCTTTTTCTTTTTTTTTTTTCTTTTGAGACGGAGTCTCCTCTGTCGCCCAGGCTGGAGTGCAGTGGCACCATCTCGGCTCACTGCAAGCTCCGCCTCCCGGGTTCACACCATTCTCCTGCCTCAGCCTCCTAAGTAGCTGGGACTACAGGCGCCTGCCACCTCGCCCGGCTAGTTTTTTTGTATTATTAGTAGAGACAGGGTCTCACCATGTTAGCTAGGATGGTCTCAATCTCCTGACCTCATGATCCGCCCACCTCGACCTCCCAAAGTGCTGGGATTACAGGTGTGAGCCACCGCACCCAACCTATTTGTTATATATTTTTCTAAAGCTAAAACTGCCACATTCCAACCTGAACAGAGCTAAAGATTAAAATTTGAGTTGCATACCACTCCCACTCCCAACACGCACACATAGGAGGGCCTTCAGGGGAGCAGGGTTTTTGGAGCCTCAATTTTAGTACCCAAGTCACAAATATGTAAATGCTACAGAAAAAGAATGGGCCCAAAACTCAAGTCTTGCCTGGACATTAGGCAGATGTTCATCAGGAGGCATTGTATTTCTCATCTCTCGTAGGAACTCTGATTTGAATCAAATCACCGCAACTTTTGTGTTTTTCTGATGGAGGGAGGCGTATTCCTCATACAAAGAGCTTTCTCTCTTGACTATTTCAAGACAACACCTGCCAAGGGGCTCCTTGGCTGAGGAGTCTGGGGAGCAGGTTTATTGGAGAAAAATGAATATTGCATCCTCTTCATCTTGAAGTGGCTGGCTTCCGGATGACTTTACAAAGAACCATCTCTCAATACAGCCCCCAATTCTGTAATGCCTTCTACCAGAAGCAAAGTTTCCTGGTATTCTGTTTTCATTCTTGTTGGTGAAAGAGAACTTTGCCAGAACTTTGGTTTTGTTTACTTTTCTTCATAATTTACTTTTCTTCCTAAAATCACCTCCTCTAACTGTAGATGAAAATGGTGGTTGGACTGTAAAGTTATAATGCCACAGCTGAGACTACTTATCTTGGAGCTTGTTGGTGTGTATTTAGGATATCCGCACCATGGCATACTTCTCATGTCAATGGGGCTTTAAATATAATGCATCTCTTTGTAATGTATTCAACCCTATGAACTGAGAGCCTTTCCTTGGCCAGATCTTGTATGAGGCATTGAAGACCGAGCTGTCTTTGTAAAGAAAGAGATTGCTTGAGATACAGGATTCTTGAGATTGAGTGACAGGGATGCCATGGGGGTCCTGAATGCCCATGAAGACAGGCCATGAAAAGACCAGGAAGCAGGACATGCCAGGGAGAGAAGTGAAACATGTGTTCAGGATGCTGAGCTTCAGGATCAGAGAGAAAGCTGGTGCCATGGAGGCAGTCAAGGATGAGGAAGAAAATGATAGGAGACACAGAGGAAAGATGCATCTAGGGATGGGTCCTGCAGGTCCTTTGGCCATGGGAAGGTGTTTGGATTGATTTCAAAGTACAGTGAGACTGAGATGAACTGTTAAGACCACTGTGACTGCTTTGTGAATGCACCGTAAAGGGGGCCAAAGAAAAGTCTGGAGACTGACATCATAGTACAGAAGAAGATGATGATGGGTGGAGACCACTTCCCTGATCCCAAGAGAATGTCTCCATCCTGCAGGTATAACTAAGGGCAGGGGAGCCCCATGAGAGGAGCACCCAAGATCCAGATGCTGCACCAGCTGCAGACGCTCCCCTTGTTTGGAAGATAAGAAATTATAAAGACCATTTTCCCAAAGAATCAGTAGCTTCCGTCTTAATGAAGGCTGAAATCTAAATGATGTTATTCTGGTGGAGGACTTTGTTTCTGTCAGTGGTTTTTAACTAATTACCATAAGTACTGTCCATTTAGAATTTCACCGTAATTCCAGTACCTATTAGCGTGTAAGCAGTGCCTTAGCTTTGCTGCAAGCTACTGTTTATTCATAGAATGAGACAGTACATCACAGACATTGTCATATCAAATAGATGTTTTTTGTATTACATTGTATGCAGTTTGAATGAGCCAGAAGTGATTTGCCAAGTAGGAAGTGCATTAAGAAATGAATTTTGAATTTTAAAACACATCCACTTGCTGTTGCTTGAGTGGCGGGTGTCTTGGGTTCCAACTTCCTTTTTATCTTTGGGTTTTTGCCTTAAGAAAATGTGAGCTGGCTGGTGGGCTGAAACATTGAAGAGGGGCTTGTTTAGTGTCCTCAGGTCACCAGGGGATGTTGCTTTCCACTGCCTCTGTGCACAAGAGTGGGTGTCTTGCTGGCTGCAAAAACTGTGCTACCTCCATTTCTCTACCTTTCATCAACAAAGATGTCAGTTATCTGGCATGTCAATTTGGAGCCATAAGGAGATCAAGCTGGCACATTCTGCAAAGCTTAAATGCTTGGTTGCCATTAGGATTCGGAACAGTACTTTCAGGAGCCACCAAATGGAACCTCACATCTGCAGGGACCCGGGGAGAGATCACCTCTCTCCATTTGTGAGGGACACATATGGAAGCAGACAGATGTTCTTGATGAGATGGCCAGTTCAATTTGCAGTTCCTAAATCTGCAGAGACGTCACGTCCTGTCATTAAACATTCATTTAGAACCATCTTCGTAGGAAATAATGTAACAGAGCATTGTACCTAGATGATAAATGGTGCTTTTTCTGCATGAAATATTAAAGTGACAACCGCTAACTTTTCTCCATCTGACTGTTCAAGTAAGTACTTGGCTGGTTAAACCAAGTACGTTTCCTCAAAGCTCATTCATGTGGCTGCTTGCCACACGCCTACTGTGTGTTGGACAACGTGCTAGAGGTGAAATGGCATAGACAACATACGAGACAAAGCGTAGCCTTCCGAGAATCTTCCAGGAATATGTTCTGAATATTTAAGAATACATAGAATGGGCCGGGTGCAGTGGCTCACGCCTGTAATCCTAGCACTTTGGGAGGCTGAGGTGGGTGGATTATTAGATCAGGAGTTCGAGACCATCCTGGCCAACATGGTAAAACCCCATCTCTACTAAAAATACAAAAATTAGCTGGGCATGGTTGTGGGCGCCTTTAATCCCAGCTACTCGGGAGGCTGAGGCAGGAGAATCGCTTGAACCCGGGAGGCGGAGGTTGCGGTGAGCTGAGATTGCACCATTGAACTCCAGCCTGGGTGACGGGGTAAGACTCTGTCTCAAAAGAAAAAAAAAAAAAAAAAGAATAAAGTCAAGATATGTCTCAGCAAATGAGTACTCTTCTTTGTTGGATTCACTTTTAAATGAGTTACATTTTAAAATTTCTCAAGCATATTGGACGTTTCCCTGGATGTTGTCAATGCCATTTTGAAAGCTTTCTATATGCACTACACTTCATAAAACTTCTTTCTTATTCAAAGACATATTTAATTAAAACCCAGTTTTATGGTGCATGCACTAATTATTACTCTTGGCTTGAAGGCTCAGGCTGAACCTGCTTTGAAATTCTGCGACTCAAATCCTTTGCAGTCATTTTGGAAGCCTGGATATTTTCAAAATAATTCAGTGGTTCTTATGTAAGCTGCTCGCAGATTTTTTTGTAAATGTAAAAATATAAATAAATAGAACACCCAGGAACTTGTTATAATACAGCCATATCAAGAGAGATTTGGCTTGCTGAAAATATCATGCTCAGTTAAGATATTGTGAGAGGGTATAGACTTTCAATGGAGGAAACTATACTTCTTATCTAGCCGAGCCTTATTATAACTTTCAAGATCTGCCATGCCCATCTCCCTTCGTGACATGAGTATGCACTAATACTGGTTGAGTTGAATGGAGATAAAGCACTATTTTGACAAAATCTTGTTTGACCTACTGTTGTGCAAAAGGATTCTGCTTAGACGTAGTATAGATGTGGCTGCAGAAAGAAAAGTGGAACTGCTGAGGATGGTCGAGAGAGTCTTGATGTTAGGGTCAGAACTTGCATTTAACAGGGCCAAACTCAACACTGGCCTGACGCTGTGTGTCAGAGTCCTGGCTGATTGTGAGAACTTCATGGGGAGCTTTTGAAACATACCACATAGAGAATCCCCCACTATGCTATCCCCTGGTGACCTGAGGTCACTGAACAACCGCCTCTCCAGTGTGTCCCTTACGGTTGACGTAACAGATACCACAGACTGAGCAGCTTCAACAACAGGCATTTATTTTCTCACAGTTCTGGAGGTAGAAGCCCAAGATCAAGGTGTCGGCAGGGTTGGTTTTGGGTGAACCTCTCACCTTGGCTTGCAGATGGCCACCTCCTCCCTGTGCCTTTCCATGGCCTTTCTCTGTATGAGCACATCCCTGGTGAGTCACCCTCTTCTTCTAAGGATACCAGTCCTATTGGATTAGGACCCCACCCATAAGACTTAATTTAATCTTAATAACCATCTTAGAGGTGTTATCTCCTAACATAGGCACACTGAGGGGTCAGGGATTCAACCTATAAATCTGGGAAGGACACATTTTTTTTTCCATAGCACCCCCTAGACAAATTAAATTAGAATCTGAGACAGTAGGGGGAATCATTACTATTTTAATGACTTTAATTTAAATATTTAAATTCAGATATAGTTGACGTACAATAAACTGCACACATTTAAGGTGTACAATTTGATATGTTGTGGCACATGAATCTGCCAGTAAAACCACTTTTATAATTAAGAGAATAATTATCATGCTCCAAAATCTAATCATAACCCTTTGTAATCCCTAGCTCCTGTATCCCTCATCTCCAGACAACCAACAGATCTGCTTTCTGTTACTGTATTAGTTCGTGTTTTATAGCCTTTTACATAAATGAAATTTTACAGTATGTACTATTTTCTTTTTTGGGGAAGGAAAGTGTCTGTTTTCTCTCAGCATCATTATTCTAAGATTCACCCATGTTTTGTACATATCCATAGTTTATTTCTTTTTGTTGCAAAGTTGTATTTTATTGCATGGTAGCTTTCTTTTGATTAGTGTTAGTGTGGTACATCTATTTCTATCCTTTAATTTTTAACTTATCCATGTCTTTATATTTAAAGTGGGTCTCTTGTATGCAGCATATTGTTGAGGCTTTTTAAAAATCTAATTTGATTGTCTTAATTCAAGCTGCCATAACAAAGTACCATAGACTGGGGGGCTTACAGATCACCAAAATTTATTTCTCACAGGTCTAGCAGGGAGTCAGCATGGTAGGGTTCCGGTGAGGCCCCTCTCCCATGTTGCAGCCTGCCATCTTTTCACTGTATCCTCATGAAGCAAAAAGAGAATGAGAGAGCTCTCTGGGGTCCCTTTAATAAGAGAATTAATCCCATTTATGAAGGCTCTATCCTCATGACCTAACTTACCTGTTAAAGATCCCAGCTGCTAACACCATCACATTTAGGGTTAGGATTTCAACATATAAATTGGGGGAGGGAAGGGCACAAACATTTAGTCCTTAACACTGAAAATCGATGCCTTTTAATTTGAGTGTTTGAGCCATCTACTTTTAATACAATTATTGATATGCCTAGATTTGAGCCTATCGTCTTGCTACTTGTTTTGTATTTTTGCTATCTGCTATTTGTCATTTATTCCCCTTTTCTTCTTTTTCTGCCTTATTTTGAATTACTCTATTTTCTCTCCTTTTTTGTCTTTTTAGCTTTAACTTTATTTTTTTAGTGGTCGCTTTTGGGGTTATAACATACATCTTCAACAGTATATCTTCAAGTGCCAGTATACCACTTGTTGGTATAAAATACAGGGTATACAAAACTCAAAATGGTATACTTCATTTCTCTCCTCCTGGTCTATTGTTATGCATTTTGTTTTTATGTGTTATTAACTCCAAAATACACTGTTATTATTTATTTAATTAGTTTTCTTGAAAAGGAGTTTAAATAATAAAAACTATGTATATATATATACTTTTGTAGTTACCACTTCTTGTACTTTTCATCCTTCACGTAACTCTATATTTCCATCTGGTATTAGTTTTCTTCTGCCAAAAGGGCTCCCTTTATTGTTTTTTGTTTTATTTTGGTTTTTAGTGTGAGTCTACTGGCGATGAATTCTTCAAGCTTCTGCCAATGTTGAAAAGTCTTTATTTTGCCTTCATTTTGTAAATATATTTTTCATTGGCTATGTAATTCTCTGTTGCAAATTTTTTTCTTCAACTTTGAAAAATGTTGCCCCACCACCTTCTTGCTTGCATTGTGTTGAATCCTTAACTTTGTTCCTCAGTACGTCTGTCTTTTTTTCCTCTGCCTACCTTTCCATGTTTTCTTTATCACTGTTTCTGGACAATGTGATTATGATATGCCTTAATTTTGTTTCTTCAGTTAACAAATGTTTCTTGTGTTTCACATTTTTATTATTTTGTTGAGTTTTATGAATCTGTGGATTTAGAATTTTTGTCAAGTGTGAAAACACTGTGGCCATCATTTCTTCAAATAGTTTTCTTTTCTGTCCTTCCCTCTTTCTCCTGTCTTTCAGAACTTCCAGTTATACATATATGAGGCCACTTTACATTATGTTACAGCTCACTGATGTTCTTTTATTTTTTTCCAGTGCATTTAATTTGAGTCAATTTTATTACTGACTTTAAGTTCACTCATTTTTTCTTCTACAGTGTCTAATTGACTATTTATCCCAGCCAGTGAATTTTTTTTTTATCTTAGACATTGTAGTTTTCATTTCTAGAGATTTGATGTGAGTCTTTTTTCCTCATGTGTCATGTTTTCTGCTCTTTTCATGCCTTGTAATTCATGATTGGACTTCAGACAATGTAAGTTTTATTCTTGGGTAATGGATATTTAGTCAGAAAAAGTTTAAACCTTTCCAGGCTTGCAGATTCGTTAGGCCAGATGACAGCAGCATTTACTCTAGAGCTACTTTGCTTTTTGTTTGTTTGTTTGTTTGTTTGTTTCCATTACTGCAGAAAGATCCTTCTGCGGGACTTTCCCAATTCCTTTTTGAATTTTGAGGTTTTCCAGTCTGTCTGGTGGAAAGAGGCATTCTTCCAAGCCCTATGTGACTGCCGGATACTCTCATTATTCCTTAAATGTTCCCGAAATGTTTGACAGTTAATGTTTTGTTTTGGTTTGGTTTTGTTTTGTCTTCTGGGAGTTCACTTCCAATGTGAAAGGAGACTTTGCTTAGAAAGCTGCTGTTCCTGGGGGTTCTCAGCCTCCATTCCATGAGCTCCAGTCTTTTTGGTTTCCATGAAGCTTGTTGGGCTCTTTTAGATCTTGGTTTCTAAAGCTTTGAGCTATCACCTGAGTCAAATGAAACCAAAGAGGTAGACTGTCCATTATAAGATTTAAAAAAATTTTTTTTCCTATTTAGATGATACAGAAAACAAACTCCCTGAAAGACATGGAAATTTTTGGGGAAAGATACACATATGCTGTCCGTCACAGAGGAAACCCGGGCTGCTATTGTGTCCTTCATAGACCCTAGAGGTCAGCAATTTTGGAGTTCCACATACTAAATTCCCCAGTATCCAAAGCAGAGTTGATCCCTGACTTAGAGGAACATGAAATGTAATATTCAATTACATGGTGTCTGAGCAATGCCTCACAGCACCTGATACATCTCAAATCCCCCTGGATACCTTCTTCTATAGACAAAAGCACCTTTATATTAGAATAAACTTTAGCTACACACTGTTCTGCTCTCTCAAGATGCTCAAGACAATTACATTTGGTTAATGGAAATATAGAGGACCTTATCATTTTAACAATAGAACATTCACTTCTTTGAGCCTTATTACCAGGATAATTTGTTGCTACCTTCCTAAAGGATATATTTATTAATTTCTTTATTCCACAAAAATATATCAAGCACTTGTAGTGAGCTAGGTACTTTTCTGGGACGGGGTCAAAATAAAAACACAGTCCTTGTTTTCCAAACAATCTCTGTTGCTCAGTGGGGCACCCTCTATTAGAAAAGGCTTAAGGGAAACCTTGGCTGCAGGATGAAGGAATACATTGGGTCATTTACTGATTAAACAAATGCCTAGTACCCTAGTATCTGCTTCATGGCAGGCACTGGCCTCAGTCATGTGCAAGACATGGTCTCATTCTCCCATGGATGGTCTCAGTCTCCCATGAAAGTGGATGGCTTGGCCGGGCGTGGTGGCTCATGCCTGTAATGCCAGCACCTTGGGAGGCCGAGGTGGGCTGATCATGAGGTCGGGAGTTCGAGACAAGCCTGGCCAAAATGTTGAAACCCCATCTCTACTAAAAATACAAAAATTAGCCAGGTGTGGTGGCGGGTGCCTGTAGTCCCAACTACTCAGGAGGCTGAGGCAGGAGAATCGCTTGAACCTGGGAGGCGGAGTTTGCAGTGAGCTGAGATTGCACCACTGCACTCCAGCCTAGGCAACAGAGTGAGACTCCATCTCAAAGAAAAAAGAAAGTAAAAGAAAGTGGATGCTTTTCAGCCCCTTCTTCTTGACCTTCATCCCCGTGATTCTGGGGTATTTCATCATCCTCCCAATAGTTAGCAACTCTTTCAGTTCTTAAAGTTGCTGTCCTCACATCACACCAGATGGAGCTAATTTGACAAGGATTTATCATGGAAATGGGTGCACAGACACCGCCCTGACAGGTTGCACCATATGAAGACAGCAACTACAAAATGAAAATGGCAGAACTGAAGTCTAATTCAGCTTTGTGTGAAATATTCCAATTTACCCCATTTACAATCTCTCATACAAGAGGCTGGACCAGAATATTAAAAACCTATCAACCTTGAAATAGTTGCTCCTAATCAAGTCAGGTAATGAATGATGAGAAAAGAAAATACTGGGATCGTTGGCTGTTTGTCACAAGCAGTGAATTACTGAGCAAGAATGAGCCATGTACTAGCCACTAATTGTTAATCTGGCCTCTCTGATTGTTTTCATTTTAGGAAATCATGATGGCTAATTTGACTGATGGATTTTCACAGACTTAATTGACGTCAGAGTTCTCTTTGCTTGGTTTTTAGCCACGTATCCATTCTTTAGTGTATTCACAAGGGAGGTAGAAGAACATACAAACACTGTGTCCTTAAGGAGCTTAGAACCAAGTAGGAGTGGGTGAGCAGAGTAAAATCCAGCTATGCAATCATCCATTTATTCAGCAGATGTTTGTTAAGCACATAGGGTATGTTAGGCATTGTGTAAAGTGCTGTGGGCATTCTGGAGAGTTCATCCAAGCCAAGTGCCTGGCCCATAGAAGATGCCAAATAAATATTCATCACATGAATGAATAAGTGAAGATACTTGAGATCAGAAGAGACTTTCACTTATTGAAGGTGTTTGCTATGAGTACAGATATTTTCATAAGAAAAGAAGTTTTGGAAAATGGAAGATGGGATTTGAGGAAAAGGAGTACATGCAGTTGGCCTGCAGCCTGGTTGTGTGTAGGAAAATGGGAAAAATCAGTCTGGGATAAAAGGCAGGGGCTTCTTGCAACAGGACAGAGTCCTTGGCTAGGGAACGTAGGCAAAGAGAAACCAACAGTGCCTTAAGCAGCTGAGGAAGGTGACCCAGTCACGGCAGCGCGAAAGTGTTTGTGCTTCCCGAGACATGCTGGCTG
The DNA here is from genome assembly GCF_037993035.2 of Macaca fascicularis. Classification (NCBI taxonomy): domain Eukaryota; kingdom Metazoa; phylum Chordata; class Mammalia; order Primates; family Cercopithecidae; genus Macaca; species Macaca fascicularis. The sequence continues at coordinate 229,710,086 of NC_088375.1, read as the reverse complement.
ATATCAGAACAATCAGTCCCTTTAGAGAAACTCCACTCATTTCACAAAGCGAATTTTCTCCGTGGAACCAAAGGTTTTATCCAAGCTCAGAATGTAGTATCTCAAAAAATGGAGCCAACACACCACAGTCTTGGTTCCATCAATTCCAGACTAGGTGGAAACTACTGCTTATTACATTTGACTTCAGGGGAATTTGGCTCAAATATCTGTGAGATCCTACAGTAGAAAATCTGTCCCTAATAAATCTACTTTCTCTCTAATTCAGAGTGAAACTGTTGGCCTTTATTCAGCCAGAATCCAATTCTACAAATAGCACATTTCTCTCTAACTAGACAGTGTGGCCACTGTGCCAACTGCCCTTTGCTGGCATGAAACACCAGTTTAACCAAAACAACCTCATCTAGACCACTCTGATATGGGATGAAGATGAACAGCCAACACATTGACTCTGTGATGAAAGGACCAGTGATACTCACTAAACAATTACAAAGCACTGATAGAACCTCCTGTTCTCATCATGAAGCCAATTTTATCTCTCTTCAGTAACTTCTACCATTCTCTCTCCTATGCCTGTTGCCTTTATAGATCATGTTTTTACTATTACAGATTGATCTTTATGAGGCTACTCCACTGCAGCTGAGAATGCCATACCTTCTGGAATTTTCCCCTCTCTGTGGCATCAAAATTCCTCTAGGGAAAATGTTGAAAAAGGAAAGAACCATTCCTCTTTCACTAATCATGTGGAGGTAAGATCATTCTCAGGCAGCTGGTAAAATCTGCAGCAACAATAAAGATGATTTGAGATTTGAACTGCTGTGCTGGTTAAATAACTCTAATGGAGACCACAGGAGTTGACCATCTGAGCCAGTGCTGAGAATGCATCTTGGTGGCTGTTAATTTCCAGTAGTTGGGAGAAACAGTAGGATATTGGAGCCTGTAGATGAATTCAAGAGAAAACCCCTGGGTAGTTGCTGATGAAGATCAGAGATAGAGATTTCTGTGACTCTGAGGTCATCAGATCGATAAAAATATACAACGGTCTGGAAGTAGAGTTTTCTTGGAAACAGGGATGGGGATGGAGGACTTACCCTTCCACTGCACTTCCACAGCAAGCACACCATGTTTGCTTAAGGTGCGTGTTTATTTGGGCATGTCCTGGAGGGGCTGATCAAGATTATAGAAGGATCAACCAATCTTGACGCCTTCAAGGCCGCTCTCCAACCAGGACTTCCAACTCTCTTGTTCAAGGGTTTTCCACTAAAAGAGTCCTTTATTCTTCAGAGGTCTCCAACTCATATTGGCCTTATCCTCTATCGCTCTATCCTAGCTTGGATTTCATGCTGCTTCATTAGAAGCTCTCCTTGCAGATAGTTTTAGCATCCTTTCCCTTCCTTCTTTGACAATTGGGACAGAATCCTACTCTGAATGATTAAATCAGCCATCACTCTCATCTATGACTATGCCTAAAACACAGACATTTGCTGGTCGTTTGCTTTAGATTGATGGTAGGAAACCTTGGCTGGAGCCTTGGGTTAGTTCTCAATGAGCTCACTCACTCACTCAGCCTCTGACACAACTATTTCCTCTCCTTGCTTCTCTTCTTCAACCACACTGTCAAGCATCTGATAGCCTCAACTCATAGAATCCTCCAGACAGAACTCTTGCATCTTTCTTGGTCACATTTAGATCTTCTGTGTCTCCTTCTACCCAGTTATTACAAAGTAAAAAGTGTCCCTCCACCTTGCAAGGACTTCACTTATTAGGGTGTCTCTTCTCTATGCTAACAATAATCTCTCTCTATGTGATCTTTTCTCCACAAAACATACTCTATTAAGACCCTTCTGAAGGAGGAGGAAGAGAAAGAGGAGGAGGAGAAAGAGGAGGAGAAGAAAGAGGAGGAGGAAGAGAAGGATATTCATCTTATATCCCTCTTAGCTTCCTTCACACCAGCTGGTAAAGAGAGTTGCCTATACACTCTTCCTCCAACCTTTCATCATATGGTTTCTCCTTAAGACCTTCTCTTTTGGATTCTGCCCCAGAATCTCTCCAAAAAGACTCTTAATAAAGTTACCAAAAGCACAGATGCCCCTTCCTTTTTCCTCTATCCACTCTTTCTTGGGTGCAAACACCATCTCCTTGGATTTGTCTTCTTATACTCTTGTTCCTCCTTCTGTAGCACTGTCATAAGCTTCTCCAGCTCTGATTTCTAAGCACTAGCCTTCTCAGGATGTACCCCTTTCTTTTTAACTATATATCCCTCCTCAATGATCTCATCCCATGGCCTTAAAAAGCATCCTTGCAATTAAATTCATATTTTTATTTCTGCCAAAAAGCTCTCTTTCCTGAATAGCTCCAGACATATGTCACAACCTGCTACCTCGTGGGCAGGTCACACTCAAGACTGAGATGTTGATCTTTGTCCTTCCTTTCACCCACTCCTCCCACACTCCATCTTCCCCACTGTAGTGACATAATCATATGCCAAATTCTCAAGCCAACAGCCCAGAGTCATCCTGAAACTCACCTTCTCCCTCCCTCCCAGAGCATTCACAACCCAACCCTCCAGCAACCTGGTCAATTCTACTTCCACGAGACGCTCTCATCTGCATCACTTTGCTTACGACCGCCACCTTAGATCAAGCCATCTCCCTCGCTCACTCAGACTCCTGAAAATGCTTCCTCGGCATTCCCTCTGCTTCCATATTTGCTTTCTGATCTATAATATGCCCAGCAACCCATGTGAACATTTTAATGAAAAAAATTATTTATTCTTCTCCTTCAATTTTGCAGTGACACCCCATTGCACTTCAGATAAGATCCGAACTTTTCCTCATGACCTACAAGGTCATGGTTGACTCCATTCTCTCTGTTCAGCCACACTTCCTTTTGCCCACTGTGATTTGTGGCCCTGGACTCACCAATTCCATGAATGTCCACACTTCTTTCCCACCCCACAGCAGCTCCTCTCTTCATCATCTTCACAAGATTGGCTTCTTGCACTCATTCTCATGCTACTTCCGGCTCCTCTGGGTCATCTTCTTAGGGCTGCTCTATCTGTTAGGTTGCTTCTGTTATGCCTTTAACTGCTATGACATTTTCCTTTTTTATTTAGAGTCCTTTCAGAATTTACAATTGTGCATTTAATTGTGTGCCTGTTTGCTTATTGTCCAATGCTCCAATTAGACAGTAAGCATCATAGCATCATTGGGGAAAGACCAAGTCCACTTATTAGCCTTGGCATCTCCAGCAATTGGCTTGGTGCCAGCACTGAGTGGTTGAGAATATCTGAGCATATTAGGAGAGTGAGTTCAACTTTCTGTTTTTTCTATCCAATCACCATTGCTTTCTTCTCACTGTTTCTGAGCCTTACTTAGTGATTCCTTGAATCGATTCCTTGCATCCCACCGCTCTCTCCATCTGGAATTCCCTCCTTGAATTCTCCCAAATGCCCAAATGACACCCCACTTAAGGCTCAGCCAAAAATCCGTCTCCTCCAGAAGGTGCTTTAGATCCACACAGCACTTGACTCAGTCCCTCTGTGCATTTCTGAGCAAGCAGCCCACTTGAACTTCCCTGTGTTGAGTGGGCACCCATCTCCCTGGTGTTGAGCGGGCACCCATCTCCCTTGTGTTGAGCGGGCACCCATCTCCCTTGTGTTGAGCGGGCACCCATCTCCCTTGTGTTGAGCGGGCACCCATCTCCCTTGTGTTGAGCGGGCACCCATCCTCCTTGTGTTGAGCAGGCACCCATCTCCCTTGTGTGGAATGGGCACCTATCTCCCCTGTGGGACCAAGGCTCTTGCAGGCAGAGACTGGGCCATGCATTCTTCAGCACCCCAGAGGTCCTTAGTTCTATTAGTTGCCCAAAGGTGTGTTGAGAGAAACTCTTATTCCCTGTTCCTCTTTCTTTGTAGTAGAATGCAACAGAGCAAAGAATATTTCAAATAAGACAGCTTCCATGGTGTCCCAGATAAAGACTCTGTCTTATCTCTTTCAATTTAAACTATTATTGGGTTTTGGCAGGTCAGAAACTCGGTCTGTATCTTATCTTATATCTTTACTGGTATTCAACATTTACAAAGGTCCCAAGGGCAAATGAAACAGGCACAACAAAAGTTGTATTTTCAGGAGCCAATTATTGAATATCAGCCTAGAACCTTCCTCTGGCTTCTTTACTGATCATCAAGGAAGCACTGACCTGGACGCTTGGAAATCAAAGATGCGCAAGATATGACCCTTAATCCTGAAGACACGTTGGCAAAGGACACAAGCCAAAAGCCAGAGCTCACAGCAGGCATGCTGCTCCCATTCAGAAGAGACCCATCTCTGTGCCGGTGCATGGACACCTGCACATTTAAGGATGCTGTGGGAAGATGGTGTGGCCACAGAACCAAGGACATTTCACCTTCTGCCCTGTAATGGGTACGTTAGATTAAATGGTAGACAAATGTATTTTCTTTGTTTTTGTTTTGTTTGTTTTTTCTTGCTTTTGTTGTTGTTGTTGTTGTTGTTGTTGTTGTTCTTGTTTGAGACAGTCTTACTCTGTCACCCAGGCTATAGTGCAATGGCATGATCTCGGCTCACTGAAACTTCCACCCTCCGGGTTCAAGCAATTCTCATGTCTCAGCCTTCCGAGTAGCTGGGATTATAAGCATTTGCCACCACAGCTGACTAATTTTTGTATTTTTGTAGATGTGGGGTTTCGCCATGTTGCCAGCCTGGTTTCAAACTCCTGACCTCAAGTGATCCACCCGTGTTGGCCTCCCAGAGTGCTGGGATTATAGGCATAAGCCCGGCCGGCAAATGCATTTTTTAATTAGCCAAACAGGCTAGTCTTGTTCAGAAGACAGTGTCTGTTGGAAATGGTATGACCCTGGAGACTGAATGAAAAACTAACCCCTCAGGTGTTCCAGGTTCAAATCTCATTACCCCCACGTTGGCCTTGTGAGAAATATTTCATCACTATGGTGACCTGGTTTTGACACATGGAAAGTATAATAGGGAAATGATGTCCTATTGGAACAGGTCAAGGTGAGAGGGTTGGAGCTTTCAAGTCACTAAAATTATTTAAAATGTCCACCTGTTCCTATTCAAATAACATATTTGCCTATTTCCTATTCTTTTCAACATTTCTACGAAGTCATGATCAGATGTTTGGAAAAAATATGTACGTACAAGTATATGTATGATATGTATATGAATCTGTATTTACATACGTTATTCTAAAATATATCCCCAGCACTTACAAATATTTGTTTTCAGTAAAAGTGAAATCCAGAACTGCAAAAACTCATTAATCCTCTTTGAATTCCTCATGGAGATCCACTTCTGTGCCTGCCCTGCTGGCTCACAGCTCCCTGTGCAAGATGTTGTGCATCGTTAACTTGACCTTGAATGCAAACTCACCAGGGACACAGGAGAGCAGGGCTGCACCCCTTTGTGGCTGTGAGCTCACGTTGCCATAGTGTCAGGGAGCACATCTGTTTCCAGCTGAGCTGCTTTTGTTTAAGCTTCAACTCTTTTCTTTTTCTTACTTGAAAACAGTTTACCAGGAGGCAAAATGATTCAAAGTAACATCTGGGTCCCTCTTGGCATGTGCGTGGTAATTCCCTTCCTTCCATCCTGTAATTAAGTCAATTAGGTTTCTAAGTCTTCTATGAGGGGATTTCCAGGAATCTTTTCTCAGTGACACACACACCACTCTCTAAATATGATCAGCCCCTCGGAGCACCACCTCCTACTCTCCTGCCTTCTTTCTGTAGAACAAAACGTAAAGCAAAACAAAGCAGCTGAGAGTCCCTCCAAATGTTGACCAGTAAAGATGACAGACGAAACACACCCTCTCTGGTCCCAGCTCTGGATGGAGGGATCCTCGGCCTGGGCATGGCCAACTGTTCTTCCAGTTCTGGTCAATCTACAAAGGCTGTTTCCTGGATGCTGTTTATTAACTGAAATCTTGGCAGACTTAACCTATTGCTCCAGAGGAGTGGCTGAGTTTTTGGTGCCACAACTTCCAAAATATCAGGGAATGAGAGAATACAGTTGAAGTACTTCTTGGTATGTGTGCACACCAGAAAGCAAACAGACAAGTGAAGTTTGTCTTGCTTACTTTTTTTTATGAAAACTGGAACTGCAGCTATGGTTGATTCGAAAGACTCCAGCATGTTTGATAAACTTCGTACCTCTTATTATTTGGGACGGCTCCAATTACATTTTAAAAAATCTGCCTTAACATCTTAAATTTCATTTCTCTAAACACTCATTTCCTGAAATGCTAAAGAGTGTTCTTCAAGGAAATGATTCATAACTTCCTATTAGTTGTGTGGACATCAGTAGCCTTTCTAATAAAAGAACCTGTCCTCTCAAATAGCACCACCAAGACCTATCTATCAATCAGGAAGTGCACTTACCGAGACACGGACACAGAAGGAAGTACCACAGTGATGTTCTGCCATGAACTCACTTGGAATTCCAAACAGTTACCCATTTATGCCTTGTGTTCCATTATTGGAACGCTAAGCATGTGGGAGTTATTTATATCCTACGGCTCAAGGTCGTCGCCAAGGTCTGATTGCAAAAATTCAAAAAACTGCAACCTCAGGCACAAATGGGTTAAATCAAGAGAATATTGGACGTGCATGCACATGCACACACACCACACACATGCACACTCACACATGCTATGTTTTGGATTTAAAATAATTAAGCTCAGATTGATTTATTCACCAACCTAATCAATTCCAAATCCCTGTCAGACCTGGGTCATTTAGAAAATTGAAGTCAAGTATGGTGATACCATTCAAAAATCAGAATAGAAAATTATTTCTTTCAAGAGTCAAACTTCTGGCTGGGTGCCGTTCCTCACGCATGTAATCCCAGCAGTTTGGGAGACTGAGGCAGGCAGATCACTTGAGGCCAGGAGTTCCAGACCAGCCTGGCCAACATGGCAAAACCCTGTGTCTATTAAAAATACAAAAATTAGCTGGGTGTGGTGGCGCACACCTGTAATTCCAGCTACTCTGGAGGCAGGGATAGGAAAATCACTTGATCCTGGGAGGTAGAGGTTGCAGTGAGCTGAGATCCTGCCACTGCACTCAAGCCTGGGCAATAGAGCAAGAGTTTTCTCAAAAAAAAAAGAAAAATAAAGAGTCAAACTTATGTTTTCATTAACGGCAAAGCCAAGTAGAGAAAGAAGAATGAATGCAGGCGCAAAGCTGTAGTGGGAGAAAAAAAACGAAATGAGTTTTCTGCTTCTCCCAGGTAGCTTTAGCTGAGAATTCTGATTAACATGAGTCTTTAGTAAATTTAAGAATCATGTTGGCTTGTAGGTTTGTAGTATTGAAATTTCAATTGGTGATGACATTTGCTGAAATAATAAACACAAATAACTCCCAACCTAAATCACTCTCTTCAGATTTGACAATTCATCCTGAGATTTGTGTTAATTACAAACAGAGAATCCAGGACATTTTTTTTTAAATACCGTAGAGGATTCCATAGGTATCTGTTTAATTTAATGAAGTATTTCAACAAATATTTGTAAGGCTTATTATTTGTGAATCATTACCATAAGCACTGAATTCATCCGTCTATCCACCCATTCATTTAAACAGTAAAAAGTCAACTGAGTACCTACAATGTGCCAGTCACTGTTGTAGGTCTTGGAGATGGAGCTGTGCATAGAGGATCAATGAGTCCCATAAATGACCACTTTGTTCTCTGACCAGGATTGGAACCACAGAGCTATAGAAACAGGATTGGACAGATGGAGATCGAAACATCAGCATCCTTGCTAATAAAGGCTGGAGTAGAGGTATGTGGCAATATGGGCTTTATAACACAGAACACAGAATTAGGCAGACTCGAGCTTTCAGTTTCAGGACAGAGCCCTTACAGTGACATTGGACAGGCAGGCTGACCTCAAGGAGCAGCTGTGAGGCCAGTTCCTACCCAAACTCACCCACCCAAGAAGTCACCCAATATGGAACTGAGGGGCAGAGGCCAGGGTATCATCCTGTTGGGTTTCTCTTCACATAGAAATCTAAAGGCCAAAGAGATTCCCTAACCTCCTGTCTATTCAGTGAACAAAACAGGCAGGAGTTGACTGAGTTCCTAAGGAGTTAGGATTCCAATGGCAGAACGAGCAGACAATGAACAAGCAAATAGATGAAGGAGCTGGGCAACGTGCGTACAGGAGACTGAACAGGGCCCCGTGGGAGGGAGGTGGCATACGGAGGGGGTACAGCTATGGACAAGGCAGCTGTGGGCCTGCCCTGAGAAGTCCCCGTTGCAATAGAGCAGACAGACATTGAGTGCAGTGCAGGTGACTACCTCTTTACGGCCAAGGTACGTGTTGTAAAGGAAAACCATATGGTGCTAAGTGACCCTATAACAGGACGAAGGCAGTCGGTGGGGAAGACACAGACAGTGTCCAGGAGCCCGGCTAGCTTGAGAGGCAGCTTCTCTTCTCATCTCCCCAACCTGGGCTTGGTCATCTCCTTCAAATGCGTGGTTCACCAAATGGAACCATCATTTTAAAAGATGCCTTCCAAAGAGGTAATATTCTAGAAAGAGTAGGAATTTTCGATTTTTTGAATGTTTGCAATCGGGCCTTGGTAATGACTTTGAGCAGTAGGATGTAAATAACTCCCACATGCTTAGCGTTCCAATAATGGAACATTAGACATAAATGGCTATAAGTTCGGAATTCCAAGTGAATTCATGACAGAAGACTAGAAGCCAGTCTTTTTGAGATCAGCCCATGTGAAGCTGACAACTGAGCTATTCATGCTGCCCCAACATGGCTCCCCCCACAGACACCCCATAATTTAGAACAAACCGTTAATCCCACTATTCTTCCCATACCACCATAAGCTGGGGAGCACATGGGGGAGAGAAGCAGGACAGAGAGCCCCACTTACTAAACCTAAAGGTGGCTCAGGGAATTTGCAAACTTTTGAATCCCCCCTGCTCCATCACATAAGAGAATTCCAACTGCAGAGGAACTTTTCCTCCCCAGAGGAGATTCAGAGACAGGTGCAAGTCATTACCAATAGCACGGGCACGGTGTGTGATGAATTTTCCAGCTAATGTAAGAGCTATGTCCTCAACAATTTCTCCCTGAACATTTTCTTTTCCTCCAGACACCCTAAGCCCTTAAGCATGAGTTGTTTTCAATCATGGGCCTGCAATTGGCTTGTGCCTCCAAACAGCTCTCCTTGTTTGCCTGGTGTAAGGGAGATTTGTGAACGTCTTTCTCCTTTACTGGTTAAACTCCAAGGCCGCACAGCACAGCATGAGAGCAGGGTGCTTTGGGGATGATTCTCTGTCTCCAGCAGGAGCAGGTGAAAGCCCCCTGCTGCCTGCACAGCAAAGCAGCTCCTCCTCCCAGACCCCACTCTTCTCAGCTACTCAGTTCCCGCAAAGGAGGTAGGAAAAATTCTTTTCCTCGTTGTTCAGTTGTTCAATCCACAGATGTTTGCTGGATGCGTCATGTTTCGTTTTTTCTTTTTCTTTTTTCTTTCTTGTTTTTTTTGAGATGGAGTCTCACTGTGTCACCCAGACTGGAGTGCAGTGGTGCTATATCTGCTCACTGCAACCTCTGCCTCCTGGGTTCAAGTAATTCTCATACCCCAGCCTCCTGAGTAGCTGGGATTGTTGGTGCACGCCACCATGCCTGGCTAATTTTTGTGTTTTTTAATAGAGACAGACTTTTGCCATGTTGGCCAGACTGGTCTCAAACTCCTGACTTCAAGTGATCCACCCACCTCGGCCTCCCAAAGTGCTGAGATTACAGGCATGAGCCACCGCACCCGGCCGGATGTACCGTTTTTCTGATGCTGCTATAACAAGTTACCACAAACTTGGTGACTTAAAACTACATAAATACAGGGAGGCTGAGGCAGGAGAATGGCGTGAACCCGGGAGGTGGAGCTTGCAGTGAGCTGAGATCCGGCCACTGCACTCCAGCCTGGGTGACAGAGCGAGACTCCGTCTCAAAAAAAAACAAAACAAAAACAAACAAACAAACAAACAAAAAAACCAAAAACTACATAAATACATCATCTTACAGACCTTGAGGCCAGACATCCAAAATAAGACTTATGGGGCTACATCTGGGAAATGTATGGGTTCCTCCAGAGGCTCTGGGAAGAATCCATGTCCTGGCCCTTTCCAGCCTTTGGAACCTCCTGAATCCCTGGGTTTGTGGCCCCTTCTCACATCACTCCCACCTCTTGCTTCTGTCGTAGCCATTCCCGCTTCATCTCTGTTGTCAAATGTCTCTCTTCTTCCTTCTTACAAGGACCCTTGTAATGATGTCCGGTCCCACTTGGATCCTTCAGGATGATCTCCTCAACTTAATCACATCTGCAAAGTCCCCCTGGCCGTATCAGGTCACATATTTGCAGTTCCAGAGATTAGGCCCTAACATCTTAGAGGACCATCATTCAGCAGGCCACCTTGGGTGCGGTGGACACTGCATACCTTGAGCGCACCGCACCTGAATCCCCTCCCTAGGGTTGTAGAAACGCCCACCTAGGAACGCAGAGCCAGTCACTTACTCTAGAGACAGAAAATTCCAGATGGCCTGGGACTTGTTTCCCTCCTCTTCTGCCTCTAGGACTGAAGCACGTGACTCAGGCTCTGGCAGCCAGATGCACACTTTGCAGGTTTTGCTTTGGCAGCTGATAGTGAAAAGACACAGGGAAGTGGAAAATTTAGCCTAGCAAGGGTGGGCAGAAGCTGCCACACTGCACTTGAAGCAGTCTCGGTGGCAGGGGTTCTTACAGCACAGCCACGGAGCAGGGTTGAAGTATCAGTGGAACGCGACTAATTCTGGGGTGTCATTTTGCTGCGTAGCTCACAAAACCTGGCTCTCTGGCTCTCCCAGATATTTGGTGGGTAATCAGTGTCCTTGGATAAATTTATTTTCTATTTAAGTTGACCAAAGGCTTTTTCCTGTTGCTTGCAATTGAGAAACTAGGCTAGGTAGATTGTGCCTGTGGCCCCAGAGTTGTTGCTAAGTCCCTCAAACTGAATAAAGGTTCCAGGCCCTCACCAGAAGCAGATGCTGGTTTCATACCTCTTGCACAACCTGCAGAACTGTGAGCACATGTAAAGAGAACATGATATTCTCTTCAGACTTGAACACGTCTAAAGAGAACTCCTGGGAAGCTGTAAGGACACATCACCTGAGCCTCCTGAGGCAGCTGGGACATTTCCCATGAGCTGCCATGCCAACCCCTCTTCCCAAGCCTGCACAGAACCTGAGAAGGAAAGAGAGTGAGAAGCATCAGGACTGGCAGACTGGGGATTGTGGAGGAAAAACAAGGGGTTATGGTAAGACGTCATTTCCTTCTTTATGAGGGATGGGAGCTTCATTCCTTTCTATCCCAAATCACCTAGAGAGAGTGTGTGTGTGTGGGGTGCTTATATGGTTTGGATATTTGTACCCTCCAAATCTTATTGTATTGTGATCCCCAGTGTTGGAGGTGGGGGCCTGGAGGAGGTGTTTGGGTCATGGGGGCGAATCCCTCATGAATAGCTTGGTGCTATTGTCATGGTAATGAGTGAGTTCTCACCCTAATCTTTCACAAGAAAGCTGGTTGCTTAAAAGAGCATGCACCTTCCTTCCATCTCTCTCTTGCTCCTCCTTTCACCACCCGACGTGCCAACTCTCTTTCTCCTTCCATCATAATTGGAAGCTTCCTGAGGCTCTCACCAGATGCAGATGCTGGTGCCATATTTCATGTACAACCTGCAGAACTGCGAGTCAAATAAACATTTTTTTTATAAGTTTCCCAGCCTTGGGTATTCCTTTAGAGCAATGCCAAATGGACCAAGACAGGATTCTAAAAGAATCACTTACAGATAGGATGGCTGCACATCTTGGCTCACTTGGGGCAGATTCACCCATTGTCTCAGAGTCATTTCTAGTAGCATCTCCTCTCACTCTCATAAGTGTCTAGGTTTGGCCAATCAATTCTGTGGTCACCGATTTACTGAGCACTCATTTCCAGCAAGACTTGCAGACCCACTCTAATGCTGGGGGACAATTATAAGAGGGTCCTTGTGAGAGAATGACATGGATCTCTTGAATTTGGGAGGGGATAGATATTTGCCTATTTTATACCTGATGGCAAAGAGCTTGCTGAAATACCAGCTCCAGCAGGACAAGATGAAAGTGGTGTGTACTGGGTCTGGAAAGGAAGACGGAGAAACTCCCACCTTACCCTGATCCTCTACAACTCTCAGAGTTCACAGAGAAATCTGGGATTCTCTTGGTTTCATAAGAAGAATTAAGCAGGTTAGAGGAGGATGCAGGAGTTATGGGGATGCCGTGAAGATGCTGCAGGTGGAGAAGAGTGGGATGTGGAGACCTGCATCCCTCTGAGTCATGCTCAGTGATGGAGGCTCCTGCCGTAAGAAGGAACGTCACACCATGAGAGAAAACCACACTCAGCCTCTGCACAGGGACACTGATTAGCAGAGACCATAACTCAACTGAACCACTTCAGGACAAAGGACAGCTCACCATTACCAAGAGCTGCTCCTTGCATAATTTGACCATTGTTTTCTCTCTTCGATCCCTGACACCAGAGGTGTTACTAAGCTTGTCCAGCCCACCTTATTTTGTTGTCATTGCTGCTGTTGTTCTGTTTTATTTTGTTTGAAGCTTTTAGTAGCCTGAAGCTGAGGTTTTTTAGTTTCTGTCTCTAGTGATAAGCAGAAAAGAGGGATGAAAAGGGGGCATTACTAGCCCAGCCAGGAACAGAAACTAAGAACCCATGCCTGTATTCTTTCCCTTGGGCATCCCTGTTATATACTAGGAAAGGGTGGAGGGGACAAGAGTGACCTACTGTTTCCTCACCCCCTCTTCGCCTCAGGGACACACACACAACCATATCCAAGTTCTTTAGCTGAGGGTTTGGGCCACTCAGGGTCAAGAAAAGTATTGAAACATTCACAGAATTAGAATTTTAAACAGAACTGGACTGATTTGAATAACCAGCAGCAACCAAGACATTCTTAAGTAACAGGAAAGGAAGGCTTAACATAGCATGGTTAGTGAAAGAGATTGAGAAACAAATTTCCACGACGTTGAGACTATTCCATAAACCAGGTTCAAGTTCAGGACAAACATATTTTATTTTCACTTGTCCAGCATTCTCTCCCCTCCTAATTTGCCGTTGGGAAAATACGCATTCTCCATTCCCAGTTTCTGCCGTGGAGGAGGGGCTGCCCATTGTGCACCTTCCGCCCACTCATCTTCCTCATCTTCAGTCCAGGAGGAGACATGTGAGTCAGGCCTTGCCAAGCAAGAGTGATTATCAGCTAGCCCGGCTTCTGTGGCGACTCTGTTGGAAAGAGAGGTTGTCTTTCCACTGTGGTAACTTAGCTGGTGGAACTGCCAGCCTGGAACTCATGATCACTATCTGGCCCCTGACAAGAGAAGAGCTCATGCCAACATGGTGAAAAGGGGGGCCAAGAGACACAGAGCACCTGGATACCACTGTGCCTGAAGCTAGATACCCCTGAGTTTTTTAGTTTCATGAACCAATCCATCCCCTTCAATGGTTAAGACACTTTGAAATGGATTTGTCACTTTCACTGAAAAACATTTTTCTGATGCAGATGTTCGAGTAAGTGTAAAAGGATAGTGTATCAGTCAGATTCTAGCAGGAAACAAAATACAGGAGATAGATGAAGTTAAGGGAGCCAACAAGAGATAGTAAGGCACCCAGGCAAGTGTGGGAAGGCTTTACCATCCCTAGGCTTGTGCTATTGGAGTCCCATAAGAGCAGAAATTCTGAAAAATGAATCACCTGCTAGAAGTCACAGCCACTTCTGTAACTGTGCTGAGTAGGGACCTCCCGGCCTTTGACCTCCTGCAAGTTCTTTCCATTAGCCAATCTCAGAGGGAGGGAAGTCAGGGCGATGCAAAAAGTAGAGAGGGCATCTCCACAGCATTGTGCAGAGGCAGGCAAAGAGTAGAGTTTGTGGGAAGACGAGGGGAAAATGCAGACTCACAAGCTGAGGATGCTTCTAATCTCCCAACAGTATCCCTGTTCAGACAAACAGCAGGCATGTGGGGGGCTCACATTGTCCGGTCATTTTTAGCCTACAATGAATGCCCCATGGAAATCAAATGGCACAATGACATCACAGAGAGCAGGAATGAATGCTGACACTATTTATCCTTGGTCATTCCCGTCTGAGTTCAAGGCTGTTTTCCCCATGGTATTGTGTCCATTGTTCCATGGCTGGTGTGTCCTTCCTCCTTTCCCTGAATTCCACCCTTTATTCAAGACCTAAAGCTTCATCTTGTTTGTGAATCTGCTCCTGACCTTCCTAACCTGTGGCGCCCACACCACCTTAGTCTCACTGCCATTGATAGCACTTTTCTGATCATGGGGACACTGAGTCAGGGCTAATGCCTCTGATTCACTCATTTGAGTCGCGATTTTTTTAGCCTTCTTAGTCAGGGCTCGCATCCCATGAGGGAGGGCTGGGTCTTATGCTCGTTGCACTCAGGGTTTCCACCCCATTCTCCTTTCATCACCTGCCATCCCCCTCACTCATCCCTGCCAATGTGCCATACACCGGGATGTAAATGCAGGCACCTAATGCATATTTATGAGCTGGAGTGTTTTGGGAGGGGAGATTGTTTTTGTTTGGCTAAATCTAGAATCCTAGAACCACAATGTCTAAAAAAATATATTTTCAAAGAGAATTGGGCAGCTTTGAACAAGGTAAAATGAATGAACTAACATAAGAAGAACTGTTCCAAGACCCACGTTCCCAGTTAGCTTAGGGCATGGGAGATGGGGTACACAAGAGACCTGAAGCTTCAGGAAAACTCAACCACTCAGCATCCTGTGCCCCCTTAAAATCTTATCAAGGAGATTTTATCTATGCTGTTGTCTATGCTTGCCACTCAAAGTTAATCAACCTTACAGTCTTTGGAAGGAAAAGTTGCATTGCATTTCTTACCTGCTGTGAAAAGCACAGATTCTTTTTGGGATACTTGATCTTGGTTCCTGCCATCATCATCTCATGGCCCATGGTGGAGGAAGGGAGCCCTTGATGGGCCAGTTGCTGCCTTTCTACACAGAGATTCCAGTACTGCCCATGGGGGCCCCCCCTGCACCACATGAGCCACCTGCAGAGAAGAATCCCTGATGACCTGGGCTTGAGAGAGCAAGGGAGAACCTGCACCATGGATGCGCTGTGTCAGTTCACACTGCAGGAAGGCACTGACCCTACCTACACAGTCAAAGACTTGGTTAATTTCTCAGAAGACCTCTCATTTTCTACCCACTGATTTCAGAGTTTTCTCCTGGAATTGCAAATCATGGCTCTTGAAGGCCACTGGCTTGATAGGCTGGTTACACTGAAATTGGGCAATATTGCTGTATTCTATGCTGGTGCAGGCCAGGGCCTACGGGGGGCCTCTGGGTGGGAATAAAATGCATTACCTTCAAAAGCTATTTACTTCCTTCACCTGCAGCTCAATCTAATGCCGCCTCTTGTTTCCAGAAATGTCATAAATAACAATACAATTCCCAGGCAAGAATACTTCTAGCAAGTTTGTATTAAATGTTTAAAAAATACATTTTAAAATTTGCAGAATTCGAAAAACTAAATCCAAATTTAAAATAATAATAAATGGGGAACACTGCACAAAACCCAACCTGCATTCTGTTACAGTTCACCTTGGAGGACAAGGATGTTGCTTGAGGAAGGTGGTTCTCAGTAACGAGAGAGGCACCAAGGTGAACATGTCACAGTACAGCTTCAATGGGGAAATTTAAAACGTATCACAAAGAATATGCAGAGCTGCTCTGAATACTTCCAGAATGAACAGACCACAGATGATGTCTCTGCAAAAGTACTTTCCCCACCTATTCAGCTGAGTCCAGTCAACCAGACCCACTCAGTTTAAATGCAAAAGAGGCAT
This sequence comes from Macaca fascicularis, assembly GCF_037993035.2. Taxonomy (NCBI): domain Eukaryota; kingdom Metazoa; phylum Chordata; class Mammalia; order Primates; family Cercopithecidae; genus Macaca; species Macaca fascicularis. The sequence continues at coordinate 229,694,126 of NC_088375.1, read as the reverse complement.
TAGGGCAACAAAATAAGCTGATCTGATGACTCACCCCTGAATCTGCTAGCTCAGACTTCAGAAAGGGACAGTTCACAGTTTACAGTGCAAACACAGATCCAGAGAAAAAGAGTGATTTCTCACTATTTCAAAGTCAGCAAGAGGCAGACTTCCTCCTGGCCACATGGCTCCAAACACTTGTGTACACACCTCTTGGGAAGACATCACCTCCATGCTGGGTTAATTTCCTGAGCTCTATGGGGACAGCATGTCTGGTTCCAGCCTCCCTAGCTTAGCTTAATTTTGTTTGTTTCTCCCTCAAAAAAAGAGCTTTGCTCTTTGCCCACCTGTAAATAATATACTATCAGGTCTTTAATGATTAGGGGGTTGGGTGAACTGCTCTTCAATGCAAAATGAAAGAGTGAGGCCCATGTGCCCCTGTGTCCACTCCACTTCAAATTCCACCTGAATGTGGATATGCAAAAGGAAGAGAAAGTAGCTGGTGCTCCAGAACTTGCTTGTGCCAACCACAAGCATCTCCTGGTTTATACACTCATAATCCCAGGGACTCTCAGCTGCAATGGCATGAGATTAGATGTGTGACTTATTATAAGAGATTCCACACTGTGTGGATCAATAAGAAGCTCATTGAACATGAAAATTCTCTCCTTGCCATCCCAGATAGAGAATGACAAATCTAAACACCCATGCTGGGTAGGACCCCATCTAAACCCAATTATATGCTGTAATTGGAGCTTAGCATAACACGAGCTAAGGGAAAACTTCAAACATTTTAAAGGTTCTATTTTCAATCTGCCTTTTGAGTTTACTTCCCTTAATGCAATTTGGTGCATGATGAATGAGCACTTACTGTGTGCTGGGCTTAGCATGTCACTTAGTCCTTAAGGAGCTTGCAACATAAAGGTGGAAGCCACCTATTCATCTCCAGCCATGCTGTTTACCAGAGTGCTCAGCTAGAAATGCGAGTAGTAGTCAGGAGTTTCATCTGCTTTCCTCCAACTGGCCTCCTCTAAGTTAGAGGATCTAGGAAGCAGATATACCTGAAGGCAGGCAACAAGAGAAAGAGAAAGAAAAGTGCCTGAATAATCTTCAAACTATACAGTGGACATCACATGATTTGCAGTTTGTTGCTTTCAACAGCCCAGAGAGACAACAGCCCCAACCCTATCAGGATGTGGGCTGCATTAGATGGGTAAGGTCTATAAAGGGTTTAGAACGTGATCAACGTTAGTGTATGAGTCCATTCTTGTACTGTTATAAAGAAATACCTGGGCTTAGCACTGTGGCTCACACCTGTAATCCTAGAACTTTGGGAGGCTGAGGTGGGCAGATTGCCTGAGTTCAGGAGTTTGAGACCAGCCTGGGCAGTATGGTGACACCCCATCTCCACTAAAATACAAAAAATTAGCCAGGCTTGGTTGTACATGTCTGTAATTCCAGATACTCAGGAGGCTGAGGCATGAGAGTTGCTTGGACCTGGAAGGCTAAGGTTGCAGGGAGCTAAGATCGTGCCACTGCACTCCAGCCTGGGTGACAGAGCAAAACTCTGTCTCAAAAAAAAAAAAAAAAGAGAGAGAGAGAGAGAAATGCCTGAAACTAGTTAATTTATAAAGAAAAGAGGCTTAATTGGCTCACAGTTCTGCAGGCTGTACAGGAAGCATGGCTAAGGAGGCCTCAGGAAACTTACAATCACGGCAGAAGGGGAAGGGGAAGCAAGCACGTCCTTCATGGCAGGAGCCAGAGGAAGAGGGTGGGAAGGGAGGTGCTACACACTTTTAAACAAACAGATTTCATGATAACTCACTCACTATCACAAGAGTTGCACCAATGGGGAAATCTGTTCCCATGATCCAGTCACTTCCCACCAGACCCCACCTCCAATATTGGGAATTATAATTCAACGTGAGATTTGTGCAGGGACACAGACTCAAACCATATCATTTAGTTTCCTACTGCAGTGTGTGTGTGTGACAAATTGTCACAAATTTAGAGGCTTAAAATGACACCTATTTATTATCTTATGGTTTCTGTAGTTCAGAAATTTGGCATAGTATGGCTGGGTTCTCTGCTCAGGATTTTGCAAAGCTAAAATCAAGGTGCCGGCTGATTGCATTCTCATCAGTGGCTCCACTGGGGGAGGATCCACTTTCAAGCTCTCTCAGGTGCTTGGCAGAAATAATTTCTTTGGGACTGTAGAATTCATGGAAGCTTTGTTCTCCAAAGCCAGTAACAGAAAAGTCGCTTCTGCTTAGAGCCTCTGACTTAGAAAAAGTCCTGGACCTTCTTTGAAAAGGCTCACTTGATTGGGTCAGGCCCACCCAAGGAAAACACCCTTTTGGTTAACTCAACTGATTAGCAACTTTATTGAATGTTTCCACTTTTGCCACCTGCCATCACTTAGAAGTGGCATCCATCATATTCACAAGTCCCTCTCACACTCAAAGAGAAGGGAATATACAGGTGTCAGTGGTAGGAGATGGAAATCTTGGTAGCATCTTAGAAGTCTGCCTACCACAGTGTCCAGCATGCACATGAGTACCTAAGAGATGGTAGCCGCACTTATCTGAATCCTCATTAACATCACCATTATCTCTACTCTCCATGCTGGGAAGCTGAGGCTGGGGTGGGTTAAATAACCTGCTCAAGATCTTACAATTAACCAATAGCAAAGCCAGAATTTGAACCCAAGACTTCTCATTCAAAACTGCATGTCCTCTTCCATACAACAGCCTACTACAAGCAAACCAATGAAAACCAAGTAGGGGTGTTGTCTCTGTGTTAAATTTGATGATCCACCTTTCCTGGGGTAGGAGGGAAACCGATATACACATTAGATTCTTCCTTAAGAGTCATTCTCCATCTTTCTTTGATAATGTGATTCCAAATTTTTCAGCTTTGAGCACAGATATTTATGTGCTTATGAAAGGTACACAGGCCCTCTCCCCAGGCCTAAGGATGCATCTTGCTTGCTCTAAGCCAATCAAGGCACTCCAATTCCTCTTTTCCTATTGTGTTCAATGATGTCAGGGGAGATCTACTTGAGGTTACTGGGAAAGGTCTCTGTATTTGTCTATTCTCATGCTTCTAATAAAGACATACCCAAGACTGGGTAATTTATAAAGGAAAGAGATTTAATTTACTCACAGTTCAGTATGGCTGGGGAAGCTTCACAATCATGGCAGAAGGGGAAGGAAGAACAAAGGCATGTCTCACATGGCAGCAGAAAAGAGAGCTTGTGCAGGGGAACTTCCCTTTATAAAACCATCAGATCTCATGAGACTTACTCACTCTCATGAGAATGGCATGGGAAAACCTGCCCCTGTGATTCAATTACCTCCCACGGAGTCCCTCTCATGACACGTGGGGATTATGGGAGCTACAATTCAGATGAGATTTGGGTGGGGACACAGCCAAACTATATCAGTCTCCCTCTCAATAAAGAAGAAAAGCTTAAGAGAGGAAGGTCTCTGCTCCTTTTCTCCTGGCTTTTTTTTTTTTTTTTGTAATGACTTGAACAGAGTTGCAGGAAGTTGTGATGCTTGGAACCGGGCTATCATTTTGAAAGTTCAGAAGTTAACAGAGAACATTGCCCCAGAGCCCTGATCTTGTCAAATGCTGACCTAATACTGGCTCTGACTTCCACCAGGCTTCTTGTCAGCTAGAATGAATGTTCACATGGCCTAAGATACTGCCAGTGGCCTAGAAGCCAAAAGCATTCCAACTGAGAGATAATGAGAGGGAAAGGGAACGAGAAGAAAGGGGAAGGGAAAGAGAGGAAGGGAGAGAATGAGACACACAGAGAGAATATGATTGGTTATAAAAATGTTGTAGGAAACCCAACTATCTGTTAGGATATAAGGAGATTCATCTTCTCTCCCACCACAAGGACCAATACCCCTGCAGCTTAGAGTGGGGGTTTTGGAGCTGCAGGGAATGGGACAGAGCCACCTGTCCGTACTCATATTCTAGTAACCTCCTCTATATTTGTATAACATCATTAAATATTCAAAAATAATATTTCTTGATCAGCTGGGCAAAAATTTCAGGAATGTAGGAAACATCTGTGAGACTTACACACACTTACCACCAGCTGTCTTAAGATAGGCATACTGGAATCAATGGCTAAAAGCAAAGGAATATGATTTGAGACAGACTTTTCTCATTAACTACTGATACTTTCAGCAAACTAATGCTTAGATATGTTTCCCCAGGAAGCCTCTACCCCTGCCCAGATCATTTGGAAACAGACTCTCTTCTTCTCCCGCCCCTTCACCACTCCCCATATCACCTTTTAAGCACCAACATTGGTGTCTCAGCACCAACATTGGTGTCTCCATTCTGGGTTCCCTGACAGATAAGGCTAAGACAGAGAATCAGTTCTTTACTGCCCTCTTTGAACCTTATGTATGAGCCACAAACCCAACAACTTAAAGTGGAAAAGGGACCAGGGCAAGTTCAGATGGTTTGTGGTTCTCTCTAGTGCCCTGGGATAAGGTCTCAGAAATTATAAGAATTCCTTCGTCTAAACCTAAGGCTCAACATTATGGGCAGTTAGCAAGCTTTTTTCCTTAATCCAGAAGGACAAGTAATTTAGGACAAGACATGGGTTAGCTCTGATAAAGTAAATGCATTCACATCTGATTTAAATCTTCTGCAAATATAATTGCTTGTATCCCAGACTGAGCTAACATTCTTTCTAGCAGCCATGTGACCATGATCAAATGACCACAGAATATATATTTCTTTACATGCAACATACTATGCTAGGTGGGGCATAGACCCTGCCAGCAAGAAGCTTACAGTATAGAAGTGGAGGCAAGACATTTCTGTGGGAAATTATATAATAAGGGACTCAAATATCATTTATAGACAATGAGAGAAGAGATAACCTAAGGCAAGACATGATTAATTGCCAAGTGAATTGTTCAGACAGTAATGACAAGAGGTCAGAGTGGAGAATGATTGCTTCGGTCTAGGGCAATCAAGGAAGGCTGTATCAGTCTACAATTAGAACTGTGGAGACAAGTCAGGGTGGTGAGCAAATGAGTTTAATATCTATTCCTCAAGGGAGAATATTGGAAATAAGGGTGTTAAGGAAGATGGGAGCCAGCATTTGGAACATCTGTGTTCTTCTCTTGTCAAGAGGAGACCTTATTCTGGGGAATTCCTTTGAAATGGCATATCATGTCATAGGGAAAGTGGCGAGGAAAAGTAAGAAGGAGAATGACAGTAATTTCCATGGATAAAGCATGCAGTCTTACACAATGCATCTTCCCTCCGTGAGTAAATGTTTGGTTGGACTGGACTCAGTATGGACCTCCAGAAGGAAGAGAGCCTGACTGTGCTGCTTTAAGGATGTTCTTCATGAAGTGAAGAAGAAGCCCTAGGACACCTGCTTCTGGAAAAGCAAAGAGTATTGAACTTCCCTTCTTTCTTTAAACATCTATAAATCTGGACAGTATATATAAGGCAAATGTTTTCAGGCAATGGAAGATAGCAAAGATTGAAACCCCTGAGAGAGGAAAACATATGAGGAGGCCCTGACATTTACCCCAGTTCTCTTCCTGAGGGCAAGACAGTGCACAGAGGTCCCACTGAGCTAAAGGGTGGATATTTGAATTTAGTGGTGCTGAAGCAGCTTGAATTTGTGAGGACGAATACTGGGGAAAAGGAGCTGCAAGGGGGGAATAGAAGCCTGTGCAGGGTTCCCCATGGAATAAGGGTTGGTTAGTTGGCCAATGGCTGGGCTGTATTCACACAGGGAACAATTCTCAAATCCTAGCAGAGAGTGGTTGAACTCCATGGGGTTTAGAGAAGAACAATACTAGAAGTCTCACAGTGCTTCAAAGAGGGCTCATTAACCATCTGGACTTTCAGTTAAGAAGCAAGAAAAGGTATGGATTGGGAGTGAGCACTGTGACTTAGAGTAAGAGCTACCTCAGATCCCTTTTCCCTCAATAAAGCCTAAAACCAAGCTTAGACAGAGTTAAGGACAATAGCATATAAATTAATGATTTCATAAAGCTCAATCTTCTTTAAAGGAAGACAACAAAATACAGATTTCCTACACTGGATCATACACAATGTCCAACATTTAAAAAATTACTAGGCATATGTAAAACCAGAAAAATTTTATCCATGATCAACAAGAACCACTCAATAGAAATATTCCCTAGATGACATGGATGATAGAATGAGGAGACAAAGATTTAAAGCAGCTATATGAAGATGCTGAAGGGCTTATTTAAAATATATTCTGAAAGAGTAAATGGATAGGGGATCTCATTAGAAAATGAAAATAACAGATGTTACTCAACTTACAATGGAGTTACATACTGCTAAAATCATTGTAAGTTGAAAATATTGTAAGTCAAAAATACTGTAAGTCAAACATGTTTAATACACCTAATATACCAACCATCATAGCCTATCCTACCCTGCCTTAAATGTGATCAAAACACCTACATTATTCTATCATTAGGCAAATCATTTAACAAAAAGCACTGAATGTCTTATGTAATTTATTGAATATTGTACTAAAAGTGAAAAACAGAATGGTTGTATGTGTACTCAAAGTATGGTTTCTACTGACTGCAGATCACTTTTGCACGATTGTAAAGTCAAAAAAATTGTAAGTCAAACCATTGTAAGTCAAGAACAATCTGTAATTAAAAAGAACCAATGGAAATTCTGGAACAGAAAACTAAAACATCTAACATTAAAAAAATAGTTGATAGGCTTAAGAGAAGATTAGAAATGAAAGAAGAAAGAGTGGGGAAACTTTTTAAAAAGAGAGAATTAACCTGAAGAATGGGAAAAATGAGTTTAAAAAATACGACCAGAGCTCCAGCAATCTGGCATTATTTAAAGTGATCTAATGTTCATGTAAGTGGAATCCCAGAAGCAAAGGAGAGAGAGAGACAATGGGACAGATAAAACATTAGAAGAAGGCATAATGATTACATTTTTAACAAATTTGGCAAAAAATATTAACTGACAAATCCCCAAAGAATGGCAAATCCTAAGTAGGATAAATACACAGACAAACATGCCTAAGGACATCACGGCAAAACTGTTGAAAACTAAAGCGAAAGAAAAACATCTTAAAAGCAGCTAAATAAAACCAGCATATTAAATATAGGGGACCAACATGAACAATGGCTGACTTCTCATCAGAAAGAATGAAGGCCAGAAAACAATGGAATTTCAACTTTAAAGCAGAAAAAGAAATTGTCAATGCAGAATTCTATACCCAATAAAAGTCTTTCAAAAATGAGAGTGAAATTTTTTTTAAAACTTGAGAGAATATATAGCATTTGAACTGCCCATTAGAAATGCTAAAGAACATTATTCAAGCCAAAGGGAAATTGTATCAGATGGAAACATGTATCCACAGAAAGAAATACAGAGCACAGAAAATAACAAATATGTGACTAAATGTATTTTTAAATACAGCTTATTTTTTACTAGTGTTATTAAAAGAAAAATTATCAAAAAATGGTAATGAAGTGTAGTTTTTAGCACACATAGACGTAAGATATAACAATAGCACAATCAGATGGTCAAATAGAATTATAATTTTGAAAAGTTCTTACATTTGTGAAAAATGAAGTGATACACTAAGTAAATGGTGGCAACCAAAGGATATGTATTGCAGTCCTAGAGCAATTTCTAAAAAGAGTAAAACTCCCAAGTAAATATTGAAATAAAATATGAAAACCCTAGCACAGTTGTTTTACTGATTTTTTGTTATCATTACAGAACTTGTCCCCAATATCTGTTCTCAATTTCTTCCATTATATTAGGTTTTACAACTGGTTAAATAGCTATTCAGAGAGAAGGCTATATTTCTCAGCCTCCTTCACAGCTTGATGTGACCATGTGACTAAATCATTGCCGATAAGTAGGAAAAGAAGTGATCCATGTATAACATCTGTGCACTTTCCTTAAAATGCAGTAAACCATGGAAGGCATGGAAGAGCGCTGATATGAAAAAAATCCTCAGCTCCCAGATAACTTTGCAGAAGAGTGCCATTATATCAACTTGGAAATTTACTTGAAAGAGAAATAAATGTTTATCTTGTTTAAGTCACTGTTATTTTATGTTCCTGTTGTATGTAGCCAAACTTGAATTCTAATTAGGACAGGGACTAATTAAACTTATCAGCAAAAAGTCAACTATAAGATTTGGAAATAATAGATGCACAGAGCACATATATGTCAACTACTGAATATTGTACTAAATATATGTCAACATTTTGTACTAACTATATGTCAACTATAAGATTTGAAAATAATAGATGCACAGAGTGTTCAGATTCATACAACAAACACTAATAAATCACCTAACATGGGCCAGACTTGGGATTAAGTGCTAAAATGCATTGGTGGACAAGATAAAGCTTGACCTTGTCTACACAAGACATGCAACCTTGAAGTATTTCCCCTCTTTCTTTTCCTTAAAACGTCCTTGCACTTGGACTCTTCGCTTCCTTACTGATCATTTATTCTTTAACTTTCTACAACCAAATTTTCCTCTGCTTTACTAAATCTATGCTTTTAAAAGTCATTGCAAATAAACCCACCAATGTTCTTCTTCCAGCAATGGCAAAGCAGTTCTTATCAGACAGACTACCAGATAGACCCTTCCACAGAGGGCAGCTACATACCTCAGAAGACACCAGCAATCACCACAAACACACAGAAACTGAAAGTTCTCAACACTTGAAATAAAGGAATAGCACTGGGTAAGTTTCTTTTCACCCACGATCAGGACCTCATCTAGAGTACAAGGTGGATAAAACACAGAAAGGAACCAATATCTAACAGGATTGAAAAGCCAGGGGAAGAATCTGGTACAATATCATCAGCTGAAAGATGTAAGTAGGGAGGATTTTAGAAAGAAGAGCGCCACAAAGAAGGAGCAAAATATTCTGCATATAAATGCTGCCTAAATCACTGGGTGACCCCTGAACTATATATGTGCAGAGCAGACTCCAAGCACCCAGTTACATCTAAAGGGACTGAACAGAGATTCAACTTTCTGCCCACCACAGTGAGAAAAAAACGAATAATGATGATAATACGCTGTGTCAAAATTTGTGGGATGCTGCTAAAGTAGTAATATAAGGAAATAAATAGCTTTAAGTGTTTGTATTAGAGGAGAAAGAGGTCTAAAGTCATTGGTGTAAGATTCAATGTAAAAATGGTCTATAAAAAATAAACAGAGAAAAAAAGGAGAACTATAAGAGAAAAAAATCAATGAAATGGAAAAACAATAAAACCAAATGTTTGGGTTCTGAAAATTTAAAAAATAGATAAATGTATAGCTAGGTAATCAAGAAAAAAACAGAGCTATAACACAGATTAACAGTATCAGGATTATAAGAGGTTATATTATTGCAGATCCTATAGGCATTACAGGAATAGCAAGAGATTATTAAGAACAACTTTTTGCTGACAAGTTTAACAACTTAGATGAAATGGACACATTTCGTGAAAAATGCAACTTACCAAAACTGATGCAAGGTGAAACAGAAAATCCAAATAGCCCAGCTTTTACAAAACAAATTGATTTGATTTTTGATCATCTTCTGACAGATAAAGTTTTAGTCCCTATTACTTTCACTGGTGCATTCTATCAAAACTTCAAGGAAGAAATAATGCCAATCCTCCATAAACTCTTTCAGAAAATATAAAAGAAGGGAATATCTTCTGATTTGTTTTGGGAGATATTTTAGCTCAATGTTTGCTGAGACTAGCAAACTAAGGTACTAAAATATAAAAAATGCATATGAGAGAGAGGAAAGAAAGAAAGAAGGAATGGAAGGAAGGAAGGAAGGAAACTATGGGGAGGGAAGGAGGGAGGAAGGAAGGAAGGAAGGAAGAAATAATATAGTAAGGCAAAGAAAACTACAGCTCAACAGCTCCCTTGAACATAGCTGCAAAAATTCACAGTAAACTTTTAAATAAATAAAGTAAAATATGTAAATAAATAAATAAGTAAATAAAAGTAATATATTAAAAAGACAATGTATTATGTTGGGTTATACTAAGAAGTAAAGATTGATTTAATATTTGAAAATAAATCAATAGGATACATCATGTTAATACAATTAAAGGTAAAATCAAATGTTTATTTAAATAAATTAACAAAAATTATTTGATAAAATTGAGTACCAATTAATGTTAAAACTTGCCAAATTAGGACGTTAAGATTTCTCAGTCTGATTTAAAACAAAAATAAAAACTATGACGGACTCTATACTAAATGCTATGTTATGAGCTTCTTCCCTCCTAAGATACAAACAAGTCTAGGTTGTTTACTGACATTATTTGTATTCTAAATTAGTAGGTATTTCGACCATTGTAATGAGTCAAGAAAAACAAATGCATAAAGATTTGGAAGAAAAAAGAACAACTATCTCAGTTCACAAGTGGCATGGCTCCTTTAACAGGAAATTCTAAGAAATCTACACACAACTACCATAATCAAAAAGTAAATTTAGCTATGTCATGGGAGATGACCTCAACACACACAAGCCAACTGTGGTTTTATAAACCAGCAATAAAGCATTATAAATTTAATTTAAAAATCAATTCCATTTATGATAGTTTAATTAATTATAAAATAGTTGAGAATAAATTTGATAAAAGATGTGCAAGAGCTCTGCACTGAACACCATTAAACAGAGCTAAAAAAAAAAAAAAAAAAAAGAAGGTCCAATAAATGGAGATATCCATAGGATGGGAGACTTGACATGGTTGAGATTAATTCTCTCAAAATTTCTCTATAGTTCCAACTTAATCACAATCTAAATTCCAGCAGGAATTTATATAAGATTTGAGGAGCTGAATCTAAAATTTTTATGAAAATGCAAAGGACCTAGAATAGCCAAAAACAATGTTGAAGACAAAGAATAAAATTAAAAGATTTAGAATACCTGATTCCAAGTTAGTGGGGTATTGACATAAGAATAGACATATAAATTTGTTGAACAAAATACAGAACTAGACCCACACATATATGGCCAATTAATATTCATCAAAAATGTCAAGGTAATTCAATGGTGAAACAATATCTACTTGATAAATGATTCTAAAATATCCAGATATTCATACTATGAAATATGAATTTTGATCTCTACTTCATACATTATACAACATTTAGTTTGAAATGGGCAATAGGCCCAAATATAAAACTTAACACTATAAAGCTTCTAGAAAAAAATCATGGAAGAATATTTTGTGATTTGGGGATTGGCAACATTTTCTTAGAAAGGACATGGAAAGCAATAACCACAAAAAAAGATAATTTCGACTGCATCAATATTTCAAATTTCTGCTCATAAAAAGACTCAATGAATAAAACGAGTGAGCCATAGGAAAGGAAAAAAGGCGTTATAGAATGGATAACCCCTACAGTAGCGGTAGAAGTTCAACACTAAAAAAAAAAAAAAGAATTTAAAAGAGACAAACTTTGAACAAACATGTCATACATGAAGGTATATGGATAATCAATAAACACATGGAAAAGTGCTCAACATCATTAGTTATACCAATATCAATAATATCATACCAATGCAAATGAAAATCACCATATGGTAGAACTCTACAGCCACCAGAATGACTGAACTTAACAAGACTAATGATGTAAAATGTTGACAAGGATAAGGAGCAAGTAGAACTCTCATATGTTATTGTCATACCTTATTTTTAAAAAATTTTATTTCGATAGGTTTTTTGGGGAACAGGTGGTGTTTGGTTACCTGAGTAAATTCTTTAGTGGTGATTTGTGAGATTTTTGTGTACCCATCACCTGAGCACTCTATACTGAACCCAATTTGTAGTCTTTTATACCTCACCCCCTTCCCACCCTTACCCCCTGAGTCCCCAGAGTCCACTGTGTCATTCTTATGTCTTTGCATCCTCATAGCTTAGCTCCCACTTAGAGTGAGAACATACAATGTTTGATTTTCCATTTCTGAGTTACTTCACTTAGAATAATAGTCTTCAGTTCCATCCAGGTTGCTGTGAATACCATTAACTCATTTCTTTTTATGGCTGAGTAGTATTCCATCATATATATATAAACCACATTTTTTAATGTGCTTGTTGATTGATGGACATTTGGATTGGTTCCACATTTTTGCAATCGAGAATTGCGCTGCTATAAACATGAGTGTACTAATACCTTTTTCACATAATGACTTCTTTTCCTCTGGGTAGATACCCAGTAGTGGAATTGCTGTATCAAATGATAGTTCTACTTTCAGTTCTTTAAGGAATCTCCAGGCTGTTTTCCATAGTGCTTACCACCAGTGGTGTAGAAGTGTTCCCTTTTCACTGCATCTATGCCAACATCTATTATTTTTTGATTTTTTTATTATGGTAATTCTTGCCGAGGTAAGCTGGAACTTAATTAAACTAAAGAGCTTTTGCACAACAAAAGGAACAGTCAGCAGCATGAATAGACAACCCACAGAGTGGGAGAAAATCTTCACAATCTATATATCTCACAAAGGACTAATATCCAGAATCTACAATGGACTCAAACAAATTACCAAGAAAAAAACAAATGATCCCATCAAAAAATGGGCTAAGGACATGAATAGACAGTTATCAACAGAAGATATACAAATGGCCAACAAACATATGAAAAAATGCTCAACATCACTAGTAATCAGGGAACGTAAATCATAACCACAATATGATGTTGTACTTTTCTGATGAAAGGGCAGCATGGTTTGGCATTTTCTCATGAAAGTTAGAAAACACAGAACATTCCACACTTGGGTTTATTTGTGTGAGAAATGCAAGCATATGTCCACAAAAGATTTGTGTAATTATTCATAGCAGTTCATTCACAAGAGTCAAAAATTGGGAATAGCCCAGGGGTCCATCACCAGCAAAAACAGCTAAACAAACTTTAGTATATTCCTACAATAGAATACTATGCAAAAATTTAAAAAGAATAAACTGCTGATACACAGTACAATATGAATGAACCTCAAAAAAAAAAAAAAAAGGAAAAGTTATCTCAATGGAAGAAACCTTACGCAAAAGAGCACATATTGTATATTTTCACTGAGTGTTCTAGAACAAGCAGAACAATAGTAAAAAAAGAATCTTTTAAATTAGAGAAAGGGTTATAGTAGGAGAAGGGCAGGACTGACTGGAAATAGGCATGAAAGAATGTTCTTGGATGATGATGTTTGCATTACACAGCTTTACGCATTTGTGGAAAGTCATCAAATGATACACTTAGATTTATGTATTTCTTTGTTTTACTGTCATTTAAAGTGTTTCTTCTGGATATTTATTATTTATTTAGGATTAATAGAATACCACAATGAAATATCACCTCACACCTGTTGGGATGGTTGTTATAAAGAAAAGATAACAAGTGTTGATGGGAATGCAGAGATATTGGAAAACTGGGTAAAGTGTTGATAGAAATGTAAAATGGTGCATAGGCCATAGAAAACAGGCCAGCAGCTCTTCAAAAAATTTAAAAAGAATTACCTTATGATCCAACAATCTCACTTCCAGGTGTATACCCAAAAGAATTGAAATCAAAATGGTGAAGAGATATATACATTCCCACAGTCATAGAAGCATTATTCACAGTAGCCAAGATATGAAAATAATCTAATGTCCATTGACAGATGGATGGCTAAAGAAAATGTGGTATACACACACAATGAAAAATTATTAACTCTTAAAAAAGAAGAAAATTCTGCCATATGCAACATCATGGACAAAATGAGAGGATATTACATGAAGTGAAATAAGCCAGTCACAGAAGGACAAATACTGCATGATTTCATTTACCTGTGGTATCTAAAATATTCAAACTTACAGAAACAGAAAGTAGAATTTTCCTGCTATAGAATTTTAGTGGCTTTGTAACACCTAGCAAAACTCAGCCAGCTGGGTATTAGTCTGGTTGTCCAGAGAAACTGAATCAATAGAATACACACACGTAAGTGTGTATACGTGTGTGTGTATATATGTGTGTATGTGTGTGTAAAGATATATAAAATATGTATATGTCTATACACGTATGTATATGTGCATATATATACACATGTATATGTATAAACGCGTGTGTATATATACACATATGTATATGTATATGCACGTGTGTATATGTGTGTATGTGTGTAAATATATATATACATATGTATGTGTATATACACGTGTATGTATGTATATACACATGTGTGTACCTATCTGTATGTGTGTGTAAAGATATATACACACGTGTATGTGCATATACACATGCATATGTGTGTGCATACACGTGTGTCTATATGTGTGTGTATGTGTGTATATATACACATATATATGTATATATGTGTGTGTATGTGTGTAAAGATATATATACACATATGTATATGTATATACACGAGTATGTGTGTATATACACGTGTGTACATATCTGTGTATGTGTGTGTAAATATATATACACACATGTATGTGCATACACACGCATATGTGTGTATACACATGTGTATACATGTGTGTGTGTGTGTATATCTACACATATGTATATATGTGTGTGTGTGTGTGTGTGTGTAAAGAGATTTGCAATTGACAAACTGTAGAACCAGTGGCATGAACTCCAGTCCAAGTCTGAGTCTGAAGGCAAAAGCTCTATGTCCCAGCTTGAAGACAGACAGAATTCTTTCTTACTCTGCCTTTTATTCTATTCAGGCCTTCGTTGGATTGGCTGATACCCTCCCACACTGGGGAGGGCCATCTGCTCTTCTCAGTCTACAAATTCAAATGTTAATCTCATCCAAAGACACCCTCACAGACACACTCAGAAATCATGTCTAACCAGGTATCTGGGCACCCCATGGGCCAGTGAAGTTGATGCTGAACCAAGACGAGCCATCACAAGCTCCAAAGCCTGTGTTCCAGGCTCTCCATCATCAGGCTCTATCTTTCCTGGCAGGGGCACTTCTCTTCAGTTCGCAGTGCTCTCCAGGGTACACCCGCCTCTACCTGTGCCCTGCTCTGCTCTCCACAGAGGCTCTCCTGAGTCTCCACCGGAGGGAGATTTACCCAGCTCAAAAGACCACGTCTTCTTTATATCTCCAGCCTCACCATCGCCTCGAGACCTGGATTTGCACGTCCCTCTCCTTCTGACATCTCTCTGTAGCTAAGAGGCCTCTCAAACAGCCTTTGGGTCCCTCCAAAGTCTACTTCTCCCTGGTCTTCCGCACACTAATCAATAGAGCTGCTGCTAACTCAGGTAGACCAGAAACTTTCCCCGTACACTCCCTAACCAGTCCATCAGGAGGCGCAGTTGAGTCCACTTGCCAAATTCCTCTCTTACTTGACCCCTCTAACCTCTTCAGGGACACCAACCTGCTCCAAGCCACCTCTACCTTCTCTCTAAAACCTTAGGGTAGAAGCCCCCTAGTCTTCTTGTCTTCCTCTTACACCTTCTCTTTTCTCACACACAGCTTATTCTCAACCAGCAGCTGGAGGGAGCCTTGCAGGACATCATTAAGATCATGCTTGCACTCTGGCACTATGCCGTTTGCCTCATCCAAATGGGAGCCAAACTCCTTGCCATGGTCTAAAAGCCTTCACAGGTCTGGTCCCTGGTGGCCTGTGGATCCCTGTCCCTGACCTTCTTCCCCTCACTGTCTGTGCTCCCGTCACGCCTGACTCCTCCCCCGCCACATTCCTGCCAGCTACAACCTTCTCTCAGGAGCACCATCTTTGAACCTTCCTCCGCTAAGAACTCCCTTGCCTTAAATATCCAAGTGGCTAGCTTCCTAAGGTCCCCCACCCCCATCCCTCTCTTCCCCTTTTCTCTGCTTTATTTTTCTACACAGCATCTGCATTAATTAGGGTTCTCCCAGAAGCAGACACCAGGATGAGGTTAAACAGGCAGGATTTTCACAGGACTTTATTAGGGAAAATGTCTATGAAATAAATTGAGAGGGAACCCAAAAAGATGGGGAGAAGATCAAACCTGCATGCAGCTCTGATGCCTGCGAAGAAGAGCAGGGGCAAGGTTGAGTGAAAGTCGAGGCTGCCAGGAGGTCTCAGGTAGTTTTGGCCAAGCTGCGGGGGAGTCCTTGAGCCAAGGTCGGCTGTGAAAAGACTCCTTCTGCACCCAGTCCCTGACCTGGGTGCAGATGCAGGCATGGATTTTAAAGGACAGCAGTGGGGCCCTGGTCAGCCCTGCTCCCTACAGTGGGAGGCACTTTCTTGGGTGGCCACAGCACCTGGCAGTCCACAAGCTAGTTATGCTTCTAGCTGCCGTCTCCCTTCTGGAAGGTGAGCAACACGAGGGAGCTGCTTTGTTCACTCCTAATCCCATCACCTAGAATAACACCTATCACATAGTACATGCTCAGTTAAATGTCTTGCATGAACAAATGAATGAATGGATAATATGGTCTTGCTGTGTCCCCACCCAAATCTCATCTCGAATTTGTAGTTCCCATAGTTCCCATGTGTCATGGGAGGAATCCAGTCAGAGGTAATTGAATCATGGGGGCAAGTCTCTCCCATGCGTTCTCGTGACAGTGAATAAGTCTCATGAGATCCAATGGCTTAATAAAGGGGCGTTCCCCTGCACACGTTCTCTTGCCTGCTACCATGCAAGACATGACTTTGCTCCTCCTTTGCCTTCCACCATGATTATGAAGCCTCCCCAGCCATGTGGAACTTTGAGTCAATTAAACCTCTTTCCTTCATAAATTACCCAGTCTCAGGTCTGTCTTTATTAGAGCAATGTGAGAACAGACTAATACAATGGATAAGTGGATGAATGAATGCATTCGTAAGCCCAGAGTGGCTTCCTTTCTTATTTTATTTGGATACTTAGAACTTTTTATACTCCTCTCCTTTCCCACACAGAGTTTATGCATTTTTTTTATTTCCTTACTTGGATGTGGGTATTGAGGGCTGGGCCCTGGCCACATACATTTGGCTCCACCATGATACCAAATATCCCTCTGAGAGTGAGTCAGCATCTGCTTGATAAATCTCTGCTGGTCCTCATTTGATCTTCAGGAAACCTATGTAAGTAGGGGCAGGACTAGGCTGCCCCTCTTGCATGTGAAAAGCAGAATTCATAGTTATCGATCACCTTCTAAATGCCATCATTTCATACCTTATGTAATGTAACCCCTGATCTCCCTCTATCCCTCACCCCCTTCAATGGTCAAATCAGCTGAGACTGGGGAAGGGACACAGCAGTGCTGAAAGCTGGAGCCTCCAGCCCTTCCCCTGCCCTGGGCATCCTGCACGGAGCACCGCGGCCTGGCACCCACCGGGGCAGCATCTCTACGGAGCTGGAGGTTGGGAAGCTCATTCACCTGTGAGCCACGCTCCTCGTGACTCGCCTTCGTCACTCAAGTACTGTGAACATCGGAATTGCAAAGGCACGTGAGTGAACAGGTTAATATGGGGACAGTGGCTTGGAATTCAGCAATTCTGCAATGAAAGCTGCTCTGAAAGCCCGGCTATGATTATTCATGATTATTAATAATAAAGTCAAGGGAAGTGGAGTCGCGGTACCCAAGACTCTGCAGACTGATGGATTGCCACATCCCTTTGCTATTTGCTAATGTCATTACTCTTGAAGCGTAATCTTCCTGTAACCATTTTTCAATAATCAGGGAAGCTAAATTAAATTAAATGCAACTCCTTGCTATTAGGTCCCAATCTTGCTTACCCTGCGCTTACTGAAGGATATCGACTTGGAGAGTGAGCTCCTTACCGCCTTCCAATGCTCAGACTCCCATTCTTCATGTTGCCTCCACCCCCGCATTTCTCCTCCCAATGCACAAATTTTGACCAAATTGGACAAAGCGCGTGGATTCTGAAATTCACTCGCCGTTAGCACCACAGATCCTGTGCCTCTCGCTGGAATACTTCCCTTAAGTTAATGCTGACAAAGTCTGAAATTACAGAACCCTCATAAATTACAGCCCACATTCTATCGAAAATATCAGGATAACAAGAAGTTTTTCCAGATGTGAACCAATGCCTGCTTCTTTTGAGCACTTTGTCGCTTTGTGCAAGTCTGGTTACAGCAAAAGATTGAGGTAGCCCTTTCAGTTTCATTGTCACGGCCTGAGAGCTGCAAATTTTTTCTTTTAGTGAAGGATAACCCACATTGGGGTTTGTTTGGGATTAGCTTACTTCTGTACAAACCTTCAGTAGGATGAAAAAAAAATGGTCAATACCTCATACACATCTGCGGTTGCCATAAGGGGATGCTTTAAAGATAGTACCATACAAAGAGTGTAAAAATAAATTAAGGAGGCTTACGAGCTGTGCATCAGAGACAGTAGCACCATCTGCTTTAAGTAACATTTATTTTCCTGAAAAAAAATATGTTCTAAAACTGAATAATGTCCATGTAGTCTAAATATTTGCTTTCCATGAGCATTCTGGGAATGATATGCAAACGTCCCGAGAATTCAGAAGGCAGTACAAAATATCAAAGTGAAAAGAAAAGTCATTCTACTATGCAGTGTGTTCAATTGCCATGTAAATGTGAGAACATTATTATTTATTGCTTTTTCAGCTCTGACAGTTGGAAATATTGCAGAATCGAAAGACATCTGTTGAGTGTAGCAAGAGTGTCTGCAAAACTGCGATCAGGATTGAACCGTGCTATTTCTGGACCCCTAGGTGCAGGTGCGAAGTCACAGCGAGAAACAAATTGCAATGAGCTCTTTGCAGCCACTTACTCGGCGCAAGTTAAATACTCCAGGAGGGTGTTCCAGGAAGTGTGACGTTAATTCTGGCTAACCCGTGGAGTCCACTTCCAACAATTGGATTCAGAAGGTCAGATTCTGGTGGACTAAGCCATTCCATTTTCTAAATCACCCATCAGGCGTCTTTGAAGATGGGAGTCAATATCACAGGCGTAGGAACGGACCGACCTGGGCACCAACCCCTGGCTCTGTACCTTACTGACTGTGGAGCTTTGGACAAGTTGTATAACTTCCCTAGGTCTCAGTTTCTTCATCTGTGGAATGGAGATCATAACCCTCTCCATGTCGCAGGGTTGTTAAGAGAAGAGAATTATCTGATATGTATCAAGTGCTGACCGACTTGGCTACCAGGACCTCAGTTCTCACACTGCTTTGCCAACCAACACAAAAGCTCTAATGGGGCCCTAGGGGAGCTTAAATAAAAAATATATCTGAGACATCTTGGCTAACACTCTGAAAATTTTATTGACACACAACAGGGGACATTTGGTGGAGAGACATGATTCATTAACTTGTGGCTGCAACCTTTGAATTCTGTCCTGCAGGGTCTCTGACTCAATTGCCTTGTTTTATCCTTCGATATTTCAAATCTGCCAGGAGCACTTGCCCCAAGCCCCAAACACCAGATTTTAAATATCCTACAGACGCCTTCTCACCTTTCCCAAGCTCACTCAGAGGACCTGGCAGCGACACTAAGCAAATCTTAATGAGCATCAAAAAAACACCATTATGCAATGCCTGCCCACTCCAAACCATTCTCGCCAACCGTTCCCCAAGAATGGAGAAAGCGTTCTGTCTCCTAACAATTCACTGCAAGATTCTATTTTAATAAGAAAGATTCATCTGGGATAATTATCCATCATGCCTCAACAGTTAGGTAACATTTATTTAGGAAATGCTTGCTCTGTGCCCAGCATGGTGTTATTATTACTATTTAGGTTATCGGTATTATTATTAAACTCACTTTATTAATGATTCCCCTAAGTGTACCAGTTAATGCACTGGCCACGTAATTGCAAGAGGTGTTTATGGGCTCTTACAGGTCTTGTTTCCTAGGAATAACTTATTTATTCTCATGGTTTCTTTCTTTCTCTCTTTCTCTCTTTCTCCCTTCCCTCCTTCCTTCCTTCCTTCCTTCCTTCCTTCTTTCTTTGCTTCCTCTCTTCCTTCCTTCCTTCCTTCCTTCCTTCCCTCTCTCCCTCCCTCCCTCCTTCCTTCCTTCCTCCCTCCTTCCTCCCTCCCTCCCTCCCTCCTTCTTTCCTTCCTTTCTTCCTTCTTTCCTCCCTCCCTCCCTCCCTCCCTCCCTCCCTCCCTCCCTCCCTCCCTTCCTTCCTTCCTTCCTTCCTTCCTTCCTTCCTTCCTTCCTTCCTTCCTTCCCTCCTTCCTTCCTTCCTTCCTTCTTTCTCTCTCTCTGTCTTTTTGAGACAGAGTCTTACTCTGTTGCCCAGGCTGAAATGCAGTGACACCATCTCTGCTGGCTCTCTACAGCCTTGACTTCCCTCCCACCTCAATCTTCTGAGTGGCTGGGACAGCAGGCGTGTGCCACCATGACCAGTTAATTTTTTGTATTTTTTTGTAGAGACAGGGTTTTGCCATGTTGCCCAGGCTGCTCTTGAACTCCTGAGCTCTAGTGATCCGCCTGCTTCGGCCTCCCAAAGTACTGGGATTACAGGCATGAGCCACTGCCCCCAGCTTCACGGTTCTTTAATTGAAAATGATAAAAGTATCACATCACTATGAGATACTCAGTAGCGGATTCAAGTTCTCGAGAAAGCAGCTGTCTGGCTCTGCACTGAGAAAGCACAGTCTAAGCTGGCTTTCTGCTTTCCTCCAAATTAAAGGGCATCTATTAGTCCAAGAGTCCTCAAGGTGAGTGCATGAGTCCAGCATTAGCAAGCACCATTCCCAGGGTGCCATGGCGATGCCAGCGAGATAGGGCCAGAGAGTCTGGGAATGGGGGATGCTATAAACCACACTGAGATAAGTCCCTCCCTTTACCCCTCTGGGAGCTGGAGCAGGCAATGTAGAGACAACCAAAGGGGAGCCCTGTCCCAGGCACTGCATTTCCAACTGCTGGATAGAGGTGTGGCAGGGCAGGGAAGCCCTGTTGGCCACGGTGGAGCTGGAGGGAGTACTCTAGGTGTTTGTGGAGCTATACGGAGATGCCAAGGCTGACAATGGTGTCAAAGAGTGCGGAGAAAGACCTGTTGTTGCAGAAAGACAGGAGCCAGAGAGAGCCTGAAGGGACATGGGGCTCAGAGGACAGAAAGATGAGAAGGACCCACGGCTGTGGCAGGGGAAGGGTCCAGGGACTTTTTATGGAAATGCACCAACTGATGGGATCAAAAAACATGCTGGGTAATAGGAAGTATCTCAGGAGAGAACCCAACAGAAGAGCTAGACTGGAAACAGATAGACATAGACAGCCCAGGAGAAGAGGAGTCAGGGACATGCAGGCACCAGGGCCTGGGTGGGTTCAGATGGGGAGAATGACTGGTAGGACACAGGAAGGGAGGGAGGGATGGAGGCACAGCACAGCCCTGACAAGCAGACAAAGGAAAATTCTGGTGACAGGGCTGACCCTGCAAAGCTGGACCTTCTAGACAAAGGCAGCCCAAATAAGAACGGAATGCCGACCGGAGAATAAGGAGTGAAAAAAACCTGATTGGACAGCCATGGCAGCCGGGCGCTGTGAGCTTCCATGCGGTGTCATTCAGTGAGGCAGGAGGTTCCCGTATTTTAACACTTGATAGCTCTCTGAAGAGCTATTCACTGACATAGGGCAGGCCAGGCACCCAGCACGGACCTATCCATGTATCATTTTGGCCCAATCAACAGGGATTTCAACCAATTTCTACCGTACAAAATGTGGCTCCTTAAGCATCAGGAACAGCGGATGGAGTAGACAAGGGATGATCTTTTTAGTACAGTCTGCCCCTTGCTGTCAGGACAAACAGGCGAACCCATACCCCCATACGGACTGCTCTAAACGTTCCCACTTGACTGTAAATGGGAGTACCCTGAGGATACGTGGATCTGTGCTTCCAGAAGCAACGCTGCTGGGCTACATCATCTGAGATCATCTGGAAGATGTGCATGACCGTGGCATGTAGTTAACACTTTCTTGGTAAGTGGTTCTATTTGCTGCTGTCCTGAAAAGTTTTCAGACTCCATTTTCTTGAGTACTTGCCATGGACCATACTCTGCATAGGGAGAAATTTAAAAATTAAAAAGTCAAAAAGGAAGCAGGATTTTATCTGGGCTCTGAATGTTGGTTATGAAAATAATTATGTTATGTTTTTCAATCTCCTAGACAGGCTGAGCATGTATTGGATGCATAGGAAAGTTCACACAGCTGCAGGATTGGGAGTGGGCAAGGGTGGGTGGTGCCACCACAGTGACTCTCAGGGCGGGGGTTGCAGGGTAGGGGGAGTCCCACCAACATCCAGGAGGAGCCTGTCTTCAGCCACGCACTGTTAACGCTGCTTTCTCCTGCATCAATCATCAGGAAATACAATCCCCCTCCTCTGTTGTAGACCAGAGAGACAGGAAGCTGGAAAAAGAGGGCTCCTCTCCAGCCTCACTCCCAGACCCAAACTCCAAGATCCTCAGGGAAACTGGGGATGGCGTTGGCAGTTCAGAGATGTTATCCTGGAGGAAACAAATTGGACTACAGAAGCTGTGAGCTTGAGTCCTTACTTTGAGCAGCTGCAAATGGGGAAGTTCAGAATGCTCCACTGTTGCAGCTAAACACCTCAAAGCAAAACATGGTGCCCAGACATGAGGGAGGTAAACTGTGTTGGACACAGCAGAGGCAGGAGGAAGGCATAGCAGTTTGCCCAGCACAAAGATTCCTTCTTCAGCAACACCTGGCCAGTTTCACCAGTTTCTGTCATTGGATGACAATGGCATGGGGCTGTCTATTTCCGCTTTATTGTTATGTAGCCTCTCATTGGTGCATTATCTGATAAACATCTGTGAGTAAGGCCAACGATGGGATCGTGGACTTTGGAATCGCGAAGACCTTAGGTTTAATGTCCCATCTCTGTTTCTGACCAGCTGTGTGATGCCGAGTGACTGTAACTTCTCTCATCCTAATATTAACCTTCCTAAAGGTCGTTGGAGGATTAAATGAGATTCAATCCTGATCCTGTCCCAGGTACAATACTAGTTGGTCGATAAGGGGTGGATGCTTTTTCTTCTTCTCTTTCTCCTGCTGCTGCTTCTTCTTACTATTATTATTGTATCTGAAATCAAGAACCTTTTTGTGAGCATTAAAGTCAGGTATCTGGAAGAGTTAAACCTTTGCTCACAATTTCAAGTGTGGTCCATTTGTCCAGGGAGGAGAGGCCAAATCCACAGCCCCCTTGGTTCTGTGATGAGACTCATTTTCGTTGCCAGTCTCTGGCTGTAACACCTTCACATGTGTTATCTTGTGTGAACCTCATAATAACCCCATGAACAGGGCCAGCTTCATGGGCACTCAGCTTGTGCAGTCACATGTGGTCCCACACTCCAAAGACCATGCACTTTGATTTTACACTCTGCTGTCAGCATCTGGAAACTCTAAATAATCTTTTAAGAATTTTTTTTTTTTTGAGGCAGAGTCTTGCTCTGTTGCCAGGCTGGAGTGCAGTGGCGCGATCTCGGCTCACTGCAACCTCTGCCCCCCTTGGATTCCAAAGCATCCACCACTTATTGACCAACTAGTATTGTACCTGGTACAGGATCAGTATCGAATCTCATTTAATCTTCCAACGACGTTTAAGAAGGTTAATATTAGGATCAGAGAAGTTACAGTCGCTCAGCATCACCCAACTGGTCGGAAGTGGAGCTGGGGGCATTAAACCCAAGGTCTTTGCGATTCCAAAGCCTTTGCGAACCCAGAGTCTTTGCGATTCTCATCTTTGGACTTACTCACAGATGTTTATCAGATAATGCACCAGTGAGAACCTCTGCCCCCACCCCGCCTCACCCCCAGGTTCAAGCAATTCTCCTGCCTCAGCCGGACTACAGGCATGCACCACTGTGCCTAGCTAATTTTTGTATTTTTAGTAGAGATGGGGTTTCACCATGTTGGCCAGGATTGTCTCAATCTCTTGACCCATGATCCACTTGCCTCGACCTCCCTAAGTGCTGGGATTATAACCATAACTCACTGCGCCTGGCCTTAAAAATATTTTTTTAAGGGACCCTACATTTTCATTTGCACTGGGCCCTACAAATTATACAGTATCTGCAAAGTATTATATTATCCTCATTCAACAGCTGGGGAGGGGCAGGCAAAAACCACGTGAGGAAAGCAAAGGGGGGCAGGATGATGAAAGTCGTATACCTTGGACTCAGACTTGCGTAAGTTCCTTGAACTTTTAAAAAATTGTGGTAAAATTTTTTAATTTACATAACATGAAATTCACCATTTTAATTCTTTTACAATATGCGATTCAGTGGCATTTAACGCATTCAGTATGTTGTGCAACCATCACCACTATCAAGTTCCAGAACATTATCACCATCCCAAAAGAAAAGCCTATACCCACAGGCAGTCCGTTCCAACCACTCCCACCAACCAGGCCCTGGACACCACTCATCTGCTTTCCGCCTGTGATGGCAAATTTTATGCATCAATTTGACTGAGCTTAGGGATGCCCAGGTAGCTGGTAGAACATTATTTCTGCGTGTGTCCGGCGGTGTGTTTCCAGATGAGATCAGCATCTAGTCAGTGGATGAGTAAAAATCTGCCCTCACCAATGTAAGTGGTCAGCATCCAATCCACTGAGGACCCAGATAGAAAGAAAGGCCAATGCTCCCTCTCTCTCTCTCTCCTTGAACTGGGACATCCATCTTCTCTGCCCTTGCACATTAGAACTCCTGGTTCTTGGGCCTTTGAACTCCATGACTTAAACCAGCTCCTCCCCACTCTCCCCCTCCCTTGGTTCCCAGGCCTTTGGCTTCAGATTAATCTATACCTCCAGCTTTTCTGGATCTCCAGCTTTCAGACAGCAGGTGGTGAGACTTCCAAGTGTCCATGATATTCACAATCACGTGAACCAATTCCCATAATCAATCTCTCTTTCTCTCTCCAAACACACACACACACACACACACACACACACACACACACACTTCCTATTGGTTCTGTGGTTCTGTTTCTCAAGAGGAACATGACTGATACCCTATCTGTATGGGTTTGCCAATTCTGCATATTTCACTTAAATGGAATTATACGCTATGGGGGTGTCCTTGAACTTCAGGGTTCACATGTAACTCCCTTGTAAAACATGATAGCGATGCTTAACTCCCAGTGTGGACATGAAAGCTCCATGATAAGCTCCTTAGGCACAGCGTAAACAATGGATAAAGGGTGTTTATCATACTAGCATTGCTGCATTACCATTATTATTATTATTCTTGCTGTTGTTATTGCTGCTGCTGCTGTTGCTATTGTAATGAAGACAAGAGAACGACAGTGGTGATTGTGATGAGAGCTAGCAAATCCAAGATCACACAATTAGTAACTGCTGAGCCCGAATTCTGGCCTTCAATTCTAATTCTTAATCCTATTGATTCTAATTCTAAATCTTTGTAATCTCCTCGTCATCTGGCTAGGACTTTTAAAGGAGCAAAAATGAGGAGCTGGTGAAGGCAGTGCCCACAGAGAAAAATTACAAGCCAAGGTGTGGAGGAAGAAAAGACAGGACAGGAGGTAGGACAGGAGGTGGTGGATGGAGACGAGACCCGAGCCGCACTGGGCATGTCAGTTAAAGCCACATCCTGCGACCTTCAGTGCCTTTCTGTAGGGGCTGGACCACTCTCTGCTTGGGCCTTGCAGCGCCCCAGAGGCCTTTGAATAGATCTTCACAGGAGCCAGGCTCTCCTCTCTGAAAATTTTAGCTGGAAAGAAGGGTTCTGCAGGATAAGAAGAGGCAAGCTGAGCCAGTGCAGGGGTCCCCGGGAAGCACAGGGCCCAGGGCACATTCTTTCTCTATCACAGGATCAGTGATTCGTATCATCTTAAAATAACTACAATGCTTTGGCTGGAACCCCACCAGGAGCCTCCAAGCGTTTGCAAACAATGTCTCATTAGGTTTTATCCTTTATCTACCTGTCTGTGGATTAAATGGAACAGGCATGGTTTGATACCTGCCACCCTCCTACATCTTCCTCTCCTCTAGGGCTGAGGGGAGGTAAGGACCTGGCAGACCACGGAGGATGGTGTCGTCCCACTGCACAGTGGGCCTGGGTCAGCGGCACAGAAACAAGCTCAGCTGGGTTTAAAATGGACAGAGGCCTGGACAAGGGACAATAATACCCTGGCCAGGTGGGCCTCGAAATAGCAATAGGCATTCATGACAGTTTTCTAGATGACTCTGGGCAAGAGATCTAGATGTCATTGCACTTAAAGATTCTCCTTTTATGCAACCAGCTTTTCTCCTATGGAAGTTCATTCTGACACAGGTTGGAACCTTTACAGTCCATGACATTGAAAACAGTTATCTTTTTCTCTGGACGAGTCAGATAGCCATAGAGCCACCTCCTTGAGGACCAGAAAAATACTCCAATTTCAGAGTGGTGCCATACAAGAGGAGAGCGATGGACTGCAGGGAGAGCTGCAAAGCCTTTGTGTCGGGGCTCTGGTTGCAGGTTGAAAATTCTGATTTTCTCTTTGGAACAGGATGACCAGAGAGAAAGAAAACATGCGCCCCAGCTGGCATGACTTCTTACATGACACCCAAGAGGCTGTCTCCATAAATTGCAAATCCTGTTCCCAGCTCTGCCACATCCCGGCTTCATGATCTCTTGGCAAATTGCTTGTCTTCTCTGAATCTCAATTTCCTCATCTGTAAAATGACTACAAACTCACACAGTACATGGGTTTCTTGTGAATATTAAAATGGAAAAATTCTTGCAGAGCAGTCGACCAAGGCTGTACAGGGTTCGTGACATGGCAGCTGATTTGAGCCCGTGCTCGTTTAGTTGTTCTTAAATCTCTAATTGTAATGACAGAAATATTTCAGTTATTATTATTTTCTTAAAATAGCCATTTCCTTTTTGTTGTTTTATTTCAGTTTAGTTTAAGTCAACTTTTAGGATTTTTTGTGTTTTTGCGTTATTTTATTTTATTTTTTATTTTATGATGGAGTCTCGCTGTGTTGCCCAGTGCAATGGCACAACCTTGGCTCATGGGTTCAAGCAATTCTCATGCCTCAGCCTCCCAAGTAGCTGGGATTACAGGCATGTTGCCAGTTGCCACCCCACCCGGCTAATTTTTGTATTTTTTAGTAAAGATGGAGTTTCACCATGTTGGCCAGGCTGGTCTCCAACTCCTGACCTCGTGATCTGCGCCATTCGGCCTCCCGAAGTGATGGGATTACAGGCGTGAGCCACAGTGCCCAGCCTGTTTTTGCTTTATTTTAATCTAAATTTTCACTCCATCACAATCATTGAAGTGGTATGTTCTTTCATTTCTATTATCTTGGTGCTTTTAGCTCTCTTTTTTTCTCCCTCTTGAAATGTACTGTATAAATGTCATTTCTTTTATTTCATTTGTTTCCTTCCAGAAGTTTGAAATACCTATACCCTAATTCGAGTAAACTAATAATTGCCTTTACAATTTTTGCCAAATATATGTGCTTTTTCTCCTTATTCAGATGATATAACTCTTCACCATGAAGACAAGACTTTCTACATTCCCTAGGCTAGTGATCCAGACTTTCAGCTTTTTCAAATTTAGTTTTAAATTGTTTGGATTTTTTTTTCATATTATGTCTCCTTCTAATCCTCTCATAACGAGTGTATTCAATAGCGACAACAGTATTTTGAAGGTTTTGCCTGGAACTGCATTTTACTCCTTTCTTTGCCTGATATTTTCCCTTGTGTCACAGGCAGTTTTTTCCTGGGCTTCAACTTTTGCTTTGTGGCATATAAGCTCAAGGATTTTTCGTTTAGAAACATTTAACAGAAAGTATAATTTTCTTTAAAACTGCCTGTTTGGGAAATTATGTTGTTCCCTTTCTTGACGGTTTGGCTTAGTACACAATTGTAAGTTCAAATCCTTTTCCCTCACAACTTTGGAGATAATGCCCTTATTATCTTTTAGAATTTTATGTTGAAAATTATAAAACTGACGTCAGCTTAATTGTTGCTGTTTTGAGACTAGCCTGCCTTTTCTCAATACAGTTTTAGGATTGACTTTTTTTTTAAACTTTGATTTCAGAAACTTTAGCTGTATTTAGTGCTAACATTTAAAATGTATGTTTAAAACAATGTTCAAAAAGCCTGTTAAATGTTCATTTAAAAGGTATGTTTAAGATGTACATTAAACATTAAAATGTACATTTATATTTTTTTCTTAGTGTTCAATTTTAGACTCAAGTCTTCCTTAACTTAAGATCTTCTTTTTTTCCTATTTTTTTAAATCATTTTTTTCGGCTGGGTGCCATGGTTCACACCTGTAATTCCAGCACTTTGGGAGGCTGAACTGATTGGATCACTTGAGCACAGGAGTTGGAGAACAGCCTGGGCAACATGACAAAACCCCATCTCTATTAAAAAATACAAAAATTAGCCAGGCGTGGTGGCAGGAGCCTGTAGTCCCAACTACTTGGAAGCTGAGGCAGGAGAATTGCTTGAACTGGAGGTAGAGGTTGCAGTGAGCCAAGGATCTTGCCACTGCACTCCAGCCTGGGGGACAGGGCAAGACTCCATTTCAAATAAAAAAAATTTTTCTGCTCATTTTTTTTGTCACTTTCTGGATCACCCATTATTAGACAGTTATTTTATTTTTTGGGTCTCTCATCCTTGTCTCTTAATTTTTCTCTCTTTCTCTCTGTATTCTTCTTTTTGTGTGATAGGAGATTGCCTCATTTTATCTTCCAAATCAGTACTTCGGTTTTGAACCACCTTCATTTTACTCTCCAGTCATCGAAAGAATACATATTTTACAAATCTTGCTTAGAAGTGTTTGCTATTTTCTACTCTTATTTCCTAATATCTTCTCATTTGGGAAAGCAATATGTCCACGTTCATAGTAGGAAAAGTCAACACTGAAAAGCTGAAGGTCCTCCCTAAATTGATCCATTGATGCAATGTATTTCTGATCCAACTTCTAGCAGGGATTCTATGGAACTTGACAAGTTGATTTAAAAATGTTTGTGGACATGCAGAAGACCAAGAAAAACAGTAAAGATGAAGAATAGAATGAAACATTGTCAGTACCAGATCTCCATGCTTACCATAAAACAACAGTAAGACAATGTGATGTTGCCATAGAATTTGATAAATTGGCCAAATAGAAAGTAAGCAGAGCCCAGAATTAGATACACACTAAAAGAAAGAGGTGACCGTATACTGAGTGATGGGTAAGGAGGGACTTTTCGATAAATAGTACTGGCACAGTTGGTTATCCATATTTTTAAAAAGTGAAATCGGCTATCCACCTTCCATTAAATACAACATTAATTTCAAATAAGTTTAAAACTACAAGTAAAAAAGCAAAACTCAAAAATGTTTAAAAGAAAATATAGACAGGTATCTTTCTGAGCTTGAAATAGAGAAGGAGATCATAAACTGAACCAAAAAATTAAACATTAAAAAATAATTTTGGCTGCATTGCAATCAAAACTTCTATTTTGCAAAACACA
This sequence comes from Macaca fascicularis, assembly GCF_037993035.2. Taxonomy (NCBI): domain Eukaryota; kingdom Metazoa; phylum Chordata; class Mammalia; order Primates; family Cercopithecidae; genus Macaca; species Macaca fascicularis. Next base: position 229,664,725 of record NC_088375.1, on the reverse strand, counting down.
CTATACAGACAACTAAAAAAGGGAAGAAGGTATTTTCGATACATAAAACTAAAAATGAAAACAGGATTTACTATTTAGAATATATACAGAGGTCCTTTAAATCAATAAGCAAAAAAGAAAAGAACCAATAGTAAAATGTGCAACGGACATGAACTGTCACTACCCAGAAGTAGAAATACATATTCCACAGACAAGTGAGATAACTGACCTCATTAGAAATCAAGCAAATGCAAATTAAGATACAATGATAGACCATCATATCCCCATGGGATCGGCAGCAACTAACAAACTGATGAGACAGTGGTGGTACAGGTGTGTACAGCTACTTGAGAAACAAGTTTTCATTATCTTGTAAAGTTGAACATGCACTAAGATGTGAGAACGAACTTAGTGATAAGCTCCTGGGTAAATGCCTTAAAGAAATTCTTGCACAGATGCTCCCAGGACAAGCACAACCCAGACCAGGAGCAACCCAGTTCATCAACAGGAGATTGATTTAGGAGGCTGAGGCAGGAGGATAGCTTGAGCCCAGGAGTTCAAGACCAGCCTGGGCAACATAGGGAGACCCTGTCTCTACAAAACACATTTAAAAATTAGTCAGGCATAGAAGCACACGGCTGTGGTCCCAGATACTCAGGAGGCTGAGGTAGGAGGATCGCTTGAGTTCAGGAGTTCAAGGCTGCAGCGAGCTGTGATCACACCTGGGGAACAGAACAAAACTCTGTCTCAAATTAAAAAAAAAAAAAACCCAGAAGAATGGATCAGAAAAATTGTACATTCACACAAATTGAATATTGTGCACCACTACACATGAACGAACTACAGGTACACAACAACACGGGTCATTCTGAGAAGCATAATATCATGAGACAACAAGTCCCTATGATGCACCATTAAAAAGAAATGAATTACAAGAGACATACAGCAACACGGATGAATCTCAGAAACACATCGTTGCGTGAAGAAGACAAGTCCCAGAAGACTGCATTCAATAAGTTACCATTTTTGTAGTAATCAAAGCCAGGCACAATTAAGCAATGCACTGTTCAGGTATATACATATGGAATGATCTGGCTTTCCTTCCAGCCAGACACACACACACACACAAATTGTCAATGAAACAGGCAAGCAAATCTCATTTCTAACTAACTTCAGACAGTGCGCTTTCTGAGTGTCTTTTTCTTAAGAGCCACAGTGAGTGAATTTTTCTATATTATCATGTTACCTAATAATGATAAATAATTTGGAAAACACAAGCGCTAAAAAGAAAAAAATAAAGCTGCCCATAATCTGACATCTTTTAAAAGCCCCCCTGCAAAGGGACTGTTTTCTGTTGTGACTACTGATAGATATCTATTCTAATCCCAACCATTTCTTTCAACCATAGGAAGCAGAGAGAAGAGAGAGAAGCCTGCTCGGGAATTGTATTGCAGGGTGGTGTTTGCCACTTAGAGCTGCGGAGCCCAGTGGCACTGCAGAGACGGTGGGCTCTTGTGTATGCTCTCACACTCCCAAGCTGGTCTTAGAATCTTTCACTTGTGCCCAAGGGACAGATGTTGTCCAACTGGTGCCCATGCCAGAACCAGCACTTGCACAGCTCTGCTTACATGAGGGTGTAACATCGTCTTAAGTATAGTCTTTAGATAACTGGAATTTCTGAGGACAGAATTTCCACTTAAAATAAATCTTAACAAGCTCTCTAGAGAAATTAGCTAGGGTCAGAGACCCAAACTTGCCAAATAAACATATTGTCAGAGACTAAAATGGACAAGTTTCTCTCCCCCCACTCCTTTTTAAACATTAAGAAACTGAATAATCCTATTTTTCTTCTAGCTTCAGACAGAGCAAGTGTTCATAAATATTCATTTTTTCCAACTGAAAGCATTAGGCCTTGTTACTTCAAGTGGAACTAACTGAAAATTAATGATGGTTTTCAGAAAAAAGCAAGATTATATACACAGAAGCAATTAAACACAAACCTATTAATTATTTAACAACTTGTTAATGAGTAGAATTTTAGCATTCGAGTTGTAACTACTCTAGCTTGCCCCTGCCAAGTCACTTACATATCATCCTTTCAAAATTTGGCTTTGAGAAGTGAAAGATGGGGGGATTTTCACACAGATTTGCACCTTGCAAAAGAGAATCTGAGATGCCAATTACAGAGAAATGGCAAAGAACAGAGTTGGAAATAGAGCAAAGAAATCATCTTAAATTTTGATCCCAAACCCAAGATGTAGTGAAGTTTAATTTCACATTTAGAATATTTGTTGTGGGAAAACAAATACTAGTGCTTTTTCTGTTTTGTGCATATTCGTACATTTATATTAAGGATTTTAACATGAATTTGACCAGTTTTTAATTAACTGTGTGTATTATATTAAGTAAATTCAATGTACAGAATAGAAAATTTACAAAGCCACTGAAACAGAATCTTCACGTATATTACAGAACCTTAAGCTTTAACCCACAATTATATGCCTATTGAATATTTCATATTTGTTAAATGGCACCACCTGTAGGCAAAGGCATGACACTGCATCCCAGCACTATTAGACATTACAAAAACCTAGACCAAAAGGATTGACCTTCTAGGATTGTAGAAGGAAATACATCAAGTTGCTAAAACACATTTATGTTTGACTGGTTTTCTTTTGTCTCCATTCTGTCTGTGTTATCTATAGACATTGCAGAACTCTCTCCTGTATCTCATTGTGGCTCAGAACACTATACCCCAAAGTATGGCACCTTGGCATGCTGAGTACTTTGAACTGAAGAATATTGAAAATACCTCAGGAGCAAGGTCTTTCTGGCTTTCTCCCATCTTTCTGACTCCCCTTTCTCTCTTTCCACCAAACAAGTCATAGAAATCGGAGTTTCTTCTTCCAAAGGTGAGTCATAGAAACTAAAACCACTTTCTTCCCAAGCAAGCCATAAAACCTAGAAAGGTCACTCTCTCCCTTCTCCCTTGAAGACTTTCATTCCAGAGAGATCTACCCAGAGGACAGAGTAGTCCACAGAGAGGCCAAGAAGAATGTGAACAGGCAAGTCTTGCTGGGGTTCCTCCTTCAGTCTGTTACCACAAGATTCTACGTTTTTGTCCAAACACATTTGTACATGGCTATCTGACATGGTTTGGCTTTCTGTCCCCACTCAAATCTCATCTTCAATTGTAATCCCGTAATCCCCACATGCCTTGGGAGGGTGGGAGGTAATTGAATCATGGGGGTGGTTTCCACCATGCTGTTCTGGTGATGAGTGAATTCTTATGAGATCTGATGGTTTTATAGGTGTCTGGCATTTCCCCTGCTGGCACTCACTCTCTCTCCTGCCACCCTGGAAAGAGGTACTTTCTGCCGTGATTGTAAGTTTCCTGAGGCCTCTTCAGCCTTGCAGAACTGTGAGTCAATTAAACCTCTTTTCTTTATAAATTAACCAGTCTTGGGTATTTCTTCATAGCAGCATGAGAATGGACTGATACACTATCCATTCTTTATTGAACCTAAGTATAAAAACAGAGTTTTCTCTGAGTCTTTAGGTTCTCATTTCTGAAGGCTCCCATGTCATACAACACTTGACTAAATACATTTGTTATGTTTTTCTTTTGTTAACCTGTCTTTTGTTATAGAAGTGCCAGTCATGACCCTTATGATGGAAGAGGAGTGGTATCACATCTCTCCACTTCTATAGCCTCTTCTCTTCTGGAGATGCACTGTCTCCTAGGTGAACTCACCCAGTCCCATGGTTCTAAATACCTTCCATATGTTGGTGACTCTGAATTACAGATCACAGTATGGACCTGTCCACATGCATGTCTATCAGACACCTCAACCTTGAACCAACATCTCAGTAAATAGAAACACAAGTCTTCTAATTCCTTGACTGAAAACTTTGGAGTCATCCTTGACACTTCTCCTTTCACACCCCACATCTAATCTATTAGGATATACTGTAGGCTCTACGGGCATAATACACAAAATCCCACCACTTTTCCCACCATTACTGTGGTCACCTCCTAGAAGCCATTATTATCTTGTCCCAGCATTAACTGCCTAACTGGTCTTCCTATTTCTACTTTTGTTTCCCTCCACCTTCAGACTATTCATAGGTGACCAATTTAAAACATGAGTGGCATCACGAGAGTCGACTGCTCAGAGCCATTCAGTGGTGTCCTGTTTCTCAGAGTAAAAGCCAAAATCCTTTCACTGCCTCAAGGCTCCACATCATCTGCCCCCACTACGACTCTGACTTCATTTCTGGCTACCTTTCCCATTTTTCACTTGGCTCCAGTCACATGGCCCCCCTGTTATGGCTGGAATATGCCCAGGGCCCTGCACTGAAGCCCTGGTGCTGCTCTTCCCTCTGCCCAAGTCTCTGCTTCAACATGGACCTAACACAGCCAGGCTTCCCCTTGCTGTTCCTCTCCCCCCAGCACTCCCATCCCCTCCTACAACTTTACATAGTAATTTCTCTTTTAACCTGTGTGTTTCCTATGTGCCTCTTATGTATGTGTATATATGTGTGTGCATTCAGTCATTCATGTGTGGAATCACTCATTAGTTGTCTTTTTCAGGCTCTAAAGGTAGGGATAGGGACTGTCTGTTTTGTTTTCTGCTGTATTCTTTGTACTAGAACAATGCCTCACATAGGGTACGCACTCAAAAAATGTTTGTCAGAGAAAAAAACAAAGATGAGTTGCATTACTAAAATTATTAATAAATAAATTATTATTTATTAATGAATGATCAATAAATGAACAAAGATTGCATTGTGACATGGATGGAAGATGGTCTAATGCCAGGAGAGAGCTTACAGAACCAAAAGGGGATTTTGAAATTATATTTAAGTGTGAAAAAATACTGAATGACGAACTCAGATATGAAAATTGCTGCACACCGCCACTTCCTCGACCTCCCACTGTGACGGATGTTACCATGTGATCTGGTGGTCTTCCAGCTGGGCCCTATTCAGGCCTCATCATCCATCTCAACACAGAGTTCTAGAATCTTGCTGCTCAAAGTGTGGTCCACAGACACTGACCAGCATCATGGCATCACATAGGAGCTTGTGGGAAATGCAGAAACTCGCCTCTATCGACTGACTCCGAGCCGCGTTTTGACAAGATCCCTCAGTGATTTGCTTGCCAATAAAGTTTGAGAAGCAGCAGGGTACACAGTGACTGCTGGCTCATCACAGCCCCACAAAAGCTCAAATCCGCTTGACATCTTTGAGCTGAGTGTTGCAACTTTTCTCCTGATTTAAATGACATCCATCCCATTTCTTCACATTTGTCATAAACCATGTCCCAATTCCTGCATCATCCATGTAATCCTGATGTGCATCCACAATGCCAGGAAGATAAGGGGCTGCCAACCATTTCCGTTGCTTTATCAGAGTCCCAGACATCTGCAACTCAGCTCCTGACATGCTGTTTGCAGCACAGTGGTGAAATTAGCGGGTCCCTCTCCACCCCAACTCACCTTCCAGAGAAACAGAAAAGTGAGCAGAGAGAAATGCTGAAGCCCAACTGGGAGAGGGACCAGCAGTCCTGTGAATGGGCTTCCGAGAACTTCCTGTTCCCTGCTCATCTTCTTTCCACTTTCTCAGGTGACCAATGACAAATCCAGAGGCAATTCTCAAAGTGAAACTGTGGGCAGAGGCACTGAGACATTGATGATGAGCCTTGGGGAGCAAGAGAGAAGGGCTGGTGGGGCTGATTGAGCCCAGACTGCAACATGAAATGGTATCGACTCTGAAGCACCCTCTGCCTCCAATGGGAAAGGAAAACTACCTCTTCTACTTGGAGGAGCCCAAGCTGAGGACAAGGAGTTTACCACATCTGGAGGACACACCTATCAGCCAAAGCAGCTGAGGGTTCTAAAGGAAAGGTGGGGGGATATTTGAGAGGCATGCACGCTGTTTCATAAAAGACAACTTGTACCAGACAAAACAAAATCAATGAATTAGGCAGAACACAAGCTTAAAATAAAAAATTTTTAAAGTGTCCTCAGATTGGTAACTGTGGATTTAAAAAACATGAAGCAAGTTCAAGTATACATGAAAATGAATCAGAGAAAAAGTGAGTCTAAAATGATAATATTTTAAATAGTGAACCCAGGAGATGGTTGAGATGTCAGAATACCAGGGAGACAAGGAGGAGCTGGAAGGTGGAATGAGAAGCTCACTCAGAAGGCACAAGAAAGGGTTAAAGAGAGAAGAATGAGCTGCAAAGCTGGATAAGGCAAAATAAGCTCTAGACATCCACATAATAGGAGTCCCACAGAGACAGAGAAAGGTAAACAGAAAGAATAATTGTTGAAAAACAAGAAAAGACCAAGAATTTCACAGACTTAGAAAAAAAAGATGTTCTCAGCTGGAAAGGGCTCACAGAGGGCCCAGCTGGAAAGATTAAAAATATAGAAAAAAAAATAAAACTAAACTTTACCTAGGCACATTAGAATTAGATTTAAGATCATCAAAGGAAAGAGAAGATTCTAAAAACTTTCAAAGGGAAAAAGCAGATGACATGCAAAGACAAAAGAATAAGATTAAAAATATAACTTATGTGCCTTAGTGTTGCTGTTGAGAAACATTATGTTCAAAAGTGGAAGGAAAGAATATCAACCCCAGAACTGGACATTCAAACAAGCTGTCATTTAAATGCAGGTAGAATACAAGCAAGGCTTCAGAACCTTTGCTATAGAGTTAGTACTCACCAATCAAAGCCAGGGACCCTCAGATCTTATTGGATAAAGAACATACATTTAAAAGTAAAATAGAGAAAGAAAACTTTGTGTTTCTGGCAATAGAGCTCTCTAGAAATTCTTAAAAGCTCTTTCACTAAAAAAGACCTGGCAATGTTGAATAAATTACAACAAACGTGACTAAATGAAAAGCTGAGCTCACAAGAATTAAAGGAAACTTGGGAGTCAGGAAAAGAAACAGCAGGTAAAATTAGAGTGGTAGGTGAGGGTGGAGTAATAGCTGCCCTTGGGACATTCACCAACACCAGGGATGCAGGCTTGTTGGTTTTAACAAATGCATGGAGCATTAAGCAAGACCTTGGCCTCTTAGAGACGAAAGTTTGAAACTGAGCCCTCTACATAAGGTTAGTCTCTCTCAGTTCTACCTTCTCACAGATAGGGGTCGGCTATGGGAAAAAAATCTACCTGTGGCAAGTTGGGGGCCAGAAGGAAAGCAGCATTCCCAGCCTTGCCTGAGAATATGTGATCCCTGACTGGCCCTCATGGCCCTGGGCTTAGGGTTTGAATTTGTACTTGTTGCAGAGATGAGCAAATATCATAGACGAGATATATCATAGCAGAGTGACTAACAGCATGTTTGTGGCTGCCCTGTTACAATGTGAGTGACTTTGGTCAAGGTGCATAACTTCCTTTTTTTGCATTCTTCATCTTTAAAAAGTGAATGCAACTTTTACTGTGTCTGACATGTAGAAAGTGCTATGTAATTTTTTTGTTGAGGCGAACACTGGATGAGGTCCTGGGTTTTAGTGCTTCTAGGTACAAGGCAAAATTAAACACGAATCCTCTCTAGAAGAAGGCATCTCAACACAGATTCCTCAAGATTCCCACAAGTTAGGATCAATCAAACCCAAGCTCACAATTGAAAACTGCAAAACACATGAAGGAACTGGCTACTGTGCATTAGAATTAGCAAAAACAACATTCAGAATAACGAGCCACACAAAGGCCTCATGCATTTAAATTACCATGTATGAAATATAAATTACATGTGTTTAAAATAAAATAAATGATTTGAAGACATGGACAAATAAATGAGATTATAAAAATCTTTAGAAAAATTTGAAAAAGGATAAAATAGATGGAAGTTAAAATTAAATTACCTGAAATTAAAAATGCAATGGGCTGATTTTTTAAAAGTCATAGCTAAAGAGAATTAGTAAACTAGAAAACAGATCTGAGGTGATTATACAGAATTATCCAGCACAGAGTGAAAGAGACAGAAAACATGAATGAAACAGTCAAAGATCAGAAACACAGAGGACAGAACAAAAAAGTCTAATAAATATTTCATAGGCACTCCAGAAGGAGTTAAAAGATAAAATAAACAAAATTAAATAAAATAAAGAAAATGTGGAGAAAATGACTATGCAAAGTGATGATGGCTGAAATTTTTACAGAGCAAATTTAAAAATTTAGTTCCCAGACTCAGAGAACACCATGAATCTGGAGCAGCAGGAAATGAAATGAAATCCACAACTAAAGGCTTTTGTATTGAAACCAAAGAACATGAAAATCCAAAAATTGACTAGGGAGAAGGAAACTGATTATCAGAAACACAAAATAGAAACAAAACAAAACAAAAAACACTAATCACATCAATTATAGGTTTTATAACAGAAAAAATGGAAGCCAGAAAAGAGTGGGATAATATCTTTAGATTGTTCTCACCCTAATATTGTCATTCGCAAACACCGGGTGCTTTCATGTATATATGAAATACAGACATTTTCTGACAAATGATGAGGGCTATGACTGCATATTTTTATACTCATGGAATGACCCAGGAGCAAGAGAAAATGTGGCAATTGTTGGATGGTGTCCTTGAGCGTGTGGGAGGGGGAAGGAGTTGGCACAGGTGCAGGGATTAGCTTTGGGGAGACAAGAACAGATGAATCCTAACAGGAGAGAAGACAGAGGCTCTGACGTAGTACACATGAGGGTGGGTACAGAATGGATTTTGTTTTAAGGGTTTCTGGTTTCTCCATGAAATTGGAAGGAGCTCATTATCAGGGAGGGAGCATTTTGGAGGAGGGCTTCGAGGTTTAAAGCCAGAGGAGGTGTGACAAGTTCTTTTGGGAAAGTCAGGGAGTGGACAGAAGGGATTTATAGTGGAAGGTCCTGGCCCCACTAAAGACCCTTTCAGGATGTTGGCTGCCCACATACAGAAAGACCAGCAATACGGATCTGTGTTTTCCTCCCACCGTGCTCAGTTCCCCGGGCACAGATGTGGAGCAGCGGGAGAGTAGGGATTAGTCCGACGCGGACTCTGCAGGGCGAGTGAACACAAGAGCACTGTGTGTTTTCAGACACGCACATATCCGCAGACAGACATAAAATGCATTAGAGCCGGTGCCTGCAGGGGTGCATGTGGGACTGAAGGAGAGTGATAAGAGGAAAATACTAAACTAAGGTAAAATAAAACAAGAGAGGTAACTTGCAAGGGACAATAACGGCAGTGTGCTGGGAGCTGAAGCATATAATTGCCCAGCTGTGTGCACCTGAGGTCCAAAACCAGGAGAAAGGAGAAAAAATAGCACCCATTTATTTGTCTTCTGAATAAATTGGAAAAGATAAAACCCCAACTATTTTTGTTCACCAGCCCTTCTTTGTCCATAGAAATATCAGTGAGAATAGCTGGAAAACCAACACGGGTGATCACGGAGGAAAGACCGCACTTGGACATCCAAGGGTTGACCTCTGGTCTTGCCCAGGCATGGGCTGTCATGTGGGGATCCACTTTGGGTTCAGCCTGGCCGCGTCTATTTGTGGTTACTGATCGGCTGCACAGCCGTTGATTTTATTTTATTTTTTTCAGTGCCTGTGTTAGCAGCTGATTGAGGAATAATCAGCTGGATCAACTGCAGAGCTATGCAAACTAGCTGTTAAAATACCATAAATAACTCAATTGGCCACTTCGCATGAGGGCTATTTCTGTTCTATACAAAAGGGCTTATGTAACTCTCATACAACTCAATATTGAAGTTGTTAGCGGATGGAGAAAAGAGGGGGGACTTAATACTTTTCTCTCCACAAGAAATCCCTGTATGTAATCAGCTCTCTATTATCTGGATGCAGCGCAGAGGAATTTTGATCTCACATCACACTCCTCCCTCCTTCAATGTTCTTTTCCTCACTTTTTTTTTTTTTTTTTTTTTGGGCCAGCAGTCTCCCCACCCAGGTGCTTCACTCGCCTACTGCTATGTAACAAACCAGCCCAAAGCACAGAGATTTAAAACAATAGCCCTTCATTGTTTTTCACGGTCCTGTTGATTGATTGGGCTCAGCTGGGTGCTCCTGTGTCTCCATTGGTATCAGCATGGGTGACTCAAGTGTCCACCTTCAACCAAGAGTGTGGCCAGGGCTGGCCATTCCACATGACCTCACTAGTGTGTCTGCCAGCTGAGGCACCTCCACGTGGCCACTCCAACAGAATAATGACAACTCTTTACGTGCCGGCTAGCATCTCAGGAGGCTAAATCAGAAGCTGGAAATCTTCCAAAGGCTCACCCCTGAAAATCACATGCTGCCCCTTCCAGCACATTCCAGTGGCAAGATCCAAGGGAAGGGAGATAGATTCCAGGTCTCCACAGAAGCAGTGTTCATGGGGATCCTTGGTGGCCTCCATGTTCAGCAATTGCCCACACATGTGGGAACATCTGAGGAACTAGGTCAGAGCCTAGAGTGCAGGTAGGAAGCTGAGCTTGTTGGGAAAGACTGTAGAACACATAGCCAAGCCCAGCAGCAGCGGATGCCCTCCCAACTCCATCAGCTCTGCCTGGGGCTCCCCCTCCTCCGTTTCCTCTGCTGCTGGGCTGCTCTTTTCTTTTCACCTTATCTGTGGACCAGTGTAGATGCTGCCTTACCTTAGAATTTTGGAGTCCCTTGACCTTAGCTCCTGTACAGATCATGCTAGGTGGCCTGCTTCCTGGTTGAGTTATGAGCTTTTCTGGTTTATCCAATGAAACTGCAGTATCCGCTACCCCACAGAGCCTGGAAAAGACTGAGAGTCCCAGGTAGTATTGCTGGAAGCCATGCTGTTATCTTCCGAATGCTATGCATCCAGGATGTGAGAGGTGCCAGTTAGTCAAAGTGATTGACATCTGTCAGTGGCAATTTTCCAAAAATGACACCCCAGGTCAGAGGAGTACAGAGGCCACAAGACCAAGCACGTACAAGCCAGAGGGTGTGTGTGGTCAGGAGACCTGGTGACAGGGATGTAGACAGGTGCCAAGAATGGGACAGGGGAGGCTGGGAAGAAAAGCTGACGTCCACCACCAAGCAAGGCCGACCAGGGATAGGCCTTGAGAAAACCAGTTATCATCATCACCACCTCCAGCTCGCAGCTCTTCTGTTAAATGGGACTGGAAATAGCATCAGCCTAATGGGGTTACTGTGAGGATGAAATTAGTGAACAGAAGCAGAGTCCTAAGAGCCATGTCCAGCATGAAGCAAGTGCTGTCTAAGGATCAGCTGCTAGGACAGAAAGAGCCTCTATCTAGTCCCTTTCCCTGGGCCATGGGCCTTGATTCATTTATATTGCATCCCGTGGTCAGAGCTTGGCAACATAATCGTGGTGGTCAGAGCTTGGCAACCTAATTGTGCTTACTGAGGTCTCTGGAAAGAATCTGTCCTATGGAGGAGGAGGGGCAGGAGGACAGTGATCCCTGCATGCTATGGCGTTTTGTCACCAACACAGACCCAACCCTCTATCTGCTGGACCACCCTCTGATGTGCTTTCTGCTGTTCCTCCGGGAGTTTTTGACTCCTGTTGCTACTAGTTAGGGCTCTTACTTGGGCAGTAGTGTGCTCAGCTCCATAATGCTGAAGTTGGGGCTTGCTTTCTCTCTTCCTCCTGCCCTGCCTTCTCCCACTCCCACCCACTGCAGGCCCAGCAACTCCAGCTGCCTGCAGCTAAGGGCAGGGCTCCCTGGGCCAGCACCCTCCCTGGATGGACCTTGCTCTTGGCTGAGGTTTTCCAGCCCACCCTGCAGTCTCGGGCCCTCTCCCTGTCTGCCTGCATGTGTACATTTCTATCTCTACCTGGGATGTAATTTTCGGGATTATGCTTCTGTATGGCAATTCATCATTCTGGGTTTAAGGACTATTTATTTAGAGATTGCCTTTGTCACTCATTGTGCCTTATTTGCCTTGCAATCTGAAGCTATTGCCCAGGTTTCAAAGAGCTGCCACACGCTTTCCTTTCAAAGGCAGCCTCATCCGGTCTCAGCTGCCATGTTCATTGGTTTTACAAGGCTTGGGAAATGCCTGAACTAAGTGGTCCTAGACAGTCTGCTTGTCACTCACATTGGCTTCCTCAGCAGACACTTGCAAACCTCAGGACGCCCTCCCTCTTTTTGCCCAGTTCCTAGGTTTCAGGGAAGAGTGAGAGGCAGAAAGGCAGCCAAGGAAACCTTGGACTCCATTGGTTCCTCCCTTCCCAGGAAACTACTATGGCTCTTTCCGAACAGAGAAAGAGCCAGCCTTCGGTGAGTGCTGAGCAGGGAGGAGAGGGGGTCTGGGGGTTCAGGAAGATAAGAGCTGGGCTTGGGCACTGGGGACTTTTCTAAGAGCTGGATGTGAGTGTGTCAATGTGCTTCCATTCGTAACCGACCACAGGCTCTGCATGTCACTTCTCAATCCATGAGGAACTTTAGCTGCCAGTTTTGTACACTCTGAAAACCCACTACTTCATAGACATATTCCCTCTAAAAACGAAATCCACTTTGGGGGTCTTGGGCAAACTGCTGTCATCATCTCGTCCAACAGAATTTTTTCTCTGATCACAATATTGATCTAGCACCTATTACATACTAGGATCTGGGGTAAGGGCCCTGCCTTCAAGGAGTTTTTATTTAAGCCCAAATCCATTGCAGATGGGGGTTTCATCTGGGACTGACACCTTGGCTTGTCTTCCCACTGCCATGGAGACCCTAGAATCTGTTCCCCCAGCGTTACTGGGCACAGAACCCTGCAGGGAGCTTGCTAACATACAGATTTCACATCTGTAGGCCTGGGTGGGCTGAGGCTCCACGGAGGCCCCAGGAGATTTGATGCTGCTCTCTGAGGACGTCTCTGAGGATGGCACTGAGACCATCTTCTCCACAGATGCCATCCCTTCCTGGTGCCTGTCTGCCGGTGCCCCTGGCCTGGTCACCAGCCCTCAAAAGGTGACCTTCTCTGTCATGAGCTCCATTCCCAGTCCCTGCCTGCTGTTGCTCTCTGGTCATGTTGTCTAGATGCCTGGCCCTGAAATCCAGAGTCTTTCTCCTCTACTTCCCCACCAGTTGCACTTCCCAGGTGCTCTCCAAATTCCCCTCAAAGGGCACCACCTCCAGGAAGGCCTCAGGAACTCTCTCTCCCTGTGCAACTCAGGAGGACATGCAGCATAAAAGATGGGCATGGAAAGTCTTTGTGTTTGCAAGATTAACTGTGGCCAGTTTATCACCAAAGAAGAGCTGTTTCCTTCCAGGGAACAGCCAGGCCTTGGGGTGGTGGCCCAGGGGTCATGCCCAGGGAAAGTCCATGTGCCTTTGTCCTACAAAGCTCTGAAAGTCTACAGTTGAACTGTCCTAGAGGTGTGTGGGTGGGGAGTGGTGGGGCTCCCCTGGGTGGAAAGGTAGCCTGTGACACCTGTGCTCTCAAAGTCTGAGTGGGTGGAGGGTGATGAATTACATGCACCACCCCAGAGTCATGGTGTCTTGAATGGTGGTAGAGAATTGGGAGCTTGGGCAACACAACTTGAAAGTCTGAGTGAGGTTAGGATGGGAGATGGGGGAGCCAAACCTGCTGGTCTAGGGTCTGCTCTTGGATAAACGCTCAGAAGTCTCTGGGATTATTTCCTTCAAATCCTAGAGGAAAGGATGAAGTGAAGTTGTTTCTGATTTTGAAAATCATGAACTCTGATGTTTCCTATGCCTCAAGCACCCTAGAGTGAATTCTTGCCTAGAGTCATCTGCATGGACAGACCTTCTCATCTTGATCGCCTGCAGCAGCTGTGGCTGCCCCTCCTCCAGGTGGACTCAAGCCCCTGATGCACAGTTGTGGCTCTGCCTCGGGGTATATACCTGAGACACACAGTGCTCTGGGAATGTGCTGGCCCTTGCACACCCACCTAGGGTAAGTTGGCAAGCAACGGTTCTCACCCTAGTGGACGGCCCCCTCATTCAGATTTCTCATGGCATAACCCTAGCCCCCCACCCCACTCCCAGAGGAATCACACAGGGTGGGCAAGGGAAGCAGGTTCCCCATCCCCCATTTCCTGTTGCTGACTCATGAAGAATGTGCTGAAGAGGGTTCCAGGCCAGAAGCCAGGATTTCCTTGAAGTAGCCACCCTTTCACCACCCCAGACCCTCCCACCGTGCCAGAGCCTCCCACCGCCCCAGAGCCTCCCACTGCACCAGGCCCTCTCACCACCCCAGACCCTCTCACCACGCCAGAGCCTCTCACCACGCCAGAGCCTCTCACCACGCCAGAGCCTCTCACCACGCCAGAGCCTCTCACCTCCCCAGACCCTCTCACCGCCCCAGACCCTCTCACCACGCCAGACCCTCTCACCACGCCAGACCCTCTCACCGCCCCAGACCCTCTCACCACGCCAGACCCTCTCACCGCCCCAGACCCTCTCACCGCCCCAGACCCTCGACGAAGTGTCTGTGTTCCAGGGCGACATCTTTGATACCCACGTGGAGTCCCCATCTCTGATCTCGGCCTCTGAAGGACTGTCCTGCACCTCTTCCCACCATGGCTTCCTCCTGGTACCATCCGCCTCTCAGCACTGATGGGGGTTTTGGTGGGGGTGTGTGTGCACGCGTGGGGGTCAAGGTGAAGAACTTGGCACACGTAAGCGCCTCCATCTTCAGCTCCATACACAAACTTCAGGGTTGATGGATAGGGTTTCAGTCCATCTGAATCAATGATCTTTGAATAACACAGAATTTCACTCATACTCTATTGCAGTTATTTAATGGTGATGAAAACTTATATGCAACACAAAATCCCGAGAAGCAGACAAGGTGGTGGTGCTGGGGGGAGATTGCAGATGTCTGATAATCCTTCAGATCTGGGATGACGGGGGGCCTGGCCAACCTCATCTGACTTCCGAGAAAGCCCAAGGAGAGGAATTACTCTGCATCTCCAGCTGTGCTGGTTGTGAAGTTGGGCCTTAGGACATTGCTACTTCCACAGCTCAAAAGTGGAGTAGTAAAGGGTTTAATCTAGAGCAGAAGGCATGTTACAGGGCAAGCCGATTTCCCAACTTTGCAGACATGCGAAGGAAGGGCAGAGAAGGCAGAAGTGAGGGAAGGTCCCGTGGGAACCTCTGGGTGAAGGCTGGAAGCCAGGGCACCTCTGATCTCCCCATGTCCTGCCCCTTCCACTGCACAGAGAATCAGCCACTGGAGGAATTGGCACCTGCCAGTCATCCTTGACAACCTTCCCCCAGGAAGCCGCCTCCCACACCTCCCTCTGTTCACTGTGATCAGGGTCAGGCTGATAGGTACGGCCTCCCTGGGCAGAGAGGGCGAAGGCAGGGGGAAGGCCTTTCCCTTGAAATTAGCTTTTTCCTTTTGATGCCCTGAATTTCTGAATTGATGGTCGTTTCCCTGTAGACCCATAAAAGCAACTGATTAGAAGAAGCCGCGAAGCCAGGGGATCCCCCAAGAACAAGAAAGAGGGTGATCACCGGAGAGTTGAGAGTATGTAGACCAAGTCTACCCATACTCTGATTTCAGAAATGCTAACAAGATGAAAGGGATAGAAATAAAATGAGTGAGGAGGGAGTGGGATGCGGAGGGGGCTGGGCCAGCAGGGTGCCCACAGCTCTGCACCCGGGAGATTCCCCGCCCACCCTGAGAGCAAGAAATCGTGGTGAGGAGACACAGGGATGTGAGGCCCTGGGAGGCAGGTGGACCTGGGAGTGGATTCAGGGGCCCCTCCATGCTGGAGAGAAAATCAGTCACGTCAACCATATGATGAGATAAGTAGCTGATGGCCACCTAAACAAGAAAACACATTGGTCAAGTGAGGTAGGACAACCTGGGAGCAAGAAGACACTGAAGATGGGGAAGCAAGAAAGTCGTCAAAGGTAAGAAAGAGAATACCTTAAAACTCATCTTTTTTCAAGGTTTTGTCAGTGCTGTTTCTATTCCAGAAACAATGCCCTCGGGTTCAAATTTGCCTGAGCCTGGAATCTGAGTTCTCTGAGAAGCCACTGAGTACTCTCAGATTACATAGGCCAAGACTGCTTCTCTGTCCCTTCTGGGCCTGTAGAACGTGATTCCACTCCTTGCTCTGTCCTTTCCCATCTCCCTCCCTCCCTCCCTCCTTCCCTCCCTTCATTCCTTCCTTCCTTCTTTCCTTCCTTCCTTCCTTCTTCTTTCCTTTTTTCTTCCCTCCCTCCCTCCTTCCTTCCTTCCTTTCTTCCTTCTCCTTCCTTCCTTCTTTTCTTTTTTCTTCCCTCCCTCCCTCCTTCCTTCCTTTCTTCTTTCTCCTTCCTTCTTTCCCTCATTCCCTTCCTTCATCCTTTCCTTCCTTCTTTCCTTCCTTCCCTCCTTCCCTTCCTTCCTTCCCTCCTTCCCTTCCTTCCTTCCCTCCTTATTCCCTTGCTTCCTTCCTTCCGTCCCTCCTTCCTTCCTTTATTTCTTCCACCCTCCCTCCCTCCCTCCATCCCTCCTTCCTTTCTTCTTTCTCTCTTCACCTCTATCCCTTTCTCTCTCTTTCCCTCTCTCCCTCCTCTTCTTTCCCTCCTTTCTTTTTGGTGCTTAGAATATTTTTTGTTATTGATCAAGATGAAATTCACTTAATATAAAATTAACCATTGCAAGGGGACAATTTCATACCGTTTAGTACCTTCACGAGATTGTGCAAACACCACCTCTATCTAATTCCAAAACACTTTCATCAACCTGAAATAAAAAGACGTCGCCATTAATCAGTCACTCCCTATTCCTCATCTCCTAGCCCAAGGCAATCACCAGTCTGCTTTCTGTCTTTGCGGAGTTTCCAGTTCCTGCTATTTCTTGCAAATGGAATGTCTTGCTTATTTAATTACCGTCAATTTTCCAAGGTTCATCCACATTGTAAAATGTGTGGGCACTTCATTTTTTATTGCTGAGTAATATTTCATTGCATGGACAGACCACATTTTGTTTATCCAGTCCTCTGTTTTTGAACATGTGATTATTTCCACCTTTGGATATTATGAGTTGTGCTACAGTAGATATTCATTGTAAAGTTCTTGCTTGAGTGCCTGTTTTCAATACCTTTGCATGTATACTAGGAGTGGATTTGCTAGGTCATACAGCAATTCTGTATTTAACTTTCTGAGGAACTGCCAACCTGCTGTTTTCCTCATCCACTGAACTACTTTACATTCTCACCAGCAATGTATAAGATTTCCAACTTCTACACAAACTTGCTGCCAATATTTGTTATTGTCTGCTTGTTTTTAAATTATAGACATCCTATATGTATGTAAAATAATTTATCATTGTACCTTTGATTTGAATTTCTCTAATGAACAATGACATTGCATGTCTTTCCATGTGTTCATTGCCCGTTTGTATATCTTCTTTAGAGCAATATTTATTGAAATCATTTGCTCACCTTTTAATTAGGCTGTTTGTCTTTTTGTTGTTGTTGTTGTTGAGTTGCAGGAGTTCTTTAACTATTCTGGATACTAGGCCTTTATCAGATTTGCAGGCTGGATGTGGTGGCTCATACTTGTAATCCCAGCACTTTGGGAACCCAAGGTGGCAGGATTCCTCGAGGCCAGGATTTCAAGACTAGCTTAGGCAACACAGCAAGACCCTGTCTTTATAAAAAATAAATAATTAGCCAGGTGCGATGGCACATGTCTGCGGTCCTATCTGCTTAGGAGGCTGAGGCAGAAGGATCACTTGAACCCAAGAGTTTGAGGCTGCAGTGAGCTATGATGGCACCATTGCACCCCAGCCTGGGTGACAGAATGAGACACTGTCTATTAAAAAATTTAAACTTAAAAAGATTTATGATTTTCAAATATTCTCTCCCATTCTTTCAATCATCTTTTCACTTTCTTGATAATGTTCTTTAATGTACAAAAACTTTTAATTTTAGCAAAGTCCAATTTATCTATTTGTTGTTGTTGTTGCTCGTGCTTTTGGTGTTATATCTAAGAATCCAACGTCAAAGCCGAGGTCATAAAGATTTACCCCTGTTTTCATCTGAGAATCCAAGGTGTGGTTCTTGTATTTAAGTCACTGATCTCTCATGATTTAATTTTTGTATATACTGTGAAGTAGAGGTTCAACTTTATTTTTTGCATGTGGATATTGTTATTCCAGTACCACATGCTGAAGAAACTATTCCTTTTCCCCACTGAATAGTCTTGGTGCCTTTGTCAAAATTATATTGGCCATAGATATATGGGTTTATTTCCGGACTCTTGATTTTATTGTATTAGTCCATTTGTCAGTCTTTCTGTCAATACCATACTGTATTGATTACTGTATGTTTATAGTAAGTTTTGAAATTAGAAAATGTGAATCCTAAAACTTTGTCCTTTTTTATTCAATATGTTTTTGGTACTTGGGCTCTTGAAATTCCATATGCATTTGTGGATCAGCTTTCCACTTCTTCAAAAAAAGGTTGTTGGAATTATGATAGAAATTGTATTGACTCTGTAGATTGTTTTAACAACATTAAATCTTCCAATTCATGAACATGGGATGCCTTTCCATTTAATTAGGTCTTTAACTTCTTGCATCAAAGTTCTTTACTTTTAAGTATTCAAGTATTTACTTTTGAGTATTTAAGTATTCAAGTCTTTCACCTCTTTGGCTAAATTTTTTCCTAGGTATTTTATTCTTTTAGATGCTATTGTAAATGCAATTGCTTTCTCAATTTTCTTTCCATATTGTTCATTGCTGGTGTATAAAAACAACTATTGTCTGTGTGTTGTTTTGTACCCTCCAACTTTGCTGAATTCACTTATTAATTCTAGTAGGTTCTGTGTGTGGTGTGTCTCTGTGTGTGTGTGTGTGCGTGTGTGTGTGTGTGTGTGTTATTTGGGATTTTTCATATATAGGATTATGTCATTTGCTAATGGAGATAGTTTTGTTACTTTGCAATTTGTCTGAGGACATTATAACCTTGGTCAGTTGTCCTATTTCTTAAGTTACCTTCTGACTGGCTCATACCATGCAGCAGATCTCTCCCCCAGGAGCTTCCCCTGACCCCACAGCCTGGGTTAGCTGTCCCTGCTGTATGCCTCACTCCCTGCATGTCCCTGTTGCTCACCCTCCACCCTGTGCCGTTATTGCCTGTCTACTTGTCCACATGTCCTGTGTGACAGGTGTAGTGTTCATTGAGGTTACCAACTGAGGTTACCACAGAGCCAGCATGTGCCTGGCACACAGTAGAGCTATCTGCAGTTGGGTGACAGGGAGAGCTTTGTGGTCTGGCTTCATGAGTGAACTCTAAGCATCATCTATAGCCACGCTCTAGTGACGTCTCATCTTCCCAATCCTCTCCCTTCCTGTATTACTCAAATTCACAGAGGGTTCACTTCTACACATTGGGACCCAGGACTAAGGAACTTAAAGAGCAGTTGGCATGGTTCCTGCTTTCTGGACCTGGACAGGAAGAACATCTGAGGTTGTGCTTTTGCAGAATGCTGGTGACTCTAGGGTAGGCCAAAAGATTGTTCTGATAAAATGGCAGCAGCCTCTTCCCAATTTGCGGGGGATAAACCATGTTAATGGCAGAATTGTCTCAGTTTTAGCCTTTTATCCAAGAAAAGTTTCTTATACCTTTGGGTATCAACTACCACCTGCAGGCAGATAGGCAGGAACACTCAGGAAAACAAGTAGAAATGAATGCGAAGGGAATGGCTGAACGTGGCTGTCACTCACGGCAGCAGTTGGAAGTTTTCCTCAGCATATGCTTGTGGTTGTGAGCTTATTTATTTATTTTTTGGCACAACTATTCTCACTTCCTCGGATGGAATTTAATATTGTCATGCTTCCTCACATTCTGCAAGGAGCACTCTCATGCCCAGGTACACCTGCTGAAGCATTGTGGACCAGGAAACTCTGGCCCAGAGGTTTTCAAATGACAGTGCCCAGACATGGGGATCATTGTGGTTGCTTGTGCTCCCTGGGGAGGATGAGAGAGGATTGGGTGATGGCCAAGCTAGTGAGGCTCTGGGTCCCACCATTGCTCCAACTAAAATCACTCTGTTCTCACATACCCTATGTGCTGGGTTTGTAACAGTCAGGGCCTCACCAGGAAACAGAAACTACACAAGGATGAATACTGGAGGGATTTAATGCAGGACATTTTTTAATACAGGCTATGGAAAAGTTTAGACGCAGAACTACAAAGCTCCCCTTTTGTACTGAAGTCTCAGAGGGAAAAGGCTGTGTCCCAGAGTGTAGGGGCCACTTGGGAGAAGCCAGAAGCACATTGGGCCTATCCTGCAAGAGTGGGACACAGAGGAGATGCAGCTGCTGCCTGACACGCTACATTAGGCAAAGAGAGCTTATCTCTTCCCCATCTGCAGGCAGGTCTCCTATGGTGCCTCAACTGGCCACATCCAGCTAGATGTCAGCAACACGGGGGCCTGGATGATACATTCTGTAAGAGTCAAATCCGTGAGCAAACAGGTCAGGACACCCCATGGTTCCAAGAAGAATATCTGAGTAAAGGGTTTTGCTACCATCACTAGTCATTAAATAAAATGAAAACTATGACTGCACTCCAATTCTCTAGGTAATAGATGGGAAGCTGGTTCAAGGAAGGCAGCAACTTGCCAATAGCCATTAGCTGATGAGTTGCCAAGACTGGACAAAGTTCTATTTTTAAACATTTTTGTGGAGATATATATATACACACACACACATAGCTATGGGGTACATGAGATGCTTTGATACAAACATGCAATGTGAAATAATTACATGATGGAGAATGGGGTATCCATCCCCTCAAGCATGTATCCTTTGTGTTACAAGCAATCCAATTATACTCTTTTAGTTATTTTTAAATGTACAGTTATTATGGATTGTGATCATACCATTCTGTGGTCAAATAGTACATCTTATTCATTTTTTCTAGCTATTTTTTTGTACCCTTTGATATGGTCTGGCTGTGTCCCCACCCAAATCTCATCTTGAATTGCAGCTCCCATAATTCCCCTGTGTTGTAGGAAGGACCCAGTGGGTGGTAACTGAATCATGGTGGTGGTTTCCCCCACACTGTTCTCGTGGTAGTGAATAAGTCTCACGAGATCTGATGGTTTTATAAGTGGATTTCCCCTTTTGCTTGCTTCTCATTCTCTCTTGCCTGCTACTATGTAAGACATGCTTTTTGCCTTCCACCGTGATTGCGAGGCCTCCCCAGAAACGTGAAACTGTGAGTCCATTAAACCTCTTTTTCTTTGTAAGTTACCCGGTCTTGGGTATGTCTTCATCAGCAGCATGAACATGAACTAATACACCCATTAACCATCCTCACCACTCCCCACTACCCTTCCCAGCCTCTGGGAACTATCCTTCTGCTGTCTATGTCCATGAGTTCAGTTGTTTTCTAGATCTTCTCATGCCCAGAATGTGAATTTCCCATTGCTTCTTATATTTAAAATAATCCGTCAAACAATTAAAGGTCTCTCATATATGAGTCCCAGGATGCATGGGGGGAAAAGGTTTCTAAATGTGTGTGCTATGCTTTCCAACCATTAGGGAAACCTACAGCCAGATGACATGGGTCTCAGTTTCCAGGTGCACGTCCTCCCAGTAGTTCTAGGAGCTCTTTATTATCTTGTTAAAGACAAATATGGCTTGTGCAAAATCCTGTAGTGTGTTTCTTGTCCCTTCTGAAACAATTCCCCCTGAAATGTATATCTGGCCATTATCATTTTGCACACAATAGCAAAAACACAAGCCCTGTGGAATTTATAGAGGACGGCACTTTTAATCATCTTTTATGGTTCACCTTAATTGTATATCATTTTTAATAACAGCTTAAAAAATTAGTTATTCTTGCTGACATTTTTATGACCTATTTAATATCACAGATCAGGAGTTTTATTGTATTGTATTCTGGGTACTATATACAAACTACGAAACCAAAGGGGGAAAAAAACTTGTCCTCATGATGTTATGGATTGCAGAGAAGAAAAATACTGATAATGGTCTTATAGTAGAATCGTTCCAGATTACATGGTTTACCCTGCGCTTTTATTTCTGTGTCTGTATAATAATTGTAATTTTGCTGCAAAAGCTGAGTGTCGGATAAAGACTTCCCTTTAGGAGTAATTTAATTTAATAAAAAAGCTCTGCCCAGGGTCAGTGTTACAGAAAAGCAGGAGATGTTTCAAGAGCTGCCCTCCTATCCATGACAACAGCTACCTTCCCAAAGGGCTGTTGTGCTGGCTTCAGCTCTGTTCGAGAAGTTGATTTCTCAATACAGTTCTGTAGTGCAAGGAATAAAAAAAAATTAAAGACTTACTCGTGATTAAACCAACAATGTCCTAAGCTCTTTTCAGAGTTTTGAGCAGGGGAAAGAATCCTCAGCAAACAAGAAAAACTTGCTGCTCTGGGGTCTGGAGGAGGGGTCCCTCCCAGGGCCTACTCAGAATCTTCGGGTCCGAGTGGCCCCTCAATCGTACGTCCATCACTGGGAATAACATCTCCTTCTTGCTCTCCAGAATCCCAGCTGGGCTTTTGCCCTGCTCAGCTCAGTGAATTTCTTATTAATAGTGGGTGCCTCAGAATGTCTTAGGCCTGCCCTTGTGAGGAAGGGGTTAACATGGCTGGCTTGTTCTCTCCTGAACAGCACGGGGCTGACCAGGTTACTTCCCAGCACTCCAGGCCTCTCCCACCTCAGCCAGCTGCAGGCTGGCCCCGCACACCCCTGGAACTGATGCAGCAAGAATGGGCAACGTTAGCCTTAATGTCTCCTTGAAACCAAGCCCCAGCACCAGCCAAGATCCTGCGCATCACCGACCTCAGACTCCTGCATCTCCTTCCACACACCAGACCTTCACTTGCCTCTGGAGTTGGACAGAAAGAACATCTGAGGCTGTGCTTTTGCAGGATGCTGGTGACTCCAGGGCACGCTAAAAGGTTGCTCTGATGAAATAAAACAGCAGCAGCCTCTTCCCAGTTTTCAGGGAAGAAACCATGTTAATGATAGAATTATCTCAATTTTAGCTTTTTAATTTACATTTATTTATTTATTTATTTATTATTTTTTGAGACAGACAGAGTCTCGCTCTGTTGCCCAGGTTGGAATGCAGTGGCGTGATCTTGGCTCACTGCAACCTCCACCTCTTGGGTTCAAGCTGTTCTCCTGCCTCAGCCTCCGGAGTAGCTGGGACTACAGGCACACGCCACCAGGCCCAGCCTTTTTTTTTTTTTTTTTTTTGTATTTTTAGTAGAGACGGGGTTTCACCATGTTAACCAGAGTGGTCTCAATCTCCTAACCTCATGATCTGCTGCCTCAGCCTCCCAAAGTGCTGGGATTACAGGCATAAGCCACTGCACCCGCCCTAATTTTAGCTTTTTATCCCGGAAAAGTTTCTTAGACCTTTGGGTGTCAGCTGCCACCTGCACTCAAGTGAGCATGAACACTCAGGAAAACAATAAGCAGAAATGAATGGTAAGGGAATGCCTGGAAGTGGCTGTCACACTTTGCAAACCTTTATAGGGTTGCAAAGTGCCCACTGAGACAAAAGTCCTGATGGCTTTAATTGGAAGCCATCAGGACTTTTAATTGGAAGGATACAGTCTTGCCCTTCAAGAAAATGGATGGATGAGTTGGGGCCAGAGAAAGGAGGGAGATCTTCACAAGCAGGGAGCTCAGAAGCTCCTGTAGCCCCATGGGAGGGTCTGATAGATGGGACATTGCGGTGGGCCCGCTGCGGTTCACAGCTACTCATAACTTCTTTGGTGGCGTGGGGGCTGCTGCCTCACAAGATGCTCCATGTGGCTTGCTGCTTTTCACCGAGGGCTTAACAGCACCTTAGCACTTCCATGAACTCTTGTTCTCCAGGATAAATACATTGTCTTCCCAGAGAGAGAGTTCTGCTGTCAGACCTGGCTGCATTCACACAACCCCAGTGAGACACATTCAGTGAGATGCCCGGGCGATGGAGACGCCGGCTTGCTCCTAGTCACACCCCCCATCAGAAGCCAGCTTTCCACAGGTGCTTCGATGAGTGCAATCCTTTCTCCGAGGGCACAGCTCCTGCAAGCAGGAAAATGCAGTGACATGTTGCCAGTATGCTGCTGTTTGTGTCTGTGCATTGCTCCCTAGTGTTTGCCTACCTTGCACCTGCAGGGATGTCTTGATGCATATGTGTTGTCAAGGTGCATATGGAAGGCCTTGTCTGCAGAAATCTGCTCCTCTGTTGGGGGCAGATGGTATTGCTTCCCATGTTCCTTCTTTCTTTATCGCTAGGTCCTCGAGAGGCATTGTCCCCCACAGGGCTCAGGGTAAACTCAGAATTACTCAGAATTACACCAGGAGGCCTCAGAGTGTAGAGGCTCACTGTCTTGGAATGAGAACCTTGAAGCATCCTGCCTTCGTGGGCTCTTCTCTTGCTGAAGGATGCTGAGGATGATCCTGAGAATGCTGAGGTCCAGGTGATGGCAATAAATCTAATCTGAACACCCACCCGCATCCCCACACACTGAAATATTCACACTATTTGATGGTGGCTTATGTGCAGCCAGGACTTTTCTAAAAATGTTTTCCAGAAAAGGAGCAAGTGGCCGTGGCTGGAAACTCCTGGACAGCCTGGCACATGTGACCTTTGGGTCTGTGGTCAGCCTCTTCCTCCAGGTCCTACCCTCTTGTTCTCACAGATGGCCAGACCTGCACCCAGAGAGGGTCTGTGGTGGGGCCTCAGCAGAATCGCCACTCAGTCATCCTGCCTCCAGCATGATGCCCCTCCAACATTCCAATGGCTGCCAAGTTCAGAGCTTTTTGCTTTGCTTGTGAAGGCACCCTCATCACCTCCTGAGGTGTTTCTCTCAGGAGCTGGGCTGCAGAGCGCTGGCCAGTTCCACAGCGTTACCGAACTCCAAGTCCTTCAGGGTGACGGGACACGAACAAGCGTTCCTAAGCACTTGGCATAGATCCCATTTATTTATCCATTCGTCAATGGCACCCATGAAGTCATGGATTTGTTGTAGGACCTGGTGTACATCAGTGAACAGAACAGACCTCTCTCCCTCGTCCTGTGGAGTTAATGGATTGGAGGAGGGGCAATAAAGAAACAGATGAGTGGATTATATTATCCCCCTTCCTGATAAAGCCTGCGGAGACGTGGATAAGGGAGGGATGAAGGAAGGTCAGGGTGAGGAGTGGAACATGAGTGGAGATAGTGAGAGAGAAGTGATCAGAAGAGGGTCCCCATGACTCTGGGGTTGTGTTCCAGCCTCCAGAAAAGGAGGCCTGCAGGTGAGTCTGGAGCTTAGGTGTGGCTGTGGAGGAGCCACCTGCACTCAAATGAGCATGAACGCTCAGGAAAACAAAAAAGTAGAAATGAATGGTAAGGGAATGCCTGGAAGTGGCTGTCACACTTTGCAAACCTTTATAGGGTTGCAAAGTGCCCACTGAGACACTGAGATGGGGGTGGACCCCAGTGCTCATGAGGAGTGGGGTTAGGGAGGAACAGAGGATGGAGGGCCCAGTGGTGACAGCAAGGATTCAGGAGGACTTATACACGGAGGGACTTGGAGGACTTCCAGGAGAGGAATGGAGGGATCTAATTTGTGATTGCCTAAGGTCACCCTGCTGCTGTGCTAGACTGTAAAGGACCCAGGGCAGAAGCAGAAAGATCTCTTAGAAGGCTACTAGGACAATGCAGGGAAGAGATGGCTGTAACATGATGAGAAACGGATTATGGATTCTGGGTATATTATGACCACACAGATAACAGGATTTGGCAACAGCTTGGATGAAAGAAAGAGAAGTCAGGCAGAATCCCAAAGGAGAATGCTACGGTTTGAATGCACCCCGCAAAGTTCACATGTTGGAAACTTAATCCCAGTGCAACAGTATTGAGACAGGACATTGAAGATGTGATCAGGTGATCAATTGTTAGTTACTTTTTACATATGGTGCAAGGTATGCATCCAAGTTCATTTCATTTCACATGGATATACAACAGTTCCAGCATCATAGATTTATTTTTAAAAAGACTATTTTTTTCTGCACTGAATTACTCTTGCACCTTTGCAAAAAAGTATTTTTCCATATGTGTATGGTTCTATTTCTGGACTATTTCGTTCCACTAATCTATTCGCCCATCTTGATGCCAACATCATACTGTCTTGATTTTAGGAACTTTATAATAAGTCTTGAAGTCAGACAGTGTTAGTTCTCCAATACTACTCCTCTTTACCCAAGTAGTATTTTATAGTTCTTTTATAGTTCCATATGAATTTTCGGGTCAGTTTGTCAATTTCTACCCAGAATATGGCCTCTGGGATTTTGATTGAGATTACCATGGAATGTACAGATTCATTTGTAGAGAACTGATGTCTTTAAAATATTTGCTTCTCACCTATGAGCACAGTGTCTCTTGCCATTTATTTTTATCTTTAAATGTCCTTCAGTAATATTTTGTAACTTTCAGTGTATATGTCTTAAACATCTCTGGTCAAGCTTTTCATATTTCCTATTTTTGATGCTTTTATCAATGACATTTTGTTGTAATTTCAATTTCCAATTGTTTTTTGCTAGTGTCATAAAAAAACGATTAATTTTCACAGGATCTTATTTCTTGCAACCTCTCTCACTACATTCACTTATTCCTTTCAGTAGCTTTCTGTAGACTTCATTGGATTTTTTGCATGTTGTCTGGGAGCAAACACAGACTTGTTTCTTCCCTTATTATGTGTATGTCCTTTATCTTTTTGTGCCTTGTTTTGATGTCAAAAATGTGTCAAATATACATGGTGAGAAGGTACATCTCAGTCTCGTTGTCTTTGAGTATGATGCCAGCTGTGTGTTCTCCATAGATACCTTTCATCATGTGTATTAACCATGCCTTTTTACTTTCTGTATTTCTTATCTTTTGACATCTTGGGGTCTGGCTGACCCTGGGGGGACTACCCCTCCCAGGGCTGATAGCTCCTAGAAGCAGGGGTTGTCCTCACTGTTCATGTGAGTTGCCTTTCATATCCAAACAAACCCATCCAGGGGTCACACCCCACAACCTCCTTTACGGATTTCAATCTCCTGCCCTAACACCTCAGCACCAGGGACCAGGCAACTAGGAACAGTCCCTTCACCCCAGAGCCCACCAAAATTAACCTACTGTGCCTTGCGTGTTTCTTCCCACATGAACCATGATAAAGGCTTGATATGGTCTGGCTGTGCCCCCACCCAAATCTCATCTTGAATTGTAGCTTCCACATTTCCCACGTGTTTTGAGAGGGACCTGGTGGGAGATAATTGAATCATGGAGGCGGGTCTTTCCCATACTTTTCTCGTGATAGTGAATAAGTCTCAGGAGATCTGACGGTTTTATAAAGGGGAGTTCCCCTGCAGAAATTCTCTTCTCTTGTCTACCACCATGTGAGATGTGCCTTTCACCTCCCACCATGATTGTGAGGCCTCCCCAGCCACGTGGAACTGTGACTCCATTAAACCTCTTTTTCCTTATACATTATCCAGTATCAGTTACGTCTTTATTGGCAGAGTGAAAACAGACTAATACAAGGCTTTTGCCCACATTGCCTCCTCACTCACTGGGTCTCCTAACAGGCCCCAGTGCTTCTTTGTGTGGTTCTGTGGGGCCTGGGGTGCCCCCTCCTCCTAGGCACTATAACAAACCATCTTTCCAATGACAGTCATCTCCTGATCTGTTAGCCTAGCCACACCTGAATAATAATAAAACCCACATTTTATAACACAGGCTCAGGAAATTTTCTGTTTCTATTTTCCTGAGAGTTCAAATCAGAGATAGATGTTGGATTTTGTGTTGCTTATCTTTTAAATTTAAAGGTTTTATTCTGTTGTCTTCTGGTTTGCATGCTTTTTGAGGGGAAATATGCTCTAATTCTTATTTTTGTTCCTCTATATTTAAAATGTATTTTTTCCCTGGTTGTCAGCAAGATTTTCTCCTTATCTTTGGTTTTCAGAAGTTTGTGATGTGTCTAGTATATTATTTTGGTATTTATCATGTTTAGGGTTTTCTTTGATTCTTGGATGTGTGGTTTAATGCCTTCCATTGTTTTTAGAAAATTCTTGGTTAATTTCTTCAAATGTTTTTTCTTCTTCATTTTCTCTGTCTTCTACTTTTGGGATTCCAGGTGCACATATATTAAACAACGTGATACATTTCTACAGCTCCTGAGCACCCTGTTCTGATTTTTTTCACTCTTACTTTTCTTTATGTTTCGTTTGGCTATTTTCTACTGATTTATTGTTGAGTTCTAATTCTTTCCTCAATTATATTAAGTCTGCTAATGAGCCTCCTAGAGGAATTCTTTAATTCCAGCATTTATTTCCATTTGACTTTTATAGTTCCTATCTACCTGCTCAAGTTCCATTTATTCATACAAGGTGTCCATCTTTTCTACTTTGTCCTTTAACACAAGTGTTCTCACCCCTCCCCTCCCCAACAAGGCCATGGACTGGTTCTGGTCTGTAGCCTGTTAGGAACCAGGCTGCACAGCAGGAGGTGAGCAGCAGGTGAGCAAGCATTACCACCTGAGCTCCACCTCCTGCCAAATCAGCAGTGATATTAGATTCTCACAGAACCCTATTGTGAACTGCACATGCAAGGGTTGCACCCTCCTTATTAGAATCTAACTAATGCCTGATGATCTTAGGTAGAATAGTTTCATCCTGAAACCATTCTCCTACCTGGTTCACGGAAAAATTGTCTTCCACAAAACCAGTCCCTGGTGTCAAAAAGGTTGGGGACAAACGCTTTAATAATTGACTACAGTCATTTTAAAGTCTCTGTCTGATAGTGTCAATGTCAGGTTCATCTCCTAGTCTTGTTCTGTTGCCTGATTTTTCTCTTGACAAAGGATTGTCTTTGTTTGTTTGTTTTTCATGTGTCTCATAATTTGGGGTTGAATATTCCATTAGTTTCTTGGGGCTGGCATAGCAAAGTACCACAAACTAGAGCATTTGAACAACAGAAATTTATTGTCTCACAGTCCTGGAGGCCAGAAGTCCCCAGCAAAGTTGTCAGAAGAGTTGGTTCTTTCTGAGGGCTATGGAGGAGAATGTGTTCCAGGCCTCACTCCCAATTTCTGATAACCCCAGATGTTCCTTGGCTTGTAGATGACATTCTCTCTATGTCTTTATATCATCTCTCTATGAATCTATCTCTACACCCAAAATTTCCCCTTTTTATAAGGATATGGCCAAATCAAATTAGGGCCCCCACTAGTGACCTTATTTTAACTTGATTACCTCTCTGCAAAAACTCTATTTTCAAGTAAGGTCATATACATAGTTACTACATGTCAGGATTTTAACATCTTTTTCTGGAACACAATTCAGTCCATAAGAAATGCCAAACCTCTTAAGCAGAACAGGTGAGACTGAGGTGTGTAGTTTTAATGCCTAGGAATGGGCTTGTCTTTTTATCAGTTAGAGGGGAGGTGGTGATTGAGTCAACTTGGGTCTGTGTTTTGTCATTCCTATGGTTACCCTTAATGCATCACAGACTTCACGTTCCTCATGATTAGCTTGCAGGCTGGGGTGCCAGAGAGTTATTTTCAATGTTTGGGCTCCATCCTCAGCTTACAACTTGCTATGTCTACACCGCAGAGGGAGTCCCTCCATGCCCCTGCCCTTGCCTGCCAGTATCTGCTGTTGCATGTTACCCTGCTCTTAGTAGGATCCTTGCAGGAAGCAGGGAGCTGCTTTATGGCCCAGCACAGACTCAGGGCGAGGCAGGCCCCATGTGCCTGTGCCTCTAGGTGGGGTTTTCCAAGCATTCCTGCCCCTCTTCTCTGTGGCAGACAGCTGGACACTGCCTTGTGTTGTGGAAAGTCTCATGTGGGGAGTTTCCTGCTTTTCCCCCAGGACTAGGAAGAGCCCAGTTAGTCTTGGAATGGGATTCTGGGTTCAGGACTGTTTCCTCACTCTCCTGACTTTCTCCATTCTTTCCCTGCATCAAAGGTCTTTTCTTTCTCTGAGGAGCAACAGGTATTGCTGCTTTTTCCCCAGGGGTGTGAGGCCTCTGAGAACAGCTCTGGGGAGACAGGTGGGTTTTGTGCCCACAGCACAAATTTCCACAGCACAGGCTGACCCCTGGCTCCAGGCCTGCACTGCCAGGGGGCTCTCTCTGGTCTCCTGCCCTGCCCTCTCATCTTTCTCAGGAGCTCCCTCCATGGAGTGTGTGGAAGGCAGTTCTCCTTGTGGTTGCAGCTCCTTGGGCTCGTGGTGCTCAGCCGGCCCTCAGTTGGCCTCCTGTGGTTCGCTGAAATTCCAGCTGACCTCTTCCTACCCACTTGAGTGGCAGCCCTGTGTTCCACCAGATGCTGCCATGGGATGGGGGATGACACAGTCCATACAACACAGTCCATTTGGCCCCTGTCTCCCTGGGGGCCTGTTTGCTCTTGTATTCCATGCTAGTTGGTTTCTCTGTGTCTGCTCAGCTTGCTGATGGGTTCAGGAAGAGATGTGATCCTACAGTTTTCCCAGCTTTGTCTTTGTGTTGGGGTAAGAATGTCACTCTTTCTGGTTTTCCACATCTGGAATGGAAGCAGAACTAGTCATTAATGCATTTTGTTTCTGTTCTCCCCATAACCCTTCAAATTATATTATTAACCCACTTGACAGATGAAGAAACTGAGGCAGGGTGGGATTGTTTATGCCTCCCAATCTCAAAGAGCTATTAAGCAGCAGGGCTAGGATTTGAACAGGGAAAGTTTGGCTTCAGAACTTACACTCTGAGCCATTCCATTCTGCCACCTCTCAAGCACACAGTGGGGTCCTTACTTACTGTTTGTTGAATTGAATAAAAGGCGGGAGAGAGAAGGAGCTCTACTTAGCTTAAGAATACCTCTTCAGGCTGGGTGTAGAGGCTCATGTCTATAATCCCAGCACTTTGGGAGGCCGAGGCAGGCAGATCACTTGAGGCCAGGAGTTTGAGACCAGCCTGGCCAACATGGTGAAACCCCATCTCCACTAAAATACAAAAATTAGCCAAGTGCGGTGGTGTGCACCTGTAATCCCAGCTACTTGGGAGGCTGAGGCAGCAGAATTGCTTGAACCCAGGAGGTGGAGGTTGCAGTGAGCTGAGATCATGCAACTGCACTCCAGCCTGGGTGACAGAGTGAGACCCTATCTCAAAGAAAAAAGAAAAAAAAAAAGATAATTTCACTGTACAGAATTGTAGATTGACAGTTTTTTTGTTTTTGTTCTTTTTTTTGTTTTTTTGGACAGAGTCTTGCTCTGTTACCCAGTCTGGAGTGCAGTGGCACAATCTTGGCAGGAGAATTACTTGATCCTGGGAGGTGGAGGTTGCAGTAAGCTGAGATCATGCCACGGCATTCCAGCCTGGGTGACAGGGCAAGACTCCATCAAAAAAAAAAAAAAGAAGAAGAAGAATACCTCTTCATTTGGGGTGTTCACTCTGAGATGTGTTGCCTGTGGACGCTTCACCATGGACAAGCCTATGCCCTCTCTATCTCAGCCTCCTTGCATGTAATATCAATTTCACTTGTGGCTGGACACTCTGGGAACTCTGTAGGACTCAAATAACACCTTGTGTGAGATCCTTAGGCAAAAGCCTTTGTTGCAGGGTTGTAATTGATTTCCGTATAGGGAGCAATCATTTTCATAAAACGACAATTACATTGTCAGAAAATTCCCAACCATTTAGATGTGCTAAAAGTTGTATTTTCAGAGATTTTCGTGGCTTTTAAATCATTATCTGCCATCTTCTGGAAGGGTTTAATTGACTTCTTGAGAGTATACCTTGATAAAGTATCTACTAAATAGATCGGAATTAGTGAAGTCTTCCGTTCTTGCTGACAACGTAATTTTATGTTATTAGTTTCTGTGGTTAAAATACAAATCAGAAGTCGAAAATGCACTCACGCATTTATGAAGCACAATATGATTGATTTGTAGACATCTTGTGAAGTTACTTGGGGAAAGGGGAAAAATCTTGTCATGTCCTATATGCCAGTGGCTTCCTGGGTTCTCTCAATTCTCCTTAATTTGAAATGAACTGTTGTTTCTCTCCAATTTGCCTTTTTCAGGCTGCAGCATCTAAGAATATAAATGATATAGTTTGGATATTTGACAACTTCAAATCTCGTGTTGAAATGTGATCCCCATTGTTGGCAACGGGGCCTGGTGGGAGGCATTTGGGTCATGCGGGCAGATTCCTCCTGAATGGTTTGGTGCCTTCCCTGTGGTAATGAGTTCACAGGAGATCTGGCTGTTTAAAAGAGCCTGGCTGGCCAGGTGCAGTGGCTCACACCTTTAATCCCAGTACTTTGGGAGCTCAAGGCAGGTGGATCACAAGGTCAGGAGTTTGAGACCACCCTGGCCAACGTGGTGAAATCCTGTCTCCACTAAAAATACAAATATTAGGTGAGCGTGGTGGCACACACCTGTAATCCCAGCTACCCAGGAGGCTGAGGACTGAGGTAGGAGAATTGCTTGAACCCGGGAGATGGAAGTTGCAGTGAGCTAAGATCATGCCATTGCACTCCAGCCAGGGTGACATAGTGAGACTCCGTGAGCCCCTCCCTGCCAAAAAGAGCATGGCACGTCCACCTTTCTCTCTTGCTCCCTCTCTTGCCATGTGACATGCTGGCACCCTCTTTGCTTTCTGCCATGATTATGGCTTCCCGAGGTCCTCACCAGGAGCAGATACCGGCACTATGCTTTGCATAGAGTCTGCAGAACCATAAGCCAAATAAACCTCTTTTCTTTATAAATTCCTTAGTGTCAGATATTTCTTAATAGCAATGCAAACTGATTAATATAATGGATAAAATAAATCTTCCTCCGGGGAATTCTCATCACCTGCACTTTCTCTTCTCAGCATGGACACTCCTGCAAACACAGCATGCCTGAAAGAGTTCAGCCCACACTGCTCTGAAGGGCAGAGATCAGGAGACCCCCTAACCAGCTGGTTCCTTCCAGCAATTGGCTTCTCAGGTTCAACTTCCACAAGCAGGGTTTCTGGGTCTTTCATAACACCATTTATCTGGAGTGGACTCTAATCCTGTGTGTGTGCATGCATCTTGTGGGCATGCATATATGTGTGGGCATGGCATGTGTGTGTGTGAACACACATGCACCAACAATTGATAAGTGCCTGATATGATATGGCTGTGTCCCCACCCAAATCTCATCTTGAATTGTAGCTCCCACACTTCCTGCGTGTTGTGGAAGGGACCCTGTGGGTGGTAATTGAATCCTGGGGGGTGGGTCTTTCTTGTGCTGTTCTCATGATAGTGAATAAGTCTCATGAGATATGATGGTTTTATAAATAGGATTTCCCCTGCACAAGTTCTCTCTCTTTGCCTGCTGCCATCCGTGTAAGACATGACTTTGCTCCTCCTTGCCTTCTGCCGTGACTATGAGGCCTCCTCAGTCATGCAGGACTATGATTCCATTAAACCTCTTTTCTTTCTAAATTACCCAGTCTTGGGTATGTCTTTATCAGCAGCGTAAAAATAGACGAATACAGTACCCAATTCAACCAGGATTATCACATTTAAGATTTGTCAAGAACAGGCTGAAATTTGGACCCTGTTTGGACTTTTCCACACATCATTTGGCTGCTGATTTTGACTTTCTTAATGAATGGATAATAAAATCAAAGCAGAGGGGCAAAATAAAATGTATTTGTTAAGCAGGCAGTTTAGAACCGTCTATAAACGACCACAATACTGTGATGAGTGCTATCTGGGGAAAAAGCCCTTTGATCACAGTGAATCCTACATCGTTCTTAGAGTCTGAGCACCCTGACATGTTTCCAAATGTCCTTTTTAATGTTTGTTACTGTGATTTTGACTACAACTGTTATCGCTGTTACCATGATTTTGCCTGGAGGATCATCCCAAGCAGGAGCAGATTTTTCTTGAGAAATTGTCTTGAAATGCCTTCCTGAGAACGTGGGCCTGTCCCTTTCAGCCCAACGCTGAGAAGTGTAGGTGTGAATTGGAAATAAAAACCAATCCTTCCACAACCTCTTCAAGGAGACCGGACTGGCACAGAGCTTAATGGGCATGCCAATATCCAGCTTGACATGAAATATAGGTGTTGGAAAATTGTGACCAGGGGCCAATGGCCAGAAAAAGCACACAATAACTGCGAATCTCAGTCCCGGCAGTGTGCATCAATTCGATCGGAGCATATCTAAATCTACCAGCATGGATTTCTGTCCATATACTGAATATAGCAAAGCAAACTTACAGGATGATAAAAAACAAAAACCATCTCACTGGAACTCTCAAGTGAGCACATGGCAGCCGCGCTGATGGGAAGTCATTACAGTGTGTTTGTAAAATGCATTCAAAGAGAGATGAGCTGGAATTGAGCTATATAACACAAGCAGAGTCCGTCTTTCATTTCAGGGGGTTCACCAAATTCAAACACAAGCAAATACACACAAACTTCAGTGATCATCCCTTAGGTTTCTCATATGCCTTGGTTACTGCCTGGAAGTTTCTCGTTTAGGGTGGATTATGCCTGTGACCTTGTGCGTAAGTCCTAGCTGGTAGCTGCTGTGTACTCCGGCTGGATTCCCCTGACCCAGGTTGACTTGCTGGAATCAAAGCACCTTCATGAGGTGGGTGGATCACAAGGCCAGGAGTTTGAGACCAGCTTGGCCAACATGATAAAACCCTGTCTCTACTAAAAAAAAAATACAAAAATTAGCCAGGCATGGTGGCATGCACCTGCAATCCCAGCTACTGGGAAGGCTGAGGCAGGAGAATTGCTTGAACTAGGGAGGCAGAGGTTGCAGTGAGCTGAGATCATGCCACTGCACTCCAGCCTGGGCGACAGAGCAAGACTCCATCAAAAAAAAAAAAAAAAAAAAGAAAAGAAAAAAAAGGCACCCTCAATACCAGGGCCACCTTTCCAGGTGTGGTGAGCCAGCCAGCATGCAGCATGTTGAATACCCATTCTATCTTTCTTCTAGATGCAGAGCCACTGCTTCTGTGCATTCAGACTCACTGGCCCCCATCAGCCGCAGTTTGTGAAGGGAAAACAGACCCCTGAATGCTCGACTCCAGGCTCCTTGTGCAGAGGCACTCACCCATGCAGAGACTTATGCAAACACAAAGAAGGATACAGATTCCATGTATTCCCCAAGCTGGGAGTGTCTGCCCGTGAGGGCACCCTGGAAGACACACATGCCAAGTCTCATCAGCACTTGGTCCTCCTGTCACATCCCTGCAGGTGGTGGTGACATCTCACTGACAGCCTTATGGATGTGTCATGCCCAGCTCCTTTGCTGGCATTGCTTACTCTGAGGCAGCTGCTGCAGTCAAGGTGTTTGAGGCCAACTACTTGCACCAAATTACAGGCAAGACCTAAACGCCCAGCACTCCACTGCACCCCGAGTCCTTGGGGTGATGCCAAGAGGGAGAGATTGAACCTGACGATCCAAGAAGGCTGACTCTCCAGCTCTTTTCCATCCAGTTGTTCTCACCAATGTTTCACTGATCTCTCTGACAGATGACACAGACAGAGAATCCAACAAATACCAAAGCTCTTAGCAAGCTTATAGAACTAGGGAAATTTAGCTCCCAGTTTTTCCGCTGGATCCCAGGATGCAGCAACAAAAGGGTTCTTCCTTCAAGGAGCTCATGGGCTAGCGAAAGGGATGGGCAAATGGGTAGGAAATTAAGAGTATAGCGAGACAAATGGCAGGATGGAAGTAGGAACCAGGGCCATGGGGGATGTGCAGGGATCCTGAGATCCCCTTAACTCAGACAGTGTATGGAGTGGAGGCAGTGGTTTTCTAGAGAGTGGCAGCCCACCCAGTGTGGCAGAAAAGTTGTGCTGTGTTAGGGATCCCGAGTAAAGGCAAATCTTGTGGGCTGTTCTGCACGGAGGGTAACTTTGTGGGTAGGGACACCACCTAGCCAAAGCTGCCTTGGCTCCAACAACACTCACCTTGAAGAGCCTCCCAGTGACGTAAGTGAACAGTTTCTATTTCTGGGGAAAGCCATATGAAGAAACGGAGGCTGGGATACCCTGGTTTTGAGCAGGCATCTATATGGGAATATGAAGATATGGGGGGCGTAGATTGTACCCCCAACTCCCTGCTCCCCAAGCTGCGCCTGAAGCAGAGCCACGCACCTGATTTACAAGAAGAGAGACATGCCAGAAAATGCCACCCAAGCAAGGACTGATGCAGTGCCCTCAAGTCTGAGTGAGTACCTTGAGCGTCTTCCGAGGGGAGGGAGAAAGCCCTTTGCAACCACGACAGGGCTATGGAGTAAAGGCCTGGCATCCCTGCTTGATGATGGCCCCTAAAGAGTCATTCCAGGCACAAGCTTCAAAGCTTGAAACATGCCCACATTGCTAAACAAATGCAGAGTCAGCACTGTCACCAGGCACATTGCTTAACCTCCCTCCTCACCTTTCCATCTGTAAAATGGGATGGTAACATATTTCCCACACAGGTGCTGTGAGAGCTGAACGTGAGAATGAACAGAAAGCGCAGGGCACAGGGCCTGGTAGGTGATGGCTGGGGGTATTGTTCTTATTTTATTGTTTAATATTATTATCATATTGTGATAGGGCAGGGACCTGCCTTCCACTCTGGAAGGCTAATGGAGAGATGCTCCCATTTATTCCCTGACCTCCTGAAGCCAGAGGCAGGGAACATGACTTGGACTCAGCAGAGAACTTCTGCCTGCAACTCTGACTCTCACATGAGTGACCCTGAATCTAAGGGCCAAGTCTATGGGCTGTGGCCATGTCCAGCAGGGGTGCCGCGTCCAGCAGGCAGCTGTGCCCAGCCTCATTTGTGCATTCTGTTGCCCTTGGTTGCTCCGCCTATCTGTCTGACCAGCCTATTGATCTTTTGAGCTTCCCAAGAGCCTTCCAATAAAATCCTTTCTGCTAAAGTAGCCAGAGGTGGTCTCTGTGGTTTTAACTAAGAGCCATGAACTGCAAATAAATAGAGCTGGGCCACAAAGTGCTTGCTTATCGAGTCAACAGGGGCAGATGGGCCAAAAGAGCCTCCCCTTCTCTCTGTTTTCTGCTCTCTTTCTGTCTTTCTCCACCTTAAAAATCCTTTGTCTTTTCTCTCCATCAAATTCTACTTGGGCCCAAAGCCCATTAGGAAACCCGGAGGAGACAGAGCCCTTAGCTGCTTACAGGTTCTTCTCTGTCCAAAACTCTGGGAGTGTGGTCGACCCCCAGGTCAGGAAGGCACAGGGAAGGTTTTACCTGCTCGGGAGAGGACACAGCAGAGCCCCCTCCCCTGCCCCACACCGGGTCCTTCCTGTTGCACATTTGCAGTCCTGCATCCCCGTTTTAAACCTCTTCTTTTTCTGATGCCTCCACCCACTATGCCCTGCTGTCAGTGACGGATCTCCTATAATCCATATGCATATTAGCATTAGGTTTAAATCTGAGTCTTAATTCTGAACCAGGAGGCTTTGGCCCTGCCAAAGAACTTCCTGCATTGGGGTGGGGGAGTGGAAAGCAAAAGCATCTGGACTTTTGAAAACAGGTTGCCTCCCACACAGGATCCCAGGGCCAGTCGGAGGGAAGGCAGGACCCAGGCGCAAAAGAAGCCTGGGCCAGCCTCAGGCCGAGAGGGCTCCCGTCCTAGTTCTGACACTCGCAGGCTAAGTGATGTCAGCCAAGTCCTTCATGCTCTCTGGGCCTCAGTTTCCTTAGCTGTAAAACGGGAATGACACTTGCCTTATTTATTCAATAAAACTGTTGTATAGAGCCAATCAGCTCATGAGAGAGATGATGAAATGGGTTAGATATGGGACATGCTTAGGAGACTGCCTCATAAATGCCTGATCTTGTCATTATCACCACGTAAACGGATGACCCTGACCATCAGAATGTACAGGTTTTCAGGTGTACTTGGTTGCTGTCATGATGGGGGCAAGAGCCCAGCGGCCACTTCTTACCTTCCCCGGGGCTGGAGAAGGAGGCTGACATTCTGGGTCCTGGCGGGATGAGGGTTGTTCCCAGGCACTTCACAAGGTTAAACAGCTGCAGAACTTCGAATCCATAGGGGCAGGTGGGAGGGCAAAATCGGGAAATGAATTCAACACACTCACTAACACACATTTGAACAAGAAAATTAAATACACATTCACAGAGGGCCCCTCAGAGATTATGTTTGCTTTAAAAACAGGACCACGGCCCCAGCGCTCACTCGGCCCCTTGTTACTGTGGACGCTGGGCTGCAGTCAGTGTGTGGATTCTCTACTGCCGTTTATTCTGACTCGTGGAGGAGACAATGGTGATGATAACAATGGAAGTGCCACGGTTCGTGAGAGTCTACCACGGGCAGTGATGATAATAGGGGAAGTGCCACAGTTCATGAGAGTCTACCACGGGCCACACCCCTCACAAAGTGCTCTGTCTACGTGGACTCACTGTCACAGCAGCGGACTTAAGAGGGAAGTGCTGCTGTTATTGCCAGGACACAAACGGGGAAATAAAGTGCCCGATCCCAGGTCCCACAGCTGCTGAGTGGGGCAGCAAGGTGGGGTTTGCCTGACTCCATGGTCATAGATGTGGAGTTGAGTGGTACCAACGGAGAAGCAGGTGAGAGCTCCAGATGGTTCAGCACAGGAAGAGGGGTCCCAGCAAAGCAGCTGAGGGTGGTAGACAGAATCGTGCCTCCCTAAGGATGCCCTCATTCCAGTCCCCAGGACCTGTGAATATGCAATCTTACAGGGCAAAAGGGGCTTTGCTGAAGTTGTTGAATTAAGGACCTTGAGTTGGGAGAGCATGCTGGATTCCCCGGGTGGCCCAGGGTCACCACAGGAATCCTATAAGAGAAAGGCAGGGGGCTCAGAGTCAGAGAGAGACTGGAAGATGCTGCCTTGCCAGCTTTGAAGTGGAAGGAGGGGCCACACAGCAAAGAATGCTGGTCGCTCCTAGAAGCTGAGAAGAGGAGAACGGGATCTCTCCTCTCCTAGGCCATTGTGGCTGCTTAAAAGAAATACCATAAACTGGTGGATAACAAAGACCAGAAATGTATTCCTCACAGTTCTGGAGGCTGTGAAGTCCAAGATCAAGGTGCTGGTGGAGTTGGTGTCTGGCAAGGACTCATTCCTCATAGATGGCACCTCTTGCTGTCTCCTCATGGTGGAAGACGTGAGCTAGATCCTGGGGCCTCCCTTATGAGAGCACTAACTCCATTCATAAGGGCCCCACCTCCTAGTGCCATCCCCTTGGGGGTTAGGTTTCAGCATGGGAATTTGGGGAGGACACATCAGCCAATAGCATCCTCCCAGAGCCTCCAAAAGAAAGGAAGCCTTTCCCTCATTTAGCTCTAGCCCAGTGAGACCCATGGCAGACTCCCAGCCCCAAGAACCACAAGGTATAAGTGCATTTGTGTTGTTGTGTTTTGTAAGGCACTCAGTGTATGGTACCATGTTACACAGCAATGAGAGACCCAGGCACTGAGCACACAGACCCCAGAGGGACACTGATGGGTGGGGCCCAGCTGTGCCCCTTGCCAGTCACATGTCCAAGCACAGGTAGAGTCTGCTTAACAGAAAAATGGGAAAAATAATAAAATCCCTCCCTCAAAGGAGCTGCCAGAAAGCTCTCAGGGCAGTGTCTCGCAGGTGGAAGTGTCCGTTCAGTCAGAGTTGGCTCCCATCAGGATGCAGAGCGGGACCCGTCAGTGGGGATTTGGAGTACCGTGTTCCGAAGCCAGCTCCATCTTTCAGAGCCTGCACTCTGTGCTGCCTGTGCCTCCCAGGTGTTAGTGAGGGGTGAGAGGAAGGGGTCCCCTGGCTGCTGGAGACCTTTCTTCCCTTTCTTCCTATCAGAGTTCAATGGACCTCCCTGGCAACCTTTGTCACTGCATTCTGGCAGCTCTTCTGGAGCACACAGCATCATTTGCAGTGATGTTTCAGTGACTTGTTTCCTGTCCAGTGACTCCTACTAGATGGTAAGCTTGGTGGGGCAAGCACCATATCTGCTTTGCTCAGCCCAGGGCATGGCACACATGTAGGTGTAGGTGTTCAACAGACATGTGTTGAGGAAATGGATGAGTGGACAAATGCATAGCAAACCCGCCTGTTCCCCCATTGCATGTGCAATCTGAACCAGACAGAGACATGGGCGAGAAGCAAGGAGTAACAGGATTTCGGAAGGAGCAAGGCTCTCCTCCCATAGGACCCTCCATGACCCCCATGACCTGATGCAGGAGGAGAAAGAGCCCCCCACATTCTCTTCTTGTGAAATCGTAGCAGGAAGTGAGCAAGACAAGCGAAGAGAAGAAAAGGAACTTTTTAGATGAAGATATCTCAGACCCAAGATGGACAGGGGCACCCTGGGAGTTCCCATGCACAGTGGTGGGGGGAGAACCGGGGTGGAGAACACCATTCAGCTATTAGATCTCATTGGGGAGGAAGAGGTGTCCCGAAGAATAAAGAAGAAAATTGTCCTCAAAAGGTCAAACGTTTTCTCTCACTTTGCAAAGCCTGAGGTTTTTGATTTCTCAGTGGACAACTAATTCACTTTCAGACAGCCCTCAGCTTGTTGAATTCCCACCAAGAGACGTGAACGGTGATTTCAATTTGTGTTTGAATTAATGCCCTCATTGAGGAGAGATGGCAGGTCCGAGGCAGCCGGTCCTAAACGGTGAGAACTAATGTTCCTCCACTGACTCAGTAGGCTGTGCTGTCACAGGTCAGGGTATAAGTTTCTGCTGTCTCCAGAGGGTAACAGAACCTTCCAGATCCACCATCCTGTTGTACATAGGACACAGACTTTGGTGAAACAAATGTCTTGAGTCCATTTGTATTACTGGAAAACCTGGTTGCTGCTGGAACAAGAAAAGAACAATTAAATAGTAGGGGGCTTAACTAGCCCCCATGCCCCCAAGAACACCCAACCCTAGAGGAAGTCCAGTAGATCTACTCATGCCATGAAAGGAGAGACCCTGGGCTGGAGGGTCAGCTCCAGATAGCAAGTCCACATCGGGGCTGGGAGTGTTTGCAGCTGTTATGAACCAGAAGATGGAAGAGTTTCAAACTCTTTGGAGCCTTAAATGCAGCCTACATGACCACCGTAGGTGTTTGGAAGGTAGGTGCGTCCTTAGGAAGGTCACTTGCATGAAGCTGGAGTTGATGGCATGAGGGTGCTACCTACCCTCTCTTCCTGCTTAGCTGGCATTTCTCCCTCTAGCTACAGTTGGCACCATTGGTTATCACAGAGGAGACACCAAAGGACAAAGAGAAGCAGCTCTTGGTGTGGACTGGCTCTCCCAGGTCTCCAACTCTGCAATGCAGTTCAATTGTTCACATTCTTCAGCTGGGATCTAGAGGCTGCATTCCTAGACAGAGGGCTGAGGTGATATGGTTTGCCTGTGTCCTCAAACAAATCTCATCTTGAATTGTAATCTCATAATCCCCACATGTCATAGGAGAGACCTAGTGGGAGGTAATCGAATCACGGGAGTGTTTTCCCCCATGCTGCTCTCATGATAGTGAGTACTCACGAGATCTGATGGTTTTATAAGTGTCTGGCATTTCCCCTGCTGGCACTCATTCTCTCTCTTGCTGCCCTGCGAAGAGGTGCCTTCCACCATGATTGTAAGTTTCCTAAGGCCTCCCCAGTCATACGGAACTGAGTCAATTAAACCTCTTTTCTTTATAAATTACCAAGTCTCAAGTATTTCTTCACAGCAGCATGAGAATGGACTAAGACACAAGGCAAGCCACAAATCCAAAGCTGTTGCCTGACCATCCATGCTCCCTTCTGGAAAGCCAAGGTGGCTTATAAGCAACAGAAATCTCAACTAAAAAGGGAAGAAAAGCAGAGTTATTGGAGATCTCCCTGTGCAGTGCTCTGCGTCCTCACCCTCTGAGCCTCACACTCCTTTACTCTTTCCAGTTCCGCCTTTCTTAATTTGAAATCCCAAGAAGGAAGTTCTGTAAATATAGAGTCTTGACGAAGTCATCCACATCTCCCATAAATTTTCGGGGCCATTTTTCATGCCATAAAGGTTGTTTCATGATCACTGCCTGGCTTGATTGCCAGCTTGGAGTGTTTGCCGGGTAAGAAGGGAGCAGATAAATCACTGAAGATGCAGCCTCATTACCATGTGACATTTAAGGGTAATTTATCCCCAACATCACACCACTTCTCGCTGTGGAAATAGCATTGTCAGTCATCTCAGTCTTAGCCACTACCACGACTGTGTCGAGAGAATGGAAATAAATTGATCCAGCTGACTTCTCTGTGCATTTTTATCGCCTATTTATCAATGCAAGTGAGGAATAATATACACAGAATTGCTTATGGGTCCTGGAATGGGGGTGGAGCAGGGGAGGAGGGAGAGTTTCCTAAACTTTTAGAGAATGCAGCCTTGAAGAGAGAAGATGGTGGCCTTTGACCATGCCAAAGAGGTGACCAGAGTCTTGAGTCTATTTCTTGTTTGACTTTTTATATGATAGTTATTACAAACAGTGAGCATGAAATCCCTTCTTCCCAGCTCTTAGGGGGACGCTATCTCCCCTCACGCAGGATCAGTCCCCTCCTTGGGATTAGCTGCCAACCTTAAATGCAGCAGAATTTTTGCTCATCTGACTTCTGCAGCCAATTAGGTCTCCTTCAAGACCTAGTTATCCACAAGTGTGTGCGTGCATGTGTGTGTG
This sequence comes from Macaca fascicularis, assembly GCF_037993035.2. Classification (NCBI taxonomy): domain Eukaryota; kingdom Metazoa; phylum Chordata; class Mammalia; order Primates; family Cercopithecidae; genus Macaca; species Macaca fascicularis. The sequence goes on along the minus strand of NC_088375.1, from coordinate 229,622,150 downwards.
TGTGTGTGTGCATGTGTTCCCACAACTCACATGTACTTTTGTAACTGTTACTTTGCCCCCCCTCCAGCTAGATAGTGTGCTCACTGAAGTCAGAAACCATCTTCATTCTGTGTGTATCCTCCAGGCAAAACTGGGGCATGCCCTCTTGAGAAAGAAGTTTTAGGTTACTTTAACAAACCCTACCAAAAACCCGACCCAAGTGAAACCAGGGCTGCAAACACCAAACAATGCAGAACTGATTGGAAAGAAAGGAAGAGATAGTTCAGGAAAGGAGGGGACTTCACTCAGGGGAGAGTCTCAGTAGAGAAAAATGCCAATTGACTGCACCAATTAGAAGAGAATGATTATTATAATACAATGAGTCACTATGTTTCTCTGCAATGACTTCCTCCAGTGGTTTGGTTCGAGTTCAGTTCTTGTCTCGCAGTGACTCATGAGTGGTGGCATTTGTCAGGAAGCACAGCCCAGGTCAGCTTCCTCTGCTGAGCTCCTGGGTGCTTCTTCGGAAATGCTCTGGAGCCTCCCTGCTGTCTGTACACTTGGATTAGCCCCAGAGGGCCACGGACTCTACATGGCCAACAAGCTCTCTGGGTATCGCAGCTCCTGCTCGGGCTTAAGGTCAGATGATGCTGGATGTGAATCTTGTTTCTTTCCATCCCCACCCCAGGGATCTTCCAAATGTCCTTGGTCAGTAAGCTCATTAAACCTAGAGCTCCCTCTTCTGTGAAAGGGGGAAGGAAATAGCTCCCTCCTGGGGCTACTGGGAAGACTCCAGGAGACAAAGCCTGAGAAAAACACGGGCAGAGCAGCCTCCCAGAGGACCTGCCCAGCACACAGTGTGGGAGCACCCTTAGGATGCCAGGCTTTGAATCTAAAGCTTGGGTCGCAGCCCAGGGTAACCGTCTAACTCATTTCTCCAGCCTGATTTCCTCTTGACCTCTGTGTAAGAGGCTACTGGACCACTTTAACACCTTGTGATTGCATTTTCCTTCTGTATTATTGGCTCCATTCTCCTCACAAATGAGGATTGGCTTAGAGCATCCTTTTGTTGCAATGTGAGGACGGCAGGCATTGCTGTTCCATGGAGCAGTCACTTAGGCAAGACAGCGACTTGAATGCTGAGTCAAGCTGAGCACACAGAGACTCGAGGCGTGGGCAAAAAGCCCCAGCTAGTGCCCAGAGATGGTGGGAGAAGAGAAGCAGGCTACCTGGAGATTCCAGAGCTGGATGCGGCCAGGAGTGACACGCATTTTTAGGAAGCCCTTATCATTCCCAGACCTGGGGATTTCAGACCAAGGTGGGGGCTGCTACCCAAGAACCAAGAAGATGAGTCAGCGAATGAACAGGAACGTCCTCTGCCCAGATGCAAGGCACAAACAGCTCCAAGAAGGATTGGTGACAGGTACAGGGAGCCCACAGATGCACCGGGCCCCGTTGTGGGTTTGTATTTCCAAGGGAGAAATAAGAGTGGAAACCTAGCCAAGGGAAATTAATTAAAACAGCATATCTTTAACTATATTTTTCTGTGCAAGTGGATCCAAGGCCAGGGAGTTATGAAGCGTTAGATAATTGTATTGGGGGAACATGGGGAACTTGTAATTTAATGAAGGGATGGCCAAGTGGGACCTCGGGAAGGGGCACGGACCAACACTAGCAAGTGAAGAGCAAGGAGCGGGAAATTCTATGCCGAGTAACCCCGAGAGAGCTCCAGTCATGTCACAGAGTGACTCATTTGTAGAGCAGTAAGTGTAGACAAGGGATGTTGCCCCAAAACAATGGTTTCTCCTTAATCTCTGCCTGCCAAATTGTCATGGTTTGTGCTCAGTTCCACCCCATCAGCTCAATGTTGTCACAGAATCAAAGACATTTACATAACAACCCAGCAGGGGTTCACAGATGGGGAAACCCTGGGAGGGACGAGACCTCTTAGGGCCACCCTGGAAGGTCCCAGCAGCCCTGACAGTAGAACCCACGCCTCTGGATTCGCATTCGTCCTAGTAATTATCCAGTGCTTGCTATATCCCTGACACCATTAAGCCTCAGGGTTAGATGGCTAACTAAGGTATGGCTGATACCCTCGCGGTGGGGGCTTGCTTACAGAATTTTGGGGATGACAGATGAAGAACCCACCACCCGTGGTGCAGCCCTGGTCCTAGATGCAATATCCAACAGGGTGAAGCATGTTTGAGGCCTCAGGGAACTACACAGGCAGGCCAGGGAAGAGGCAGTGGCCCCACTACAGGCAGATTTATTCACCCTGGTTCAAGTAAAAAGACAGCACAGAGCGTGCCGGGGTCAGAAAACAAGAGTGAGCGAGTGCTCTCTGGTGGCAAGGAGCACACATATGCTGGCAGCTCGGAGGTGGTGTGACGGCCCTGCCCGGGGAGGTGGGGCCGGCACACAGACAGCAGCTCTGACAGCAAACCACGCAGGTGACAGGGCCTGGGGCAAACCACGCAGGTGACAGGGCCGGGGTCATGGTCTCATGCACAAAGCTGAGTTGGTGCAGGAAGAACCTAATACAATATTAACCCCAGGAAGCCGGGGGATGAGAACCTAATACAATTTTAACTCCAGGAAGCTGGGGGATGAGAACCTAATACAATATTAACCCCAGGAAGCTGGGAGGTGAAAAAAATTACCCAGAATTACAGACTCTCTTTCCCATCAGCCCTGCCTGGGGCCCTTCCTTGGTGACCCTGGCTGTGTCCACCTCCCTCTGCTGTCAGGTCCACCCATTCCCGGTGCCCCTCAGGGCCTTATGGCCCTTGCAGACCCTCCCTAATGGAGCCGATGGCTGTCCCCAGATGGAATCTCAGCCTGGCTTGTGATGGCCCAGAGCTCTCAGCCCAGGTGACCAATCCCAGGTCTTTTTTAGCCAAGCAGAGACCTGCAGGGACTTCTCCAGGGAGGGTGGGGGTTGGGCAGTGGTTAGATTGCGTGCACGGTGGGACATTCCCAGGTACAAAGTGCCCAGTCAGGCCTGCCCTGGCTCTGCTCTTGCAAGCGTCCCCTCTCATTTTCAGACTGCTTGCCACCGAAGGACAAACAGTGCCTTGGTGCTGGGCCTAGCATAACTCTGCCCAAGTAAGGTGGGGGGGCCCTGCATGCCCCCACCCTCAAACCTGGGTGGGCTGCTCATAGGCCCCTGCTCACCCTGACTGTTCAAACGCTCCCTCCAGTCAAAGCCGCCCGACCTCATGGGCACTGGCCCAGCCGGCCCTACTAAGCCCAGGCAGCAGGGCTCTCCCTGAGGCTCCTGAAAGGCCATCCGCACATCTGTGCCAGCCTCACTGCTCCTCTCTAAGACCTCAGGATCCTAGGTCAGCACCAACCACTATGGTGGGTGAGAGGCCTGTTGGCTGTGCCTGCCAGAAACTCCCTCTGTGATGGTTAATTTTATGTCTACTTGAATAGGCCATGGGACCCAAATATTTGGTCAAATACCAGTCTAGCTGTTGCTAGGCTTCTAGCTGTTGCTAGTATTCTATGAAATACTTTCATAGAAAGTGTTTTTTAGATGCAATTAACATTCAAACCAGCAACCTTTGAGAAAACCAGATGACCCTCAATAATGTGGGTGGGTCGTCCAATCTGTGGAAGGCCTGAGAGCAAAGGCTGAGATCTCCCTAAGAGGACGGAGTTCTCCCTGCAGTCTCTGCCTCGGGACTGCAGCTCCTGTGTCAACTCATCCCCGGGTCTCCAGCCTGCCAGCCTGCCCTGAACACATGCCCTGTGGGGACTTGCCAGCCCCACCATCGTGAGAGCCAATTATTTAAAATAAATCTCTCTCTCTCTCCCTCTCTCTCTCTCTCACACGCACACACACAGACACACACACACACACGTATCCTATTACTTCTGTTTCTCTGGAGGACCCTGACTAATACACTCTCCATCTTCTTCCCAAGAGCAGAGTCCTTGTGTATCCAGAGGCCTGGGTCATCAGGAGGGATTTTCCCTAAAGGTACATTAGGGCTCCCCTATAGAGCTTTAGGTTCACTAAGGCCTCTCAGTAAAAGCAAACCATCACCCTTGACTAGGGACCTATCAGGAGACACCATGTGCACCAGGTGCCTCGTGTGTGGGACTGCACCTGATGCTGCAGCAGGCTTAGGGTTGGCCCCCATCACTCCCATTTCACAGACCGGGCATGGATATGGGTGGCGCCTGACTCTCTCCTAAGCAACAGGACACAGCACAGGAGATGGGTGGTCTCCTCTGTGTTTACATTTGGTTATGCAAGACCCCCTCCTAGCCGGCCAGTGTGAGAGGTGCCCTGAAGCCAATCACCACGTGTGAACTGCCCCTGGAGAGGCCCGTGGGCAGGGAATGCAGGTGTCTCTAGGAGCTGAGGCCCAAGTCCTGACAGCCACAGGAACAGGACATGAATTCTGCCCACAACCTGACTGAACCTGAAGCTGAGTCTTTCCCGACTCAACTTTCCCCGACTCAGTCTTCCCCGAAGCAACTTTCATGCTTTCAGATGAAAGCATGGCCCACCTCACATCTGGCTTCACCCTCTGAGACCCTGAGTACAGGACTGAGCCAGGCCCTGCTGGACCCCTGGCCTGCAGATACCCGCAGATGAGAAAGAAGGGTGGTTGGAAGCTGCCCCCAAACCTGGCATTCTCATGTTGCCCACACGCTTCCCTACCCAACAACTCAGCCCTGGGAATGTTCACGGAGTCAGCAGAATGGCCCTGGGAACGGGCCAGCATGGGCTCTGCCTGTGGCACACATGGCTCTTTCTTCAGCTGCCCATCGGGGGCTTCCACCCCGGGTCCTGTTGGTGGGTGGTGCTGGTGTTCACTCACACTCGACATGGGGAATGCCGGGCCTCTGCATTGGCAGTGATGAATGAGAAAGGGATTGGCTGCCGGTGCGGACGAGAAGCAATGCCACCAGGAGAGGAGCGCAGCTGCGTGGCCATGACCATCGCGAAGAAAGGAAGACAGAGAGAGCCCTAAGAGTGAGGATACACATAACAGCCCCTGGGGGCAAGTGGGTGTCAGTGCTGGACATGAATCCATGCTCCCAGCTCTCACCACGTCCTAGGGGGGCCCACAGCTCCATATGGGAACCATCGTTCCAGTTTTACAGATGAGGAAACTGAGGCACAATGGAGTAACTTACCCAAGTGTCAGAGCCAGAGGTCCAGTGCCGGAGCCTCGGACCAAAGGACTACATTACTGAAAAATGATTTAACCTGCAGTCAGGAAACAGCCAACACTGCCTGTGCTAGATCGCCTTGTTTGAAACTGAAACCACAGCCATGCTCCAGTCACCTTCTATGTATTACACAGTCATTCAGTTATTTACAGAATACACAGTGTGATATTATGCAGCACATTATATATAATATACATGCATGTATATGTAATGTACATATTAAGTGATAAGTGGTTATTTATATAATTTATATGATATATAATATTATAGCATGTGTTATGTTACAGGTAGCATACATATACATACCAAAGATTAAATTATTCATAGACATGTAGTCATCTATATATTATGCATTGCATTATATATAATATACGTATGTATATATAAATACTTACACATGCATGTATTAAATTCATATATATTGTTTTTTATGATTTATTTAATATATATGATACGTATTATGCTACACATAATATATATGGGTTATATATATTATGCTGTTATATATGTTATGTATTACATATAAATATATATTGTTAAGTTGCTAATATTACATTCAGTAATTTATATAATACATACTCATCCTCTAACACACTTCCATGTTGCTTAGTTCTTTCTTCTCCCTTCTCCCCAGGGAGAGGGAGTCTTTGTGTCTGTCCTGCTCCCTGCTCTGCCCTCAGGCCTAGAAGAGCAACTGGCACTTGGTGCTCAAGCAATATTTGGAGCATAACTGAATGAAGCCTTCCAGAAGCAAATCTAAGGGACAAACAGAACCACCACAGTGTGTGGGCAGGGCTTGGACCAGGACCTCAGCAGTCATTGGTGAGAGAGGAAGAAAAGTGACAGATGGTGTGAATAAAGCCAGGAGAACCCGTTTTGGAGAGGGGTTCAGAGAATAGGCTGGGCACCTCGTGGGTCCTTGGGAGTGGGGAAGAACTTAGGATGAGTGCCGGGGTTCAGGCCAAGCTGTGTTCTTTGCAGCATCCATGTCATTAGCAGCTCAGCTTCAAGGCTTCTGAAGAGCTTGGTTTCCTGGAGAAAGGCCCTGCCATCAGTCCGGTTGCCGAGACGTCTACCAAGGTCTGCAGCTCTGCCAGGCTCTCCATCCCATTTTGAACTTATTTAAGATGAGAAAGGGGAATACAGTGCAAACATCTTTGGGTAGATTTTTAGCACTCCAAAAGAAGCCAGTGGAGTCAGAACCTCCACTGACAACACCTCCAGTTCTCACTGCACTGTGTCTATGATAGGGTGACCCCAGAAATACAATTTTGCACTGATGAAAAGCAGGGCTAAGTGCCGGGCCTCTCAACCTCACCTGCCTGCCTGCCTTGCCTCTCCTCTGCCCCACCTCATGAGGAGCCCCATTTCTCCTGCTACCTTTCTGATGCTGTCCATGGTCCTCCCAGCAACCCAGAGGCAGATGCAGAGGCTCTGCCCAGGGCGCCCTTGCATCGGGCCCTGTTTGGACATCTCTGTTCCTCTCTGCCATGTCCTTCCTGGGGAGCGAGCATGAGTGTTCCCAGCTTCCTCTCAGCTGAACAGGAGTTTCCAGCTTTCCAAACTAACACACCCAGCCCACTTAACACACGAGAACAAACATCTTTAATGAAATCTTTGCTGCCTGGTCCCTGACAGTTCCCACTATGCACAGATGTTGGCCTCACTGTCCTCCTGGAAGCTTCCATCATGCCCTGGTTATCAGAGCCCTGCCCTGCCACCTGGCACAACCTACCCCCCCCCACCCACCTCCTGTGGCTTCCTCTTCCGTGAAAGCGTGTGTCCCAACAAACTGTTCCAACAGACAAGCAAGAGGATCATCGGAAGGATACAATTAAGAGATTAATTCCAACACAGACTGAAGGACCTAATTTTCCTCACTCAAGCATTAAGTGAATGTCCAAAAAAACCCTGTTAAGAGGAGACAGCCAATTTATATTTTAATCAGCTTTAACGAAAAGGATCAAAGATGCACTGAGAGGTACCCAGTTTCCATCAACCTACAAGGTACTCCTGGCCATTTCACCTTTAATGTTCCACCTAGTGTTCTGGAACATTCTAAAGTAGAATTTTCCTGTACTCAGATCTTCCTTCCTTTTTTCCCCCACTTCCTTCTCTGGCATAATTTCCCCATGAAATTAGGTCAAGAAGTATGCATGTGCGTGTGTGTGTGTGTGTGTGTGTGTTGGTTTATTTGTTCATGAAAGCAGATTTGAATTTCTCTTAAGAGCATAGCCAATTCTCTCATTATCCAACTCAGTTTCCTTTAGACCCTGCTAAATCACGGGCATGCTGCTGTGCTAAGCCTCTCAGGTCACACCACAAACCCTGCCACTTGGGATCCAGCCAGTTCAGAAGCCTTCTCAAAGCAAGCTCAGTCTTAAAGAGCAACAAGCAATGCCTCCCTCCAGAAGGCAGCAGATCTCCAAAAGCCTCTGGTCACTGCTGTCCTGGTTTCTGTCTTGGGCGAGTGGATACAATTCCTCTTTACAGAAAAAGAAGAGCCAGTCCCCTGGGGAACTGTGGGACATGACGTAAGTTTTTTTTTGTTTTGTTTTGTTTTGTTTTTCCGAGACAGAGTCTCGCTCTGTTGCCCAGGCTGGAGTGCAGTGGTACGATCTAGGCTCACTGCAAGCTCTGCCTCCCAGGTTCATACCATTCTCCTGCCTCAGCCTCCCCAGTAGCTGAGACTACAGGTGCCCACCACCACGCCTGGCTAATTTTTTTTATTTTTAGTAGAGACGGGGTTTCACCGTGTTAGCCAGGATGGTCTTGATCTCCTGACCTCGTGATCCACCCACCTCGGCCTCCCAAAGTGCTGGGATTACAGGCGTGAGCCACCGCACCCGGCCGACATAAGTTTTTTTGTTTTTGTTTTGTTTTGTTTTTTGAGACACAGTCTCACTCTCTTGCCCAGGCTGGAGTGCAGTGGCATGATCTCTGCTTACTGCAACCTCCGCCTCCTGGGTTCAAGTGATTCTCCTGCCTCAGCCTCCCAAGTAGCTAGGATTACAGCCATGCACCACCACAACTGGCTAATTTTTGTATTTTTAGTAGAGACAGGAGTTCTCCATGTTGACCAGGATGGTCTCGAACTCCTGACCTCAGATGATGCGCCCACCTTGGCCTCCCAGAGTGCAGGGATTATAGGCGTGAGGCACTGCCCCCAGCCGACATCAGTATTTTTTTTTTTTTTTACCCTCTGCTCCTCAGTAACTATAGGCCACTCATCTCCTGGCTGCTCAAGAAAGCAACCAAACAGAGACGCTGGAAGATGGGAAGTGCACATGGAAGCTTCCTCCTTGGTGCTATTATGATCACATTCCACAGCCTGCCGTGAGCCACGGCCATGCAGCAGCACCACCTTGGGCATGGCTGGGTATACAAAATGAGTCAGATATAAATCTCTCCTCCTGGAGCTCACACACTCCAAGGGGAGATATTAGACAAGCATAAATAATTCACAAGTAGTAAGTGGGAAGTGCTGGAAGAGAGGCCCAGGTAAAGTGCTTTGCAGGGCGGAGGAGGACAAACATGAGAATGGATCTACTACCTCTCCGGCCAAACCCTCCAGAAACTTCTCATCACACCCAACAAAAGTCAAAGTCTTAAGTGACCTGTGAGGCCACTTGTCCTGCTCCCTGTTATTCCTCTGACCTCCCACTACTTTCCCCACACACCTTGACCTCCCTGCTATAACGCAAAACTGCCAGACATATTCCCACCTCGGGGCCTTGGCACTTGCTGCTCACTCTGCGGGGAAGCCTCTTGGCCCTGAGACTGGCACGCCCATCTGCAGCCACTGCAAACTTTGACTTGGCAAGGCCTTCCTCGACCACCCCGCGAGAAATCACTCCTCCCGCCCGGCACTGCCTCCTCTCCCTGTCTCTGTCACACCTCCTCCGGGTCACTTACGCCCGTGTATCTTGCTTCTTTATTTTGTTGGTTGTTTGCCATCTTCTGCTAGAATTCAAACTGTGAAAACAGGGACTTCCGTTTACCCAAGGACTGGTCGTTTCCCAGTGCCAAGAACAGTACTCGGGGCAGGGTAAGAGCTCAATGAATAGTTGTAGAATTAATGGATGGTCCTTTGGTGGCTGGGTTGATCACCTCCCAGAAAGGATGCTGGAGGGAAGTTGGTCTGCTGAGAAATCCAGATGGAATCTCAAGGACAAGTGACAGAAGAAGCCACATAATCGACAATATAGTGAAGTCTACTGAGAATATAAGCCAGGTACAAGTACCCACTCAGTCACTGACTGCAGCAGCCGCGCAGGTAACTCAGCTTAGCCACACCTCGGCTTCCTCATCTGTGAAAGTATGGTATTTCAAGAACCAGCATGGTAGGGTTTTATTAGACAAAGGCATAAAGCGCACAGGGCAGCACTCAACATCAGCCATCATCAACGCTGACGCGCAGTGTCTAACCAGAGTTTTCATTGTCACTTCCATCTCGAAACTTTATTTTGTGCCTTGATGAACGGAAATTACCATGGAGATTGAAACAAATCTACTTCTAAGTGCAGGCCCCTGACTGTGCATGGGTCTTGATGGCCAGATTTCTGTGCAGCAAATGCAGATGGCTGCTTTTAAAGGAGCTGGCCTGTCTCCTGGGGGGCAAGGGTCCTGGGGGTTAGGGGGTTCCTTGTGTGGGAGAAACAGAGGTCCACAGCTCAGGCATCTTTGATTTCTGCAAATTCCATGTAGGTCCATAGGACACATTAGGAAACTGGACAAGAGAGGGATTTCTTGGTCTTCCTGCTCCCTACAGAAATTATTATTTATTATTAGTAGTTGTTGTATTTGTGACTAGCACCCCCGTGCTATTTTAGAACTATGTAGGAAAATCTCAGTATTTATATATCCCCAAACCCAAAGAGTTGAAACATGGCTTAATATATAAAAATACATAGACTTACAGGGACAAGAGTAAAGAATATGAAATTGGGGCTCTAAAAGATTACTTTTATTTATTTTTTTTTTTTAAAAAAACTTCAGTGAGCTATTCTCATGTGACAGGGATATACTAAAACACAAGGACAGACATAGCTCCAGTTGGAAAAGAGAAAGAAAGAGAGAATTGAGGGAGAGACAAAAAGAGAAAAATCAGCAGAAACTGACATATGACGTGACAATTCCGGCAGCTATACTTGCCCTGTGATGGTGCTGAGGGTGCCCCTTTCAAAAGCTTCAGCCCAGATGGGCAGCCAAGGATCACCCCCGCTACGGGGTGAAGTGGGTCCCATCCCCAAATTCATAAGTGGGAGGCCCAACCCACAGTGCGTCAGCATCGGACGTTACTGGGAAATAGAATCCTTGTAAGTAGATTGAGCTAAGCTGAGTTCATACTGGAGCAGGTGAGCCTCTAGTGCCATATGACTGGCGTCCTTACAAAAGGAGAGAATGTGGACCCAGACACACACACATAGGGAGGACACATGTGAAAACAAAGGCAGAGATCAAGGTGACGCGTCTGAAGGTCAAAGACTGTCAAAGCTTACGTCCAAAGCATTAGAAGCTGGAGAGGGGCCTGGACCAGGTTCTCCCTCGCAGCCTCGGGAGGAACCAACCCTGTGAGCAGCTTGATCTCGGACTCCAAAGCCCCAGAGCCGTGTGACAAGACATTTAGGCTGCTCAAGCCAGTCGGTCTGAGGGTCTGTGGGACTTTATTACAGCAGCCCCAGCAAAAGCCAACAGAAGAACCCCCTTGAAGAAGGGGCAGAAGGAGTGTGAGCCGGCAGATGAATGAGCATTAATTAGGCCAAGGAGGGAGGAAATAGGGATATAGTCCGAGAGAACCGCGAGTGCGCTGGCCCTGCAGAAAGGAGAGGAACCAGGGACAAGGCCTGGAAAGGAAGTCACTGGCCAGAGCAGGGGAGCTGGGAACAAGGTAGGAGAGGTGCCTGGAGAGGTTGGTGGAGCCGGGCATGCTAAGAGATTTGGTCTTCATCTCGATGCATCGTTGAGGAGGTTGAGCCAAGCACTGATGAGATCGAGTTGGGCATGGAAGAGGCCACCTGGTTACAGGTGGAGTCACACGGAGAGGCTGAGAGGAGCCTGAGTCAGTGCAGGGACTTCAGTGAGGGTCTGTGCAGGCTCATGTGTGATAGGCTGGGTGTTTAGACCAAATGGAGAGGAGTGGAGATTTGGGAGGTGTTTGGAGGGTAGAATCAGTACCCACTGACCATGGGTTAGAGGAAGGAAGGAGGAAGGGTTTGTTTCTGGCCACTGTGGCACCATTTACAGGGTAAAGAAATGAGGATGGAAAGGGAGCACTAAGAGTTTGGATCTGGATGCACTGAGCTGAAGTTGAGGTCACGTGGCAACACCCAATGAGGCCCTGCAAGGAACCAGTCGGGTAGAAAACCCACAGTTCAGAGGGACGGTTGGGGTGTTGTGTGGGTGGAAGGTATGGGCACGAATGAGATTGTTTAAGGAGGGAATACAGGGTAAGCAGCCCAGAGGGCCTAAAGGGAACTAAAAGGGACTCCTGTGTTTAATTCTGGAGACACCAAGACCAGCCTGCAAAGGAGACAACAAGTCAAAGAAGACCCAGGAGGAACCTACATCAGAAGGAGGGCATGTCCAGCAGGGTGGCCTGCCCTGGAAGAAGTCCATGGTTGAGCCCCTAGAAGGATGGAGTGGAGCCATAGCATACACAGTGGAGTAAAAAGAAAGGGTCCCCTACAGGCAGGGGTGCAGGTCAGGGCTCAGCATGAGATGTGTCAGGCTCAGGTTAAAGGCGGTTGCCAGGCGTTCACATGGACCTGAGGAGGAAGGGATCAGTGGAAGCTCCAGGGTCAGGAGAAGTCCATCCAGAGCCATGGCTGTGGAAGTCATTGGCTTATAGATGCCATTTAAAGTTCGTGATGCCACTGAAGAATGATAATGAGCAGAAAGAGAAGCTCGAAAGCCTGAACCTTGGCGCCTGCCATGACAAGAGGTCGTGTGGACAGGGAGGAGTCAGGAGACGAGGTCACTGGGGGAAAAGGTGGGGAGAAGTCAGGTGGGAGTGGGTCCTAAAGAGAAAGCGGGGGCAAGGTAAGAGAGGTAACCACACCAGCAGGGTCCTAAGAGGTGTAGTGGGGGAAAGGTCAGAGGTAGCAAAACAGCAGGAGAAGATTGATTCTGAAAACCAAATTAAAAAAGTATTTTCAGGCTGGGCGCAGTGGCTCATGCCTGTAATCCCAGCACTTTGGGAGGCCAAGGCGGGTGGATCGCGAGGTCAGGAGCTCAAGACCAGCCTGGCCAAGATGGTGAAACCCCATCTCTACTAAAAATACAAAAAATTAGCCGGGCGTGGTGGTGGGTGCCTGTAATCCCAGCTACTTGGGAGGCTGAGGCAGAGAATTTCTTGAACCCAGGAGGTGGAGGCTGCAGTGAGCCAAGACCATGCCACTGCACTCCAGCCTGGGCGACAGAGTGAGACTCTGTCTCAAAAAAAAAAAAAGAAAAAAAAAAAAGTATTTTCAGGGCTTGACATGGTGGCTCATGCCTGTAATGCCAGCACTTTGGGAGGCCAAGGAAGGTGGATTGCTTGAGCCCAGGAGTTCGAGACCAGCCTGGACAACCATACCGAGACTCCGTGTCTACTAAAAAATACAAAAATTAGCCAGGCATGGACCAATAGTCTGAGCTACTTGGAAGGCTAAGGTGGGAGGATCACCTCAGCCCAGGAAGTCGAGGTTGCAGTGAGACATGGTCACGCCACTGCACTCCATCCCAGGTGACAGGAGTGAGATCTTGTCTCAAACAAACAAAAAAACAAACAAACAAACAAACAAGTGTTTTCAGAAAGAAAAGTTCTTCTGTGTCAAACTGTGCTCCCCTGATCAATCAAAAATAAGACTGAAGACTCAACATTGACATTTATCAGGACTCTCCAGAGAAACAGGACAAGCTTGAGAAATAAATACATATACATATTGTATGGATGGATGGCTGGATGGAGAGAGATTTATTCAGAGGAATTAAATCACACAATTATGAAGGCTGAGAAGTCCTACAATCTGGCACCTGAAAGCTGAAGACCCTAAGAAGCTGGTATGGTGAAGTCCAAGTCCGAAGGCCTGAGAACCAAAGGAATCAACGGTGTAAGTCCCAGTTCAAAGGCAGTAGACCAAGGTCCCAGCTCAAGCAAGCAGGCAGAAAGAGCATTCTGCTTCCCCTCACCTTTCTGCTCTACTCAGACCCTCGGTGGATTGGATGATGCCTGCCACATTGGGGAGGAAGCCCTGCTTTACTCAGCCACAGATTCAAAGGCTAAAATCATTCAGAAACACTCCCACCGACACACCCAGAAATAATGTTTAGACGAATGTCTGGGCACCCTGTGATACAGTCAAGTCAATATCTAAAATTTACTATCCCATTGCCCACTGGGTTCAGCACTGTGCTGGTGATTGTTGACCCCAAGGAAGCAATTCTAGGGAGGAACTGAAGCAAACCTGACCAAAGCGAGTTCAAGGGAAACTTGGAGAAGACAGACTATTGAGAACAAGTGTGCACAACTCTTAAAGGATGTCACTGCCTGAGAAGGAGAGCCAGGGGCAGGAGCATGAAGGGCATTTTGATTAGGAGACGGTTCCTTGTAAGAAGGGAGCCATAACAGCACATCTGTACACTAACAGGAACAGCCCAGGACACGGGACACACAAGGCTTCCTAACGGAGTGGGGAGAATTGCTATGCAATGTCATCAAGCAGGAGAGAACATGGGAGGGCAGACCCAGTGCAGGCGTTGGGTGGCCACAGCTCAGCATTCAGCATCCCTTCACAGCACAGGAGGGGGCTTACTGTGGGTTCTGTGCAAGAAGATGGTAAGCAAGGTGGGGGAGATTGTGGAAACTCTCCAGCTTGCTCCTGTATCCTCAGGAAAGTAGGAAGCCAGTGCTCAGTCAAGAATGGCTTTAAGGGGAAGGTGAGGGCCAAGAATGGCTGTAGGGGAAGGTGAGGGCTATAAGGAAGAGGGCGGCATGGAAGGGTTGGGAAAGCAGGGAGTCAAAGCCTGACAGAAAGAGCATCTAGGAGAATCCACTACAAAGAATCAACTCCAGACCTAGCAGAGTCACTAACAAGTATGGCAAGAGTCACACTGGGGAGAGTGATGGGAAGCCGGCACCAGGGGCTCTGCTCTGCTCCCAGGGTCAGGTCATGACTGCAAGATAGAAGGCTGGGAGGGGGTCGAGAAAGTTGACTGACTTGGAATTTTCTAGGAAGGAGGGAGAGAGAATGGTTGGCACAGGGAATGAGGAGGAGGAAGACACAGAGCTATCTTCAGGTTTGGCGGTGAGGCCCTAAGAGGAAGGGCAGCCTCTCATGAGGAGAGTGCTCAGCAGACAGCTCAGATGCATTCAAACAAACATGAAGGGAAGCCTTGGTTCAGAGGAAAAGGGAGGATTCTGGATCTGGCTACTGACTGGTCATGGGCTTCAAAGGCCTGTTAGTCCTAGGCACTGGGGAGGGGTAGGAGATGTGGGCCAGGGGTAGCAGAAAGCCCTGAGCTCTTGGTAGTGACCAGCATGAAGTGAAGGGGGCAGTGAGACTGGTATGACAGCCTGAAAACCAGTGGCTGAGGCTGGGACTTGCCTGGTATGTGCAGAGGTCTGGGGTGGAGATGCAGAGCTATACAAGGGGTGCTCTTATTGGGAGCGTGCAGAGTTTTTCCATCCATTTTGGCTCCAGCTTTGGACATGTGCAGGCTGGGAGCGGCTCCACTAACCCTGAGTGCTGGGCACCAGCTCCACTTCTTCCATCCCATGTGCCAAAGTCACAGTGGGCCAGCAGAGGGCTCTCTCTCAAGGTACAGGCACTGTATCCATGTATCTGTCACCCACTGCTGCATAACAAATAATCACAACTTAGTGGCTAAAAACAATGCCAGTTGACCAGCTCACAGCTCTATAGGTCAGAACCAAGGTTCTGGTCGGTTGTGATCAGCTGAAGCTCTGGGGAAAAGTTCACTTCCAAAATCACTCAGGCTGTTGACAGAATCTAGTTCCTTGGGTATGTAGGACTGAGGCCCCCATCTCCTAGCTGGTTGTTGCTCTCAGTTCTTAGAGAACGATCCCCTTCATGCAGCCCCTCCATCTTCAAAGCCAGCAATGGCGAATCTCTCTCCACATCGTGTTCCTCTCATGCCCTGAATCTCTTACACTGGGAACCACCCTATTCTTTTTCAGGGCTCACCTGATTAGATCAGGCCCACCAAAATCATCTCCCTTTCTTAAGGCCAGCTGTACCATACCACCTTCCCTATCAGGGGAGAAGAATTCATCACATTCCTGGTCCTGGGACTGCACAGAGTGTGCTCACCAGCAGGGGGAATCTTGGGGACCTTCTGCCCACCACATTTGGTCTCTGCTGATGGGCTCCAGCTATCAGGGAGATGAGCCACTGCTGTCTGATGACTTTTTTTTTTTTTTTTTCTGTAAATGAAGAGAAATTGTCTACAGGGAATGACTGAAGTGGGGCCGGAGGGCTGGTTTCTGATGTACACAGAGCAGGTTTGGGTGGGGTAGGATTGTATGACATGGAAAGTGTGGCAAAGGCTCTTTGACGACAGAACACATTCTGTGCCTGCAGGACTCCGTGGGAGATGGAAGAGCACAGCCAGAGGTTGGGAAAGGAAACGAAAGGGATTCCCAGGCCATGATGACCGTCGTTAGCACTGGGGCCAGAGGACGGTCCCTAGCAAGGTTCACACACTGCACTCAGGGGGTAGGAACCCCGCTATGCCTTTCTTTATTTAGCATGAAGGGCACTCAGGCAACTCTCCCACCCCACCCCAGACATCAGCCTCATTTGCTAAGAGGACTCTGCCATGGAGAGCCCCCCAGACCCCTTCTGGGACAATTTTCCCGGCCCTGTACTCTGGCCATCAGCCTTCAGCACCTCTGAGGCCACTTTCAGCCTGAATGTTACCCAGGCTCACCCGAGAGCATCTGGGCACTAAGAGCATCTCAGCAACACCTTTGCCTGGGAGAAGAGGGTAACAACGAGGAACCCAGCCTAAGAGATTTCCTGAGCCAAGAATGTGTTTGTTTCGGTTCCGGATTGATTAAACACCCAGCGTGCGTCTTGCCAAATGCCAGCACCTTCATTTTCTGATAACAAATGGCTGGTTAGAATCAATAACAACTCCCTGCCGCTGTGCTAGGGCACCGCATGAGGCCCGGAGAAGCGGCTGGGCTCGGCAGTGCAGCTGCTGTGCCCACATCCCAGGCCCCAGCCAGGAGGACCGCTGCCGCCCCCTCACGCTGGACTCACCCCAGCAATCCCCTTCCTTCCTCCTTCTGCTACTCGGTTTCTAAGATAAGCCAGAAAATCTGCCGCTGAGCATCCAATCCACGTAAATTGTGTTTTCTGCTTAGAGTGGGCATGCGTCCAAGAGGGGGAAAGGAAGGACAGAGAGGCCGGCTGTCCATGACAGGCATATGCGCCATCCACGCTGGAGGCTCAGCTAATTAAGCAGCAGCCAGCGGCTAAGGTTGATCTGTTTCAGTTAAAGGAGACTCGGGGTCAGAATACCATAGCAGGTGTGAGGTGGATTCTGGAGCTGCCCTCTGGATTCCAGCTGTGGCTCTTGCCAGCTGTGTGATCTCGGGAAGGTGACTTCGTCTCTCTGTGCCTCCTGTTCTCCTCTGTAAAGGGGCCTTATTGTAGCAACTGTCTTGTGGGGACCTCCCAGGTACCCGTGGGAGGTGAGGCAGCAGCTCAGGGCACACCAGCTGCCATGATTGCTCCACTTGTTCTCCCAAAGGCACCTGCCGCATCTGCCACCTGAGCCGTGAGCCCCTTTAAGGCCCCAGTGGACATTGTGTTCCTGCAGGCCTGCCCCACGGCACCCATCACAGCCTTTGACATACGAGGATGTTCACACTGTGCTGTTTGTCGCTGCAGAGACTAAAATCTTTCTTTTGTTCAGTCAGCTTCATGAGAGACTGTCCTGCTGCCAAGCCAGAGTGACTCAGGGAGCCCCTCACGGCACAGCTCCTTCGTGAGCAGTGTGCTGAGGCCTGTGGGCAGAGAGTTAAATGAGTACACTCCTTCACGTGTTCCTGTTTTCTCCAGGTCCACCTAGCAGCGGACCAACCTCGATGGGGTGGTACAGTAGGGATCATCCTGGCATCTGGCCCTGCCTCCTCTTTCTGGGCTCCTCTGTCTGTCTGACCCTTGAATTGGGCCTTGCCACTCCCCTTGCTCACAAGCTTCAGGGGCTATAGGCTGACCCGGCCTTGTGTGCCACATTTCTCCTTGCCTGGCTCCACCTGTGCTCCCACCTCAGTACAGGGCTCCTCCCAAATATTCCAGCTGCACTGCAGACCGCCCAGGCCATCAGGACACTGGTTTGCCCTGTCCAAGTTTCTCACTCTTGTTCCTCTTCTCAATCAGCTTCCATAGGTCCTCCAAGGCTCAACTCTGAAGGTTACTCTCCTGTCCTCCAGGAGAAATTGATTGTTTTCCCTTCCATAAGCTCAAAGCACTTACCATTGTTGGTTGTTTGTTGGCAATTGTGTTTCCCTCCAAGTGTGAGGAATGGAGGATGCTGTATTCATTCCTATATCTTTGTTTGGGACAAGCAAAGTGGGACCACAATAAGAATGCATGGATGGATGGATGGATGGATGGATGGATGATACATGGATGAGTGGATGATGGATGGGTGGATGAATGGATGAATAGATGGATGAATGGATGGATGGATGAATGGATGGATGCATGGATGGATGAATGTATGGATGCATGGATGGATGGATACATGAATGGATACATGGATGGATACATGGATGAATGGTGAATGGATGGGTAGATGAATGAATGGATGGATGGCTAAATAGTCAAAAGATACATGAATAGATAAAATATGCCACCCCAAAATATGAAGAATTGTTGAATTGAACTCAACTGGGAAGAAGCAAATACAGGAAAGCTCCCTGGCCTCCCTCTATTTGCGTAAAAGCAGGACATATTTACAAAGGAAGAATGAAGGATAGATCTTCTTCATCTCTCCTCTCTGCCAAGGAGAAAAAAATGTACACTGGATTGAATAAAGGAGAGAAAGCCACACACCCTTGTAAAGATGGATGAAATGTGCTCAGGAATGGTGTAGGAGAGAAAACCAGAGGAAGGAAATACTTATTGAGTGCCTAGAATATGTCCTACACACATCTTTCAACAGCTTCTAGAAGAGATTACTAGTAGCCTCATTGCACAGGGAGGAAACTGAGGCAGCCAGAAAGCAATAACATGCAGAAAATCTAACTAATAAGGAGGCTGAGCCAGAGTTTAAGTCCAAGTCTCTCTAAAACCTTTGCCCTTCTTGGAATGCTGGACTGTGTCTCCAGAATGATTTGAAGGGAAATAAACAGGGCAATGACAAAAACGGAGCGGGAGACGCCAAAGGCAGGGCAAGCCCACGGCCCTCTTCCCTGGTTGCACACACAGCCCTTTAGTTGAAACTGTCAAGGAACCTGTGAAAAAGCAGCCTGGGGTTGAGCCTTTTCACAGGAGCAGCAGATGCTGGGTTCCCTGCTGCAGTGAGATGATGTTAGCCCAGTATGTGACAGCGATTAATAGCTTATTTCTCAAATCAACCTATTAGAAATAATCGTGCCGGCAACCATAGGCCATTAATCTGCATTGGAACCCAACCTGCACAGCACAGGCTGACATGTGGATGAAATCTTCAGAGAGACACAGGCGGAGAAATTTATGCACAGAAAACATTGCTATGCAGTAGTAGGGAGCAAGGATGGGGATCAGAGAGTATCCCAGGCAGGATCTGAAACTTGGGGGACATAATCCTGAGTGACCATATGGGGATGGGGAGCTGGGCTTTCTTCCTAAGGTCCAAGGATGACCCCACACAGGAGTGACCACCTGGAATACTGTGTTCAGGGGGATTTTGAAGTCCATAATCAGTTGCTGTATTAGTCTGTTCTCACAGTGCTAATAAAGACTTATCAAAGACTGGGAAATTTATCAAGAAAAGAGGTTTAATGGACAGTTCCATATGGCTGGGGTGGCCTCACAATCATGGTGGAAGGCAAATGAGGAGCAGTGACGTCTTACATGGTGGCAGGCAAGAGAGCACGTGCACAGGAACTCCCCTTTATGAAACCATCAGATCTCGTGAGACTTATTTGCTATCACAGGAACAGCACGGGAAAAACTCACCCCCATGATTCAGTTACTTCACACTGGGTACCTCTCATGACATGTGGGGATTATTGCAATTCAAGGTGAGATTTGGGTGGGGACACAGAACCAAGTCAGATCAGTTGCATTTTCTGCCATGGGAAATCGTGGGCAAATGAAGGCATGAGTGCCCTGAATTTGATGTCCCTGGACTAGGGGTATACCCAGGGGCCAGAAGGAGCATCCCCCAGCAGGGCAGGATATTTTATCACTGACCTGGTGTAGAATTGTCAACACATGTTAATAAGAGAAAGGAGATGGACTGTGAGTTGGTGTCACTACTGTTTCTAAATTCTCTACAGGGAAGGCCTGTCTCATTGCTGCTTGAGGGCAGGCCATTTCCACTGCCCCTCTCCACTTAGTGCCCGCACATGTGTGTGCTCTGCCGTGGGTCTTCCCGCCAGTCTCCCAGAGCCTCTGTGTCCTTGGGAGTTCTGGCTCTTCTCTTCCTTACCTCCACTTTTGAGCCTCAGAGCTTCAGACACTACAGAGGCCCAGAGGGAAGGAGGGACAGCAGGGTCTCAGGCTGAGATCTGACCACAGAGACAAACCCAGAGTCTGGAATTCCAAAGGGCTTGCTGGAGCCACCCCACAGCAAGCCTTTTCTTCAAAGCCTTGCTTTTCATATGGCCTTAGTGGACAAGTAAAAGGGGAGATCTTTCCCATGTCTTTTCCCTGAGATTTTAGGACCTTGATTTAGTCAATGAAGGGCCACTTCTGCCTCAGACTCACTTCCCTGTGTGCTCCAGCCTTCTCTCCAGCCTATTCTGTGGGCTGCTGGTTCCTCGCTGTCTAGCACTCCCCTTCACCAAGCATCAGTGTCACTAGGGTACCATTAGGTATCATTCTCTGGCTTCTGAGCCAAAGGCTACCATGTCCTCCCTCAGAGCAAGGGAGCTGAGCCTTCCAGAGGCACTAGTCAGGGGACTGCTCCCTGACAGTCTGCCTTCAACTGTGCACAAGAGACTCTTCCTCAGCTCCTTGCCTTGGTTGACCCCAGGGTCTCTGGCCTGGACCTGTCCAGTCTTTTCTGAGTCTTTCCCTGGCCTCTCACTTGCCTCTTTATGTGGATATCATCTCGGCTGGACATCTGGGTAGGTCCAAGGACCCCATGAAGCATTCAGATCATGGCCACGATGCACTGGCTCACTCCTCCCACCTCCCCGTGAAAGTTGCAGTAGCTGCACTTTGGTTGCAAATTGACAACACCTTTCATGGCCATCCCCTGGTTCTTAAATATAAGCCTGTAGCGTGCAGGTGTGCAGAAGGCATAGCTATTTCTGAACAAAGTCATGACAACGTAGGAAAGTCTGAACTTAGCAAGCAGATAAATAAAGGGGCAATTACTCACGTGATGGAAGGATTATTTCAAAGAGCACATCTCCCTCAGGCAACCTGGCTTATATCTAACTTTTCAGAAAAGCAACCGCTGTAAAAAAAAAAAAAAAGAAAGAAAAAAAAGAAAAGCACTTGTACATGAAATAGTCCCGTACGGAGGAGACAGGCACAGTTGAATCGGCTGATTTTTCTGGTGTGGCTGAACTTTTGCCAAGGACTGACTCTAGGCACAGATGTCACCTGAATTGTCTCAGCGACGAGACTGTCGTCTACAGAACTGGTAACTCCCATGCTCATGAGCGGCTCAGGATGAATCCAGAAACTCATGGCTCTGGCTGATCTTTATCATTATTTTTTAAATTTCCAAGTGTGTGACTCATAGTAGATGCTCATTCGGGTGGCTCAGACATTTTCACCTACAGGAGAATATATGGAAAAGAGAACAACACCCCACCTTCAACACCCTCCAGCTGCACGATCCTCACACCACCCGACAAAACAACCAAGCTTCCCTCACCACCCACTGAGAGGTTTCCTGTCGAGGAATGTGCGAACGATCACGAATAACTGCTAAGTACTTCCATAGCCTGCAACACAGCTGCCCTGCTGCCGTGGAAGTCCCTGTGCATTTCAGCCTCTTGTTAGTCTGCGCTCTCCTCCCCACTCCCAGCCCACGCCTGATGTGAAAGGGTCTCCTAGTTCCACTTTTCCTCTGAATGTCCTGCTCTCACAGCCATGCCAGCTCCCCCTTTTGCTGCTTAAAAGTACATATTCTACTGTAATACATACTGCTTTGGGCAGTTCAGAGAAAATAATCCAAGTAAAAGCAAGGTCTTAGTTGTAGCTTTTCAATGCCCAGGCAAAAGAGCTTTTGGAAAATGTCCCTGACTATTCCTTTTTGTACTGAGAGCACATTGTCAAAGTCCCCTTTTCTCCTCCTCCAGACGGCCCTTTCTCAAGCCTCACCATTTCCCCATTACAGTGGAAAGGGAGGAAATTTCGAGGAGAACGTGACGGTAGATTGCACGGAGCAGGGAAAGTCCATTTTCGGGAGGAAAGCCTGAAATGACACTGTACCTTCTTATCCTGCCAGAGGGTCAGAGCAGAAAAGCCTCCTTTTTTGTTATTGTTGTTTGGCTGGCTGGGTTTTTTGTTTTTTGTTTTTTGTTTTTTTTGGGGGGACAGAGTGTCGCTCTTGTTGCCCAGGCTGGAGTACAATGGTTCAATCTCGGCTCACCACAGCCTCTGCCTCCTGGGTTCAAGCGATTCTCCTGCCTCAGCCTCCCAAGTAACTGGGATTACAGGCACCTGCCACCATGCCCGGCTAATTTATTATTATTATTATTATTATTATTATTTGAAACTGAGTCTCACTCCGTTGCCCAGGCTGGAGTGTAGTGGCATGATCTTGGCTCACTGCAAGCTCTGCCTCCAGGGTTCACGCCATTCTCCTGCCTCAGTCTCCCGAGTAGCTGGGACTACAGGCGCCCACCACCACGTCTGGCTAATTTTTTCTATTTTTCAGTAGAGACGGGGTTTCACTGTGTTAGCAAATGGTCTCGATCTCCCGACCTCGTGATCCACCCACCTCGGCCTCCCAAAGTGCTGGGATTACAGGTGTGAGCCACTGCACCCAGCAGGTCATTTCATATCCTTTCTCATTGGAGGGAGTAACGTCTTGCCCATTTTGCATGAAGACAAACGTGGAGTTCTTCCATGATTTTTAAGGCTAGAACTAGAAAATCCACTGGGGGGAAAATATCCAGCCTCAAATGGAGCCCTCTGTAAGTAATAAATTTATTCCCTGTTGTAGTCAATTCTCCTAAAACAAAAGCGACTGCAGCAAGCGATTTTTGGTATTGCTCATATACTGTTAAAATATTTCAGCTGGGAGATGCTGTGCAAAGAGAGACAATCGCCGGCCTCACATAAGATTTATTAGAGAAAGTTGGCCCAAATATATTTGTAGGAAGCAGAATATGTTTGTAGAGATTATTCCAGATTTACAGTGATTAATAATGGATTGGACGCAGTCGATGTCAGGGAGCTACCTCCTGGTGATGTCTGCCCCAGGTTGAGTTGGAATAGAACATGAACTTCAGCAGTGCCAGGAACCTTTTGCTAAAAGAATGAAGTTTTCTGAATAGAATGAAATGAATGCCAAGAGCCGTCCGTAGGCTCAAAAAACCCGTCACACTACTTAATCTGCTTTAAGCACTGACTGGCTAATGGGGTTTCGAGTCAGGCGGCATTCGAAGGCTTAGCACCTGCAGGGTCTCCCTGAGAGAACAGAGAAGATGCCACAGCAGAGGAGATTTATCTTTGCCCCGTGCATGGGAGGAGGCTGCAGGGAAAGGGAGAAAGTCAGGAGAAGCTGCTCTTACATCTTTTTTCATCCCCTGTGTCCAGAGTGCATCTTTTAGGGACGTGCACTTGAGACCCTAACCTGCAGCACGTTATCTCAATTGGAAGGTCAGCATCCACGTCTACCAGTAATAAAGGATGGATGATTCACACAAGTCCCAGTCGAGATGGGAATCCAGCTTCTTATCCACAGAGCTCCGCGACCCTGCCTTGAGCTGGCAGAGACTGCGTGGCAGGCCCTTTCCCATCTCCCTGCAGATTCCCAGCACCGGCAGCAGATGGGTGGCAGCTCCACACAGCAGCATGAAGAAGAGACCACCCCACAGCCATTTCCTCTCCTCATAACTGCACACGCAGCTAGCTCTCTCTGATAAGGATACAGGGATCACTTGCTACTGGGCAGCTCGCCTCCCCGATACTATCCATCTTCCTCTGCAAGCTGGAGTTGGCTGGAAACAACAGTCTGATTAATACAACTTGCAAGTAGACCCCAAGGTTGATGCTAACAGGCTCCCAATAAACAGCCTTTAGATTGAATCTGATCACCCAGGAAGGTGAGAGGGCCTTGTTTGAGAAACAACAGCCATGCCTTTCTGCCCTACTGATGACAAATGGCTTGCAATCCATCAAGCATGATTATGAGCTTTGGCTGGAAGGCACAAGGGTGCTAATGAAGATCCCCACGCCTGCTCCTCCCGTGGGGCAGGTGGGCTCGGGTGGGAGCTCACATCCAGCTTGTGAGCACGGCTGGTAGGGTTCCATCCCCCCGAGTTTGTTGCCATGGAGAAGGAGTTGAATGGCTTTAATACAGCTGTGTGGATGTCTCCCCTGAGATGCGCCATGACAAGTTGGACTGGAAGTAGCAAATGAGCAGCTATAATCTTCAAACTGTATGAATAAGTGATTGATTGGGCATGGGGGCTGTAAACAGCACTCTGAGTTCTGGCAGCATGGGGCCCAGGAAAATGAGATCATCAGTCTGGGAGAGACACGCACAGAGCAGCCGTGCTCCCGGTAGCCTTCTACGGGGCTGCAGCGTGGCGTGGGCATCTGCCCAGAACTCACGACCATTTCTTGCCGGCCCTGCAGATGTTGGGCCACTCTAGGTCCCAGCTGGCTCCAAACCCATTTCTGGTTAATCCTGCCACGCGTAGCTATCGGTGCTTTTCAAATAAAGGCTTCTGTCTGCTTGCGCCCGCCAGTTCCCCAGCCAATTGTTTGGCCCCAGGGTGGAGATTGGCTGAGTGTTCAGGGGAGGTGAGAATCCACTGATATGAATCCCTGGGGCCTCCTGCCAGGGCTGCTTCTTAGGCAGCTCCTTCCTGCCGCCTGGGGATTCCCCATCCCTGGCCGGATATGACTGGATCAGAGCAGTCCATACACAGGCCAGAGAGACCAGTGAGGAAAGGTCAGCTGGGCCAAGCCGCATCTTCTCTGTAGACTTTGGAATTGGGGAACTCTCAGAATGGTCAGTGAATAATGGAGTTGAATGATCAAGACATTGGGGACTGAGCCAGCAGGAAGCCAGTGACCATGGAGAACAAAGAAGAGAGACAGAGGCAGAGAGACCCAGAGAAAGGGATAAGCTCATCAGCTCCTCCAACTCCAGAGTTTATCCTCATCTGCTTCAGCTTTGGTCTCCTGCCAGGCACATGGTGGGATGACACCCTCCCATGCCCCTTGCAGTTGAGTGGTGCCATGACACTGGTCTGGCCAATGGGCAGTGGAGGTCTACGTCACCACTAGGCAAAGCTCTTCATTGCTGCTGGGAGCCCCTCTGGCTGTCTGTTCCCTTGGCCACTGTAGACAATGAAGCCTGCATCAGACTGCCTTCCTGGTAGGGACCACAGGAGTGGGGTCCCCACCCACAGGTGAATGACATGAGCCAACCAGACTCACAGCATATTCCACAAGAGGAGACATAGACCCTTGCTGTCCAGAGCCACTGGGTTGGAGCTCTTTGTAACTGTACCACGAACCAGGCAGTCTGAGGCTGATTGGTACATTTGCAGTAAATTCCCTGTGACTTAATCTGGTTCCAGTGAGTCTCTGTTCCTTGCATTCAAAATATCTCTGATCCAAACACTGCACTCAGAAACATAGTCGTTGGGAGGGTGGGCACTGCTGCTGTGGGGCCATGGGGGCTGGGCTGGGCCGCTCAACTCCCTTTGCCTGGGACTCCTCGCCTGTACAATGGGACACTGGCTTTAAAGCTGCTGTGAGGATTTAAAAAAAGTTCAAAATGCTTGCATGGATGATCTCAATTATCTGGTGTTATTGGGATCATTGTCAACATCGGCATAGCCAGTACCACCCAGAACACAGGTAAGAGGTAATAATGGTACTATTCATGATGCAGGTGAGATATAACGGTGCCTGGAGCTAGGCGGAGGTGGGGCAAAGTCGTAAGTTTCTGGATACATTTTGAAGATGGCAGGCTGCGGGTCATATTTTCCAATGAGACACACCAATATAAAGAGTCCCTTTCTTCTATAGTGTGACCTCCCCATCCAGAGGCAGAGTCTAATTCCCATTCCATTAAATATAGCAGGCTCATGACGGCTCTGTGTAATACAGTATGGCAAAAGTGTAATCGAGTACAGCTGTACCACCTGAGCCTGGGGCTTAAAAATGATGCATCCTCTCCCCAGTTATTGGAACACTCAACTGCGAGCCTTGTGAAGCCATGTAAGGAGTGTGACCACTCTGAGGCCACCAAGCTGTAAAGAGGCCGGGTCACCCGGAGAAACCACAGACGGGCTATGAGCACCAGTCCTACTCTTTGAGTCATCCTAGCCAGACTCCAGATATGTGCATGAAAATACCTCTGGGTGATCCCAGTCCTGGCCACTGCAACACCCCCAGGCTTTGAGTCTTCCCAGCTGAAGTCCCAGATACCATGGAGCAAAGACAAGCTGTCCTTTCTGTGCCATCTGAATTCCTAACTCATGGAACCTGTGATGTTAGAGCTGTTGTCCTTTTAAGGCAATATGCTGGGGATGAGTTGTTATGCAGTGAGAGGGATTGGAAAAAAGATAAAGCCAATAGGATATCCTGAAGGACTGGAGAGAATGAATGAGACTTGAAAGGAGTTGGGGGGACTCAAGGTTTGATTGCATTTTATGTTGAGATGATAGACATCCACAGATAAGTTCCAACTGGGCAGTTGCAGACAGCAGTTTGCCATTCTGAACTAGAGCTTTCTACCATCACAGATCATTGTCAGAGTATATAAAGCCACAAAATGGAGGAGGTCACTTAGAAAAGAGGTCAAACCCTCGGGTCCTCGATATGTATCTCACAGAAATGAGTAGCTATATTCACACGCAAAGGAAAGTTCTTAGCAGCATTGTTCATA
Organism: Macaca fascicularis; assembly: GCF_037993035.2. Classification (NCBI taxonomy): domain Eukaryota; kingdom Metazoa; phylum Chordata; class Mammalia; order Primates; family Cercopithecidae; genus Macaca; species Macaca fascicularis. The sequence goes on along the minus strand of NC_088375.1, from coordinate 229,595,720 downwards.
GCAGCCCCAAACTGGAAGCAATGTAATTGCCCATTGACAATAGGATAAATGCGTAGATTGTAGTATGTTTATATAATGGTGAAAACAAGCATCTATTGGTACAGACAGCAACATGGATTGATGAGATATGTCTAAAAAGTCAGACAGAAAAGGGTATATACTATATGGCGATCTTTAAAGGAGAAAACAGGCAAAACAAATTGACCATTGTAGAACCCAGAGGGTGGCAGGAAGGTGGGCATGCTAATGGCCAGGTGGGAGCACAGGGGGCCTTCCAGGGTACAGGTGGTGCTCTCCAGCCTGGTCCTCATGGTGTTTATACAGGTGTGTTCAATTCATAAACATCCATCAAGATGCACAGTGTGTATACTTTACTGCATGTTATATTTCCTTTTTAAAAGCTTACAGAAACACTGCCATATTCTCCATGCAGGTGATTCCATGCATCACATCAGGACGATTTCAGTAACAAAGCTGGATAGGGAGGCGGGTTTATACTGTCCGTCTTTGAACATTTCTTGAACCAGAATCTCCCTTCACTGGGACTCAGCTTTCTGTTTAAGAGAGACTTTTCTTTATTTCTTTGCTTGCCTAAATTTAATGATAATGAGGTCCTAGACCCTATAAATAAAGTACATCTCCCTTATAGCAAGGTCTGTGATCTTTGGTATGTAGTCCTATAATACCATTGCTGATTAAAATTCATTCAACTGAGAATTGAATACAATTGCTGATGCTCCACTGCATTTTCACAAAACATTTTTCATTTGTATCCACGCTTTAAGATTGATCAAAATGAGGTATTCATTAAAAGATTCTTAATTAGAGTTTCAAGCAATGTATAATGGACTCATTTTTATTACTACATAACTTTATCCCGTCATTTCCATCACATACCTCACTGTGGCATCTGGTGGGCAGTAGCTGGTCAGTGACAACAACAGCAGCCCACTGACAAAGAGGAAGGGTGTCAGCCAGGGTCATGACTAAAGAATATGCCGGCTTAAAAGGAGAAGACACGGTGGGTTTGTGTCCAATGATTTACACACACTTGAAAATTCAGAAGATAAAATGTGACCCTCAAATAGGTTTGGTGGGGAAATGACTGGACATGCAGCCAAGACTCCAGAGTCCCATCCCTGGAAAGCTCGAGCATCCCCTCTTGCTGGGGGGATCCTTGGCCATCCCGTTCAACCCTTCACTAAGGTTTGTGGCACTGACATGAGTCAACAGCGTCCTAGTCTATTCTGCATTGCAATGAAGGAATACCCAAGGCTGGGGAATTTATAAAGGAAAGAGGTTTATTTGGTTTGTGGTTCTGCAGGCTGCACAATAAGCATGGTGCCAGTATCTGCTGCTGCTGAGGGACTCAGGAAGCTTCCAGTTATGGCGCATAGTGAAGGAGAACCAGCATCACATAGCAAGAGAGGAGGAAAGAGAGGGGGGTGTGGTGTCAGACTCTTTTAAACAACCAGCTCTCTTGAGAATGAAGAGAGTGAGAATTCATTCATTACTGCAGGGATAGCATCAAGCCATTCATGAGGGATCCAGTCACATGACCCAAACATCTCCCACTAGGCCTCACCTTTGATATTGGGGATACACTTTCAACATCAGATTTGGAGAGGACAAACATCCAAACCATATCCAAGGGCATGGAGGCTTCACATCAATGTGGACACATCTGTAGCAAGCAGGGGTCCTTCTAAGGTCTCCTACCCATGCCCAGAACCCCTGCACACAGACTTCCCACCTGCTCACCCACTGGCCCAGCCACTGGTCTGGACACTCCCACAAGTCCCTCAACTCATCTTGTGTAACATGACATGGCCCACATTCCTAACGTCTGGAAGAAAGGGGACCTCTGAGAACCAAACGTTCCTCTTGACTCACCAAAGCTGACAAGGTGCCAGAAACAGTGAGGTGAAGGCTCTGGAAGGATGGATTTCAAAAGCACATCCTCTCCCTGGACCCACAGAAATCAGAATCCTGTGATCTACACAGACCTGGATCAAAAGGAGCTCCTTTGAAATCAACTTAATTGGTCACATTTTCTACCCCTGGAGCCTTTCGACTTCATGTGGTGACAACATTTCTCAAATCACTTTCAAGCATCATTATATTTGTCTTTGTCTGCTTGCTTTAATTTTTGTCATTATTGTTTTGGCTCAAGGATCCTCAAGAAGCTAGGACTGTTAGGCAAACCTGAAACGTAACTAGATGAATGAAAAATAAATGAAAAACAAAGGGAAAAGGGAAGGGATAAAGGGAGGGAAAGAAGTAGAGAAGGGACGGATGGGAGGGGAAGAAAAGGGAAAGAAGAAGGAAAGAAAAAGTGATAGAGGGAGAAAGAAGAAGAAAGAAGGGAAAGAGAAAAGGATAAAGGAGTGGGGGGAGGAAGAAAGAAAGAAGGCTGGTTCCTTTATAGTTGAGGACACCGAGACCCAAAGAGTTCCCCCAACTTGTCCAAGTTCACAGGTAGCAGTGGCAGAGCTGAGTGAAGGGCTAAGGCTGCCTGCCTGGGACCTAGACCTCCTTCCACTGTGCCACACAGCCTGGACCCTCAGAGTCTTTCTAGAGTATGTGGACTTGTGCTGGACCTTGAAGAATGTTAGACACCTGGGGCTGAGCTGCTGAGGACAGATCTGGCTGCCATAACTCAGTGTTCGAAGCGTGGGATGGATATTCCTGGGGGTGATGACATGGGGTGGAGCTAAGTTATTTTTTAATAGGTAGACATTTATGTCAAAGAGTATTAGAAAAATAATATGTAACTAGCACACCACAACTGTGAAGTAACAACATTATTGTTTATCCAAAATATATAAGGAACTCCTATAACTCAATAGCAAAAGAGCAAATAACGCAATTAAAAACTGGACAAAGAAACCAGAGAAGACGTACAAATGGCCATATGAAACGGTGCTCGACATCACTAATCATCAGTGAAACACAAATCAAAACTACAATGAGATATCACCTCACACCTGTTAGGTGGCTATCACATAAAGAAAAGTGTAACGTGTTGGCAAGGGTGTGGAGTAAGGGAACCTTGTGCACACTGGTGCAGTCACTCTGGAAAACAGCAGGGAGATTCCTCAAACAATTAAAAATAGAACTACCTTGTGACCCAGCAATCCCACTTCTAAGTATATATCCAAAGGAAAGGAAATCAGGAACTCAAAGAGATCCCTGCATTGCCATGTTCATTGCAGCATTCTTCATAATACCCAAGATGTGAAATCAGCCTAAATGCCCACCATGAATAAAGAAAACGTTTTATGATAGGTAGATAGATAGATAGATAGATAGATAGATAGATAGATACACTCACACACACAGAGTCATGCATCATATAACAATGGGGATAAATTCATCTTCAGGTAATTTCATAGTTGTGCAAACATCATGGAGTATGCTTACACAAACCTAGATGATACAGTCTACTGCACACCTAGGCTGTATGATACAGTCTATTGCTCCTGGGCTACAAACCTGTGCACCTTGTGGCTGTGCTGAATGCTGTAGGTAGCTGTAACACAGTGGCAAGTATTTGTGTACCTAAACATAGAAAATATACAGTAAAGATACAATTTTATAATCTTATGGGACCACTGTCATAAAGGCAGTCATTGACAGATACGTTGTTATGTTTATACACTGACTGTTGCATGACTGTATAGGCACACACAATGAAATTACCCAACCTTAAAAAAGAAGGAAATCCTGCCATTTATAACAACAAGGATGAATCTGGAGGATATTACACTAAGTGAAATAAGCCAGTCACAGAAGGACAAATACTACATGATAGCATTTATATGAGGAATCTGAAATAGTCAAACTTACAGAAGCAGACAGTAGAATGTTGGTTACCTGGGGCTGCAGGAGGGGAAAATGGGGAGGAAATTAGCCAAAGGGCAAAACTTGTTTCAGTTAAGCAAGGGGAATAAGCCTTAGAGATCTACTGTATAGCATGGCACCTGTAGTTAATCGTACTATATTGCACTTTTAAAATTTTGCTGAGGGTAGATTTCATATTAAGTGTTCTTATCACAAATAATGATAATAAATAAAACGTGAGGAAACTTGTAGAGGCAGTGGATAGATGGGTTTATGGCATATATTATGGTGTTTGTTTCATGGGTATATACCTAAGTGAACACCAAGTGCCCAGTACCTACCACAGCTCATGGGAATATACCTAAGTCAACAACTAAGCACCCAGTACCTACCACAGCTCATGGGTATATACCTAAGTCAACAACCAAGTGCCCAGTACCTACCACAGCTCATGGGTATATACCTAAGTCAACAACCAAGCACCCAGTACCTACCACAGCCATGGGCATGCCAACTAGGAAGTTGACAAATTCTTCCTGGAGAGGGCTCAAGCCCTTCATTCCCACTTGATTACTGACACTGTCCTCCGTCCAGGCCCACCCTGACTCTCCCCAAGTGCTCACCATAATCCCTGAAAGGAAAGGTCCCTAATAAACACATCTCTTTTTGGTGATCAATACCAACAGACTGCAAGGAAGTGGCAGGCACTGCTCTTGAAGTATTTAGGAGTTGATTTTTCCTGGATAACTGAGGGATGAGCAAACAATGCTCTTCCTGGGACACTCATGTGCAAGCTGCTGGGAAAGTAGGAGAATGTGCAATGTGATGGCAGGATTCCTTCTAGATGGATCATTTCATGACCTTTGGCTTTCTTCTTTAAGAAAAAAAAAAAGCACACAGATAAGATGCATCCTAATTGATAGTGCATTTTCTTCTGAACATTCAGCGATTTGTGCACTGCCATTCTCCTTAGCACAAAAGATTCTTTTCTCTGTTTCAAAGTCACCTGCACTTCAGCAGTTCAGAGCAGTATCTGGTGAGTGTTGATAATGTGCGGTGTGCTGGGCCACCCTGTGTGGAGCATGCACTGGTTAAATATGTTGGAAGAGATTACAGTGGTTTGACAACACTTCTAAGAGGCTTATGTCTTAGTTTCACCTTTCCTCAAACATCTGTTACAAGGATTTAGATAAGATGTCTCTAGAATGATGTCATAACCTGCATACCGCCACCTCTTTCTTCCTCCTACTCCCTGGGAAGAGAGGAACAACTTCACTGCAGAAGATTCAAACTTGTTTTGAGTGTTAAAAATCTCAACCCAACATAAAAGAGTTTGGCCACACAACAAAACATCACCCTATGATAATGACTGAAGTTTTCAATACGTACTCAGATAAGTTCACCCTTGGCAACAGCCTACCTAAGTAGAGCTAAGAGAAGGTGGGTCAAATTGGGAGCGAAGTACAGGACCATCCCCGGAAGGGTGCTTTCATGCAAGTCCATATCCTTGGCCATCACTGTGGTACCCTCCTTTTGGGGATTTCACAGTTTCCCACGCTGGACTTGGCCATGGGACACGCTTTGGCCCAGGGAATGTTAGTAGATGATCTGCAAGCCACATCTGAAAAGCATTGCACTGGTTGGCTCTGACGTTCTGTTGTTATTGTGCCTGCCCACTATTGCCAAGAAGAGGAAGGTAATGATTGAAGACTGGACCAGCCATGATGCCCCAGCCAAGCCTAAGAGTGAGCGCAGCCCACCCCAGACCCACTGTGTTAGTCAGAGTTCTGCAGAGAAACAGACCCAATAGAAGACATGTCTCACATGATTATGGAGATTGAGAAGTCCTTGATCAGCCATATGCAAACTGGAAACCCCGAAAGGCCAGTGTATAGCTTCAGTCCAAGTCCAAGGGCCTGAGAACCAGGTGTCACGAGAAATGATGGTGTCAGTCTCAGTCTGGCAGCAGAAGACAAGTGTCTCAGCTCAAGCAGCCAGGCAGAGACAGAATTCTTCCTTTCTCAGCCTTTTTATTCTATTCAAGACCTCAATGGATTGCATGAAGCCCACCCACATGGGGTGGGGCAACATGCTTCACTCAGTTCACCGATTTTAATGCTCATCTCCTCCAGAAACACCTTCACCCACACACCCAGAAGTGATGTGTAGCCAAATATCTGGGCATCCCATGGCCAAGTCAAGTTGATACCTGATTAACCATTATACCCGTTGAACGGTGCAGAAGCAGGAGCAATGCATGGATATTGCTGAATGTCCCTGAGTTCTTGTGATCTCTACACAGCAAAACAGAGCAGTCATTGACAATACTCATCCAATACTCAACACATAGCAGCAGGCTCTTTTCTAAGTGCAGTAATCACCCTGTCTAATTTAATGTTCACATCAACTTGGGTCAGATGAATATGACTTTTAATCCTTTTCTAGATGAGGACACGAAGGCACAGAGAGGTTCAATCACTTGTCCAGTATCATATGGCCAGTAACTGCTGAAGGCGAGAATTTGGATCATGGAACTACATCGTAGAATTTGCTGGCTACTCCACATTGTCAATCATGACGCCACTGTTACTATTACCATTGGTAGTAATAGTAACATTACTGTTAATACTATCAAAAATGTTTTGTTTTGTTTTGTTTTGTTTGAGATGAAGTTTTGCTCTGTCACCCAGGTTGGAGTGCAATGGCGTGATCTCAGCTCACTGCAACCTCCGCCTCCCCGGTTCAAGTGATTCTCCTGCCTCAGCCTCCTGAGGTAGCGGGGCTTACAGGCACGTGCCACCATGCCAGCTAATTTTTGTATTTTTAGTAGAGACAGGGTTTCACCATGTTAGTCAGGCTGGTCTCGAGCTCCTGACCTCGTGATCTGCCTGCCTCGGCCTCCCAAAGCGCTGAGATTACAGACGTGAACCACCGTGCCCGGCTTATTACTAATGTTTACTATTACTACCACTATTCTGTAACATTACTAATGCTAATACCATACTATCGCTAATACTGTAACTACACTGTTAGTAAAGCTAGGACTGTTCCTATTACTCTTAAGGTATTTAGATATTACAAACCCGTGCTAAGTAAAAAAAAATCACTCTCTTGCTTACAAACTGTTGCACCGACAAGCTGAGGCTTACTTTTCTCCTCTAAGTTATATGTTTGTACTGCTGGTCTGTAAACTTCTAAATGGCATCCCCAGGATCTTACACAAGTGCTGAAGCACAACAGGCTCTTAATAAATGACTTCAGAGTGAGTGGAGGTCTACACTCAGAAGTGCAGATTAAGGCAAGCCCAGAAGTGCAAGCTGTTTAGAGCTGATAAAATAAAATTGAGGTTCTAGGTCAGCAGCAGGCCTGGGACAAGGTGAGGCATGAGGTATTGAGGGTGAATTGTTCCAGGAAATACTCACTCTCAGGGGTGACCCGTGAACTTGTACAGCCCCAAGAGTAAGCTCCGCCTCGTCCCAGCCTTGCAGGCAGAGGCCAGGCTCAACTGTGGGTGTGGAAGGAGAAGCTGTCCTCAGTTCTGGGACTTCTGCTTGATCTGGGAAAGCCTCTGTGACGTGCTCGCCGCTGGAAGGATTTTGCATTTCCTGCCCGGCGACAAGAGGAGGTGACCCGGATGCTGATTAAAAATGGGAACCCAACCTCCCACTCCTAGTGGCTGCAGTTCCACAGATGCAGAATCCGACACAGGTAACAGAGAGACGACTGCACGTAAGCATTGGCCCCAAACTCCAAGGTCACACTCTCTGTAGTAAACTCGACCTCCCTTTGCCGCAAATATTCCTATCTACCCCTGCCACAAAGAACACACCCAACTGTTCAAAGGAAGACTCTTTTCCATCTTTAAACATGCTGTGAGGGAATTTAGAGAAGTTTGTAAGGTGATTTCCGGAGTCAAAACTATAGTTCCTCTCAAGGCCAAAAAGTTTGCAGCCAGGTGCAATGGCTCACCCCTGTAATCCTAGCACTTTGGGAGGCGGAGGGGGCAGATTGTCTGAGCTCATGAGTTCAAAAGCAGCCGGGGCAACACAGTGAAATCCCATCTCTATTAAAAATACAAAAAATTACCCCAGCATGGTGATGTGTGTCTGTAGTCCCAGCTACTTGAGAGGCTGAGGCAGGAGAATCGCTTGAACCTGGGAGTTGAACCAGAAGTTGCAGTGAGCCAAGATCGCACCACTGCATTCCAGCCTGGGTGACAGAGTGAGACGTCATCTCAAACAAACAAACAAAAAAAGAAAGATAAAAGAAAAAAAAAGAGTTTGCTTTCTATTTCATGATGATGCACAATGGGGCTGAGTGCTGTTGTTACTGTTTAATGAGAATAAAGAATCACATACAGACGATGAAACTGATGACTTAACAGAGAAGATACACAAATCCAAATGGAAAAGCATAGAGCTATTTGGCTGGGTTAAGAGCTGAAAGCCACAGTGTGCTAAGTGGTTTGTTTTGTACTCAGTTGATGTCCTTTGTCTCCAATCTAAATTGCATCTGACAAAGAAACACAGCTAAATGTTCTGTACCTGCCACTGGAGACCGAGATGCATGAACCCAGGAGCATGAGTCCACTGCGGATGACAGAGCTTTGCTGGAAGGAGCAGCCAATCAGGGCAGTCTCATACATGTGACTTGGGGTGGGGGGTGGTGTCTCCCCGTCAGCCATGACAAATACCTCTAAAGCAGAAAGTAAGAGCAAGAAGGTCCAGGCCGTCGGTGGGGTCTGCAGGGCCAAGGGGTACATCCCCGCAGCAGCCCACCCACCACAGGTACCCTTCCTCTCTCCCTCTTCCCACATTGAAATGGGCTCCCTCTTTCCTCCCTTCAGCTGTAGAGACCCTGGAGGTGTGAGTTTGAGAGGGACTGTAAACCCAAGTGTGGAACCACAGAATTTCCCACTGCCCATGTCAGAGCTGAACCTACTGGGTTGTATGACATACAAATAGCTTTTAGTTTTATTTTATTTTATTTTATTTGAGACGGTGTCTCACTCTGTCGCCCAGGCTACAGTGCAGTGGCCCAATCTCGGCTCACTGCAACCTCCACCTCCTGGGTTTAGGCAATTTTCTGTCTCAGTCTTCCGAGTAGCTGGGAGTACTGGTGCATGCCACCATGCCTGGCTAATTTTTGTATTTTTAGTAGAGATGGGGTTTCACCATCTTGGCCAGGCTGGTCTTGAACTCCTGACCTTGTGATCCACCCGCCTCAGCCTCCCAAAATGCTGGGATTACAGGCATGAGCCACCGCGCCCAGCCTAGTTTTAATTTTAATGACCCAGAAAGCCTTTATGATATAACACTACTGAGGATGGAATCCCGGGTCACATGCATGAAAATGGTGAGTGAAGGAAACCAAGTATGGTGGGCAGCACAGTAATACTGCCCTGTCCTGGGCTGTGGGACGATCACAATTTTTTTTTTTTTTTTTTGACAGAGTCTCACTCTGTCACCCAAGCTCCAGTGCAGTGGTGTGATCTCTGCTCACGGCAACCTCCGCCTCCCAGGTTCAAGCAATTCTTCTGCCTTGGCCTTCCAAGTAGTTGGGACTACAGGCATGCACTACCATGCTCAGCTAATTTTTGCATTTGTAGTAGTATTACTAGTACTATAACTACATTTTTGCATTTAAGTTTCACTATGTTGGCCAGGCTGGTCTCAAACTCCTGACCTCAGGTTATCCAGTCACCTCGGCCTCCCAAAGTGCTGGGATTACAGGCATGAGCCACTGCGCCCAGCCGATGGCGAATTTTTAAAAATCGTGTTAAGGAACTTCAAAATTATTTTTTACACCTAGCTGATAGTACTTTTGTAATCCAAAGAAGTGTTGCAATACTACACACTCTATTTAAAGAAAGGGAAACAGCTCACTGGTGTTCTGGTGTTGAATGGTGAAAGAGAGAGCACCAGGGCATGGGTGAGAAAAGGCAAGGAAAGAGGAAACAGCCTTTGGTAAGATTTCCCTATGGAAATCTTGAACCCAGTTTACCGTCAGGTTAAAGTCTTACAGAGCTCACTTTCATTACGTGCTTTAAAAGATTAAAATCCTTTAGTTGATTGATTTAAACTTTTTTAAATTGCAAGTCCTTTCTGTGGATGGTGTCGGAAGAAAAAAACAATTGTTTTTCTGGGAGGAGCTGACAGATAAGTGGTAACTTAGGGGAGAATTATTTAAAAACTGAAATTAAACCAAGCAAACATTTTAAAAGACTGAAAAGGAAAGCAGTGACTCCTTCAGAAGAGGGGGAGCCTGTGCTGCAGACCCGTGCCTTGACGAATGCTGGGGTTCAAAATGCATCCCTTGGCAGCTGCCCTTCCAGGCCTCCCCAGCACTCCCAGGAAAGCTAAGGACCCTCTGATTTCTGGCATGAATCCTCTGAGTATAGAAAACACCGCTCAGCAAAGGAAAGAACTTTCACTGAGAGCAAGCAGAGGTGAGCTTGAAATGAAGACATCCCCGCACCACGGAGTTGCTCAGCACTTACCAAAGCAGACGCACTGAAAGCTGCTTGTGAACCACACAGCTCTGTCAAAGGGTAAGACCACAGAGGGGAGAGAGAAAAAGGAAGGGATTCCAATCTGTGTCTTGTTCCATTGGTGCTGCTGTAACAGCATCCCTGAGACTGGGTATTTAGATAGAACAAAGATTTATTTATTGAAGTTCTAGAGGCTGAGATGTCCAAGGTTGAGGGGCCGACATCTAACCAAGGACTGCCTTCTGCATGGTGGAAGGTGGGAGGGTAAGAGGGTAAGAGAGTGAGAGAGTGAGAGACTGAGAACGAGGAAGAGGGCTGAGAGGAGTTGGGGGAATGGGACCAGATTCATCCTTTTATCAGTAACCCACTCCCAAGATATCTAACCCACTCCCGACCCAGATAACAGCATTACTTCATTCATGGAGACAGGATCTTTGTGGCCTAAGCACCTCTTATGGGTCCCCCATCTCCACACTGTTGCATTGGGGTTAATTTTGCTATCATCACTCTGTGGGAGGGGAGGTGGATTATATTCCTATTCTATTCAATAAAATAGTTAAGGCACGGGTCATCTCTTCAAATGGCTCTCTGTGACAGTCCCCACAGTAGGAATCTGCTTCTCCGTGTACACTAATGAAAAGGAGAAATGACAAGCTCAATTGCAGCCCCAGCCCCGACATCACTCTGGGACAAAGATGGCAGTTTCACCCGTTGGTAAAAACGACTGTTGCAGAAAAGTCACTGCTGAGGCGGGTGAGCAGCTCTCCAAGGCTTAGTTCACAGGTGGACAAACTTCTTCAGAAAGACCCAGAGAGCAGATATTTTCAGCTTGGCAGGCCAAGGGACAAATTCCAGATTATTACCTACTTACTCATGTCACAAGAGAGAAAACAAATTCTCGCACATTTTTATTGATGGATATCATCATAATTGAGTACTTCTTAAAAATACGAAATATGAATAATACGAGTCTACGAATAATAAGAATGAAATTCCTGTTTTCAGAATACTGTTTTGTTTCATTGGGATTAAAGTCAGTGTTCCCTTCCATCAAACCAATTGCAATTGTGCATCTAGAAAAGTCATTCTCAGCTCACGGACGTTGCAGAAACAAGCAGTGGGCTGCATGTAACCTCTGGGTTGTTGTGTGAGTTTCTTGTGACTGCTGGAACATATTAGCATAAATTTAATTGCTTAAAACAACACAAATGTATTATCTTTCAGTTCTGAGGTGTCAGAAGTCTACAATGGGCCTCACTGGGCTGTACAACTGAGGCATCAGCGGAGCTGTGCCCCATCTGGAGGTTCTAAGAGAGTTCTCAGTTCCCATCCCCTAACTGGGGCTAATTATCATTCCTCTGCTGTTTGAGTGTTTTGAGGGTGAATTGAGTTCATATTGCGGGGTTCTCAGAACAGTGCCCAGCAGGTAACAGGTGGTGCACAGGGGACAACCCTGTTGTCCTTTTGCAACTCCTCGAGGCCACCTGACTCCCTTGGCTCAGGGACCCCCTGCAGAACTCACATCACTTCTGCCTCTGTCATCATATCTCCTCTGGCTCACCTCTTTCCCCTGGAAAGACTTCGGAGATGAGATTGGGCCCACCCAGATAATCCAGGATAATCTCCCCATCAGCCAAGTCCCTCTGCCATAAAGGGACACAATCACAGTTTCTAGGGATTAGGACGTGGACATCTTTGGGAAGGCCATATTCCACCTGCCACGACTGTTTGACTTCCCCGTTTTTGCTCACTGGTGCTCACCTAAATGCCGTGTGGAAGGTAACATGGAGTCACTTACAAATAAGAAACCTAAGACTATAAATTATTTGTCCAAAGTCTCAGAGCTGATGAAATCAGACCCAAGTTGACGGTCAGTTTTCAATCCTCCACCAGCATGTCACTGACTTAGTCATCATTTAGATTCTCCCTGGTAAGTTCTTGAAGGGCAGGGATCCCCTCCTCCCACAGCTTGCAATACTGAACAGGACACTTCCAATACAAATTCTCAAAGCCAATCAATCCAGTAATCATCTAATTGGACCAAGGTTTAAAAAATTAAATAGAATGTTGAACTGGAGAATGAGTATTCACACTAATGTTTGATTGTGAGAGTATGCAAACTTCAGGGATCATAGTAATTCTGTGAAGACCCCATTAACAAAGCCAACTAAAGTCCAAATGCTAAGGCTGTCTGACCCACAAAGGGGACCACTTCCCAATTCCAGGCATCACATGGCCGAGAGGCTTGCACAAACAATCTAAGCTCAGTGGCTGCTCGGCTGCGCTCTAATCATCTGTGTGATATTCTATTCTTCTTTTTTGAATCTGTGAGCACTGTGCATTGCGTGTCTCCCAGCCAGAATGTAAAAGCCAGGCAGGCAAAGACCCTGTCTGTCTTGTACTTTCAGTGTCTCCAGCTCCCAGAACAGTGGCTGGCACCTAGCAGGTGCTCAATGAATATAGGGAAAAAGAAAGAAAAAAGAGAAAGAAAGAAAAAGAAAGACAGAAAGAAAGAAAGAGAGAGAGAAAGAAAGAAAGAAAGAAAGAAAGAAAGAAAGAAAGAAAGAAAGAAAGAAAGAAAGAAAGAAAGAAAGAAAGAGAGAGAGAGAGAGAAAGAAAGAAAGAAAGAAAGAAAGAAAGAAAGAAAGAAAGAAAGAGAGAGAGAGAGAGAGGGAGGGAGGGAGGGAGGAAGAGAGAAAGAGAGGAAGAAGTAAGGAAGGAAAGAAGGAAGGAAGGAAGGAAAGAAGGGAAGGGAAGGGAAGGAAAGAAGAGACGGAGGGAAGGAAGGAAAGGAAAGGAAAGGAAAGGAAAGGGAAAGGAAGGGAAGGGAAAGGAAAGGAAAGAAGAGAAGGAGGGAGGGGGGAAAGGAAAGAAAGGAAGGAGGGAGGGAGGGAAGGAAGGAAGGAAAAGAAAGAAAGGAAGGGAAAGAAGGAAGATAAGAAATCTTCTCCTTCCCAATTAATATTGACTACAGACCTAGAAATTACCCTCTGACTCTGATACAGTACAAATTCCCCTGGGAGAGGTAATGCTTTAAGAGGTCCTCAGTTTCACTTGAGTCTGGAAGTTCTTAACCTTCCCAGAGTACCTAAGAAGACATGGAAGGTGGGAGGGAGTCAAGGACCAGGAAGTAGATGATGGCCAAAGGGAAGCTCATGATAGTGCTGAGAACTCTTCATTGGTCAACTCCTTGCTCCCAAATCTTGGAAAGACCTCTGTCCTGCTGACCTCAGCAGTAGCCCAGGAAGACCCATTCCTGAGGGAGGGGCAATGACTGCCAAGCCTCATGCCAGGTAAGAGGAAAGAAAGAGCAGAAACCATGCTGCACTCAGAAGATTCCAGAGGAAAAGCCATTTGAGGAAAATCAGCTGAACAACACAGTCCTTATGGTGGGTAAAGCAAATTGCAGGCACAGATTTGTTTAATCCACACAATAGTCTTTGAGATGACTATTATTATTATTATTATTTTTGAGATGGAGTTTCGCTCTTGTTGCCCAGGCTGGAGATCATTGCAATGGCACAATCTCAGCTCACTGCAACCTCTGCCTCCTGGGTTCAAGCGATTCTCCTGCCTCAACCTCCCCAGTAGCTGGGACTATAGGCACGTGCCACCACACTGAGCTACTTTTTTGTGTTTAATAGAGACAGGGTTTCACCATGTTGGCCAGGCTGGTCTTGAACTCCTGAACTCAGTTGATTCTCCTGCCTTGGCTTCCCAAAGTGCTGGCATTACAGACGTGAGACACTGCACCCAGCCGAGGTGACTATTATTAACATCCCCACTGTGCATGTGAGGAAATGAAGAAACTTTTTAAAACTTGCATAACACCAAAATATCCACAAGAATGTTATTTCTTGGTTCACACAGCAGTTCTCAGCTCCGTGCCAGGGGTCTACACAGGGCACTGGGGGTAGAAATATGGGGACATCTCCCTGGTCAAGGAGCTCATTGTCCACTTCATGGCCATGTATTTAACATCTGTAAGCTTTTGGTGATGTGCTATTGCTTGCTTAATATATTTAGGTAAAACTAATAGCTGAGCTATTGCTTGCTTAATGTGTTTAATTCAGTTACTATTATTTTAAAAGGAACTTGGATATCATTACCATGTGTGGGAAACTATTATCAGCATACATCAAAGATAAACATAAAGATTTACACAATGGGCTGGGCGGGTGGCTCACACCTATAATCCCAGCACTTTGGGAGACCGAGGTTTGTGGATCACCTGACATCAGGAGTTTGAGACCAGCCTGGCCAACATGGTGAAACCCTGTCTCTACTCTAAATACAAAAATTAGCCAGGCGTGGTGGCAGGCACCTATAATCCCAGCTACTTGGGAGGCTGAGGCAGGAGAATTGCTTGGACGCTGGAGGCAGAGGCTGCAGTGATCTGAGATTGCACCACTGCACTCCAGCCTGGGAGACAGAGCGAGACTCCATCTCAAAAAAAAAAAAAAAAAAAAAAAAAAGAAAGAAAAGAAAAGAAAAATTAACACAATGAAAAACAAATGATAAAACTTTTAAACATACTTGCCTGTGAAGCCCTAGAACTAATCTCAGTGTCTATGGCCACTTGTAGAAATCACAGGTCTATTTGAAAGTGAAATTGCAACACTTAAATTTAAAAGTTGTGATAACAATACCACCAGCTATTAGTTCTATGCACCAGACAAATTTTAGAAGGGTAAAATACGAAAACCAAAATCACTCCATATCTTTACTGAGAATAGATTGAAGTCTTCCCTTCTGTCCCAAACGCTGGATTGGGAATGATTTCTTACATTGGGCCGTATCTGGAAAGAGAGTTTTCATCAATTGCTTCATTTCCAAACACAAGACAGGATGAGGAAGGACATCAGCTACGCATGGAAAACATTTCTGAGCATAAAGCTAATTACTTACAACTTGTACTTAAGATGCAAAAAGTGCCCATTTTCTTGCTCAATGACCCATTTTATGTGCTCCTGTGGGTTGTACCCCACCCCCGCACACCACCCTGTGAATGAGCAGACACAAAAAGAGGGTTGGTCCAGCTCATGCACTCATGCCTCTGTCAGACCTTCAAAGCCCATAAAAGTCACGCCAAAATGGCCCGAAAGAAAAACCTCTGATCCTCATCCTGGATGGGATGTAAATCCCAAACCCGCCTCGATGGGTGCTGCCACTTGTTCTATTCACCAAAAATCATCTGTAGATCTGAGAAGTTAAAATGGCCCCATTCATTTTATTTTCCACTGTCATTTTACTTTAGGCAATGTTAATGCCTCTCCTAATGATCCTGAGGCCATTTGAGGATGGAGCTCTGGATTCAAACCTCAGCCAAGACAAAAAAAACGTGGTGGAGGGGCCATTAAGACACAGGGAAATCAAGAGTGTTATTAGATAAAATCCTATAATGCAGAAACGTGTGCTTAATGATCAAGCGTTATATGCCTGCAACATCCTGAAAAGGAGATTTTTTGCACACATTTCTTCTGGCACAGAGTCAAAATGTACCAGCTAAGAATAGGAGGGGACTAAGATTCTGTAACAGCAAGAAGAACCCCAGATCATCCTTTGGAATCTGTAAGGCTGGTGACATGATTTCAAATCCAACCCGTTAAAGTACATCTCCCTCCAAGCTCATATCATTCCTCGAATTCCCCAAATCTCCCAATAGTTGAAAATTCCCAGCTGCCATCACTCTGGAATGAACGTGAAATAATCACGCCGGATGCAGCGGTCTGATGCCAATTCTAAGCCATCAGCTTAATCAGGGAAGTGCCGATGGATCTGTCCTCCCATTACATTATCCGCTTAAGCTCCCTTCAAGGCATCATCAATCTCTATAAAATACTGTGCTCTGTGTTGCCCACAGACAACTTTCTGCCATTTGAATCAACTGAGAGTTGAATTTCAGCAATGCTCTGATACAGACAATGTCTGCACATCTCCAGCTACTTGGGTGAAAAGCGAAGGCTTCACGGTGAGAGTCACATGACTCAGGGATGAAGAAAAAACATCTGAACAAGGCAGGCAGGTTTTCATGTGTGGAGGAAGCATTTGACGAGGCTGAACAATGAGGATCCAGAAAGGATCAAAATCACTCATTCATAAAGATATTTCTCTAGTCAATCTCTGCCACTCACTACATGTGAAGAGAAGAATATAAAATTTAGGTAGCAAGGGTTACTATTATTAGGCTCATAGTTGCTGAGACTGGGAGCTATGTGCCAGCTGCTCTACTCAGCATGCTGCATGGATCACTGAATTCTCAAAATAACCCCAGTTGTTCTGTTACTATCCTTATTTTATTGGTGAGGAAACTAAGGCACAGAGAAATTGAGTAACTTGCCCAAGGTCATAAACAGTGAGTGGCAGAATTGAAACAAGGACCTTCAGAGCCCACACTCTGCAGACCACACCCTAAGGAGTAAGGCAAGGGCTCTGTCTTCAAGCCATTCACATCCCCCCAAACTGGGGGAAGAGACATGTCTGAAAACATTGATCAGAGCCACTATCATGAGACTCTCACTCTGGTGGATAAGAGACAAGATTTAGCTCCCTTTTGAAAGAGTTCCCAAATAGACGAAATACGTGACACACTGTATGTCAAGCAATGAAGGACACTGGTCCCCAGAAGATGAGAAACTAACAAGGTGAGTCCCGCGATTGCCCCCAGCTCTTTGTATGATACGGAGCCCGGTGGACTCCCTGGTTAAGAAACAGAGTTGAGAGACCAGGGAACTCATAGTGCTGGAAATGGTAATGACATAAGTCAATATCTGGTTTTTCTTATTATTTTAATATTATAATAAAATTGATTGCTTAAGCAAAAAACAACAATGAATTGTGTGCTTTATAACATGTGTAAAAGTACAATGCATGACCCAATGGGACCATAAAGGCCAGGAGGGCAGAAAGGGAAGTATGCCCCTGTAAGGTGTTTAGCTATCTGAAGCTAGGTGTGCAGTGCAGTATTATACACAGTGTTGTAATATTACCTGTGAGCAGACTGTGATAAGTTAAAGGTGTATACTACAAAGCCCGAAGCAACCATGCAAACAACAAAGTGAGAAGCTAAGGCGAACAATCCAGTAAAGTACATGAAAGGGAATCGTAAGAAATATTAATCTAGAAAAAGGCAGATAAGGTAGAAAAAAGAAAAAAGAAACAAAGAAGAAAAGACCCAAATAGCAAAATGGAAACTTAATACCTAATCATAGAAATAGCCACATGAAATATAAATGGTCTAAATGATCGAATTAAAAGGTAGAGATGGTTAGATGTTGAATAAAAAGCAAGTTCCATGCTTTTTATACATATAATGTATTTATATATAATATACATATACATATATAATAATACATACATATAATACATTATATATAATGTTTTATATATACATATAATACATTATATATAATGTTTTATATATACATACATACATTATATATAATGTATTTTATCTAATGTATTATATGTATATATAATATATACATACATTATATATAATGTATTATATCTAATGTATTTTATGTATATATAAAACATTATATATACATATATGTATATGTAAATACATTATATATGTGTATATATACATATATGTATATGTAAATACATTATATATGTGTATATATACATATATGTATATGTAAATATATAAAATGTGCGTACATATACATATATGTATATGTAAATATATTATACGTGTATATACATATATGTGTATGTAAATATATGCGTGTATATATACATATGTACATGTAAATATATTTGTGTATTTTTACATATATGTACATGTAAATATATATTACATGTGTATGTACATACATTACATGTATATATAAAAATATATAGATATATAATGCTAATGAAAATTAAGCTGAAGTGATTATATTAATATCACTCAAAGTTGATTTTGGAGTAAAGAATATTATCAAAAATAGAGGGTTATTTCGTAATGATAAAGGGACTAATTCATCCAGAGGACACAACAGTTCTAAATGTATATGCACCTAATAACAGAGCTTCAAAATACATGAAGCAAAAACTGATAGAACTGCAAGGAAAAATATACAAATCCATATTTATAATCAGAGATGTCATTAGCCCATCTGTCACTAATTGATAGATATAGTAGATAGAAAATAGAAAGAATATGGAAGATGTGAGCAGGACTGTCAAGCAACTTGACCTAGTTAACAGTTACATAGTACTCCACCCACAAACAACAGAAACATGTTTATTGCAAGTACACAAGGAACATGTGTAAAAATAAACAATGCTCTGAGCCTTATTACAAGTCTTAATAACTTTAAAAAGAGTAAAGTCATACAATGTATGTTCTCTGACCAGAATTAAATTAAAAAATAACAAAAATATCACTGGAATCCCCCCCCCAAGTATTTGCAAACTAAATAATACATTTCTAAGTAACACATTGATTAAGAAATAAATAAAAAAGGAATTAGAAAATATTTAGAAATGAAGAAACATCAAAATTGTGGAATTATGTTAAAATAGTAGCTAAGGGGGAATTTATAGCACTCACCCCCAGTGTTAGAAAAGAAGGCTCAAAGCAACAGCCTTAGCTTTCACCAGTTTAAGAAATGAGTGGATGGTGGTGTCTACAACTGTGATCAAGGACATAGAAAGAGGAAGAGGTGTGCATATGAGACACACTGAAGGCATCCAGGTAGTTATAAGAATTTGATGATGTATTATTTTCAAAGTAGGGGGAAACTGCAGGCAATTATATTGAATATGTAGAGAATCATCAAGATGTAGGAGGCACTTGGAGTAAATGAGATCATCCAGGGAGAATATATAGCACGGGAACAGTAGTTAGTGGAAGACTGAACCCCAAGGGCCACCAGTACATGAAGGGTAGAAGGAAAACCAGTAGAGGATGGATTGAACAAAAAATGCAGGATCAGAGAGCAGAGCCCCCAGAAAGAGGGTACAGTCGTGGAGAAAGAGTTTCAGGAACTGAGTGGCGTCAAGTGTAGCTGAAAGATTCACTGAGAAAGAGAACACAGATTCACTTCATTTCACTTTAGTAAGCTCTTTGCAACCTTCTTAAGATTTCAGTAGAGTGCTGAGAAGCAGAAGCCAGCCCAGGGAGTTAATGGGAGGCCAGGATGTTGAAATAGTGAATGTAGCATTCATTTGAGAAGTTTGGATAAACAGGGGGAAAGAAAAATTATCTCAAGTATGAAATGTGAGCAAAGAAAGATTTTCAAAATAGAAAACACTTAAGCAAGTTTATATAAAGAGTATCAGGAGCCCCTAAAGAAGCAGAGGATAAAGAAGGGGCAGAGAGTGTATAATAAGTAACAGTTCAGTACAAAATATCATACAGGCTGTGGAGTAAACAGTATCAATGGATTGGTAGATCTTGACCAGGAAGAGGCACGCATTGTTCTTTGAGGACAGAAGAATGCTAATGACAGGGAGGTTGCAGACTGGGGTAAAATTCTCAACATTTAACCCTTAACTGCATCTTGTTACTAAACTGGGGATGGAAACTTTATAAATCATATACATTTCATTACATTTCGTAAATTACAAAATATGCACTCTCAAAGTAAATTGACTACACAGAAGAAAAAATATTGGCTCTGACCTTGGACAGTTTTATATCTCTAAAATGTCTCTTATAAATATCTTCATGTATGATTTAGGGTTCCCAAAACATTATAAACCCTATAATGTTATTCAGTCCAGTATAAAAATTAGTGTCTGCTTCCTAATTGTCTACCAGCTGGAAAGATGGGTGGGGCAATAAAGAATTGCGTCAGTCGGTGGAGGTCTATCCACTCACTGAGAAGACCATAAAGAGCTGATGAACTTAGGAGAACTTGGTACTTTTGCAATAATCAAGGGTAGACATTAAACCAAAAACAAGATACTCTTCTCTTTTCAAATTCGCCAAGAATCAATAAAGATAATTTATATGCAACAGTAAAGATCTGGCCACGGAGCCAGGGCTTGGGTTTGAATCTTACCTGACCGTTTACAACTTTAACCTCTGAGCCTCAGTTTCCTTACCTATAGCGTGAGAATAACAACAGTACCTACCTCTTCCAGGGCTGAAACAACACAAGCCAGAATCTTAGGACAGAGCCTAGCACAGGTAAGCATGCAATAAAAGCTACCTGTGGTTATTTAGGCATTGGTGTATTATGAACTGGCACAACCTTAGTGAGAAACAGTTTGCTTGGCAATACGTGTTAAGAGGGTATAAAAAGTAATCGCTTGTATAGGTATCTATCCTAAGGATGTAATGAAAAAAATTATCAAAGAAATCATGTGTGTAATCTTCTCTGCTATTTCTCTAGCAGTTATCACAGAACCAAGTTCAGAGGAAATAGACGATTAATATTTGTTGAATGCATAAACGAAGATTTATGTAGGAAGATGTTTATGGTAGCGTTATTTACGAGAGAAACTTGATGAATGGCTTCATAAATTATGGCAACCCATATGACAGAATCGTATGCAACCACTGAAATGACATTTTGAAGAATAATAAAGGCACGATGTTTTCACAGCATAATGGTATGGAAGGAAAAAACAACTAGGATGCAGAAGTCTCGTGCAGTATCATCCAAATTTTGTAATACGTGTATATGTACAGACAGAGTGGCAAGAAAGAAAAATAGCCACTAGATTTAACTCTGGGTTGTTGGCCATAGGTAATTTCTTTTTGTTATTTATATGTCTCTGTGTTTTCTTATTTTCCACAAGTATACATTATTTTTATAACTGGCAGAGGAATGTTCTTAAACATATATTGGGAACAACTCATTATGGATAGTTGAAAAGAATTAGTCATCTACAGTCAATAAAGAAACCCTACAGAATTGGGCAACAAGAGTCCACGGGTAAGAATGTTTTATTTCTTAGGGTTTAAAAAATGAACAGCATGCTCAGGTTTATGCAGGGAATATGGTGTGAGGAAACAGCCAACCAAAACACGTTGTGAAGCATCATCTGTAGAGCCCATCGGTTAATGTAAAAACATGTGAGTTTTATTCCTAAGGAATGCTCCCTTGAATCATTTATTGCAAGCCGACCTTCTTGTATGAATTGGGGGAGCTTTGCAACCTAATTTAAATTTCTAATGTGCCTGGTGCTTATTCTCAGTTATTTTTTCTGTTTAAAATCCATTAGTATAGATGAAGAAATAGGCTTCTATTTTATGTACCTAGTTCTATATTATTTTCGTGCATTTATAACTGGCCTCTGGGGCTTAGTCCCCCCTTCATGATTTAGCTATGCAAGATGTTACACCAATTTATTAGAAGGAGGTTGGGGAACAGACTCTGCATATTAACTGTGCAGATTTTTCTACAAAGGCCTTAACAAGAAAGAAGGGCATCCCTTACCTTGTGCTAGATGCGTGCTTGCAAATAATTTTCATGGTTAGCATGTTGGTTCATTAATTCCCAAACCAGACTGGATCCTGCAAATCTCAGGGAAACTTGTGACTGATGACTGATTTTCATGTTCATCTTTTTGAATGGTGTGATTGAGTCGGGGCTGCCACAAAACACTCTCTGAGACACGGGAGAAAGTCTCTCGGGTTTCCAAACTGGCCCAGTATTCATGAAATCCCAACATCTTAGATTCAGATGAGGATTCCACAAAGACGTCCACTGCCTTCAAAGGTGCTTGCCTCTTTAGCCAACAATTCCCTAGAATGTAAAGAGCCTAGAGAATGTATTTCTTTTCAGAAATTTGAGGAAGAGTGCCAAAACAAAGACTAGTGTCCCCTAAGGCTACCTGCCCCCCAAATGGTGGCTCCTCCCTGCATATCCTCTCCCCTTCACACACTCCAAGTCACACTCTGGTGCAAATTCTGAAGGCTGCTCGTGGAAAAATGATCAGGGAGGGTGCTATGGATGGTGGTGGCATAATTTCTCATCCCCTGTTTATGGTTCCTTTGGGAGATCCCTCCACCCCTGCTCTCTGGGGTCCTAAATCACAGAGCCCCATTGCTTTCCTCTACACCTTAGAAGTGGCCCCAGAACCCAAGCTGGCCAATGAGACTATTTCACTCCTTTGGCCACAGTGATTGGGCCAAGGATGGCCATGTGGCCTCAGTAGGGCTAGAGACTCCTGTATTATTGAGACTTTGGAGACAGCTGTCCTCTTCCATTTAGTTGGGGGGGAGAGCAATCTCGGAGGTTGAGCACATGGGTTCCAGCTGCAGTTCTGTCATTTCCTGAAGTATGATCTGAGAAAGCTGGGTTTCAGTCTCCCCACCTGTGAAAAGAGCTAATGATCGCACTCTCCCTCTTGGGACCATGCTGAGGATGGAAGGCTGCTTAATGATACCTGCCACAGTGCAGGCACTGACCAAGCCTTAGCTCATAATAGTGTCTTCATTATCCTGCCTGCTGCGTGCAGGGGCCTGCCAGGGAATCAGACCAAGCAAAGGTAAGCAGATCTGAGGAATAACAGGGAAATAAGTCATGCACGTGCCTGGATTCCCCACACCCAGCATCCCGTGGAGTCTGCCTACTACAGCCTCTCCAAGAAATTGAGTGAAAACAACCCCCTCTGCTTAAGCCAGTGCAAGTCAGTTGTTCCTCACTTGCAATGATCACTATAAAGTAATACACAACCCAATCTTTGATAACCAAAAATGTTTCTGTTTCATGTTATTCCATTGCTTTTGCCTCCATGAAAGAAGATCCTTTTTGAAAAATTTTCTGAGAGAGAAACATTAGGGTTGAATTTCCTTTCTGATACAAGTCCTGGAACTCACCACACTGTAAGTCAACTGGAAGTGATGGAGCTGGTCATCTGGTGGTTTTTCTCTGTTTCTGGAATATATTGTCCTTTTAACAGCAAGTACTATTTGTATTTGCTGCAAGTAGAATTTTCTATTACTCTTTTGACATTGAGATCACTCATTGCTTTTTATTATGCTCTGGATTTACCAAGAAATATGCTCCTGACAGCAGCTTTATTTGAATTCTTCCACTTAGGTTAATAGCAAACAAAAGCCAAGACCACCACCAGATCCAAACCAACAAAACTGAGTTTGTTCTCAGAGAGGTAGCCACTTACGACGCTGATTTCTTTCACCCATGCTATGTTTACAGTCTTTATGGCTGGATATGATTAGCCTTTCAAAGATGTTTGCCTCCGTTGTAGCTGAAGCAGTGCCTGGCCAATAGAGGTATTCTCTCCTTTATCTGATTCTAAACTAGAAACCAGTTCTTGAGTCAGGTACTGGGCTCAGCCCCTTACCTACATCACTTTAATTAATGCTTCTTACAACTCTGAGATGCAGGCGATACATCCCCCTTTTACTGACAAGCAAACATATATACACCCGAGGCTTGGAAAGTTGAAAAGCCAGGCCCACAGGGAAGAGCAAAAAGACAGCTGCAGGACTGAGACCCAGGCCCATCTGAGCTGGGAGATTCTTCTCAACTCCACCACTGTTCAATATCAAGGACACGGGAGTCCCCAGACCAGTGTGTTCCACAAGAAAACCTGGTAACTAACAGGCCCACTGGCAAGTGGTTCTCAGCCCCACTCCTGCATTTTGATTAAGCTTTAAGCATGTAGCAGTGTAGATACAGAGAGCACAGTTGGGAGAATCAGGCAATCTCTGAGTGCAGGAGCCTCTGCAGGGACATTTGTGTGCATTTGAGAGGCATTACAACCAATGGGAATCTGTCTCAGTTCCATGCAGCACAACTCTTCCTTCTGGTCTGTGGAGCTGTGGCCGCCTCCTCCAGGTGCTCAGATGTGGCTGCACATAAGACATGCTTAGCAAATAAAAAATAACACCCAATCTCCTCCTTTTTCTCCTCCTTCCATTTTTCCTTCTCCTCCTCCTCCTTTTACTTTTACTCAAGCTAACGCTATACCCTATAGAGATCAGCCCTACACATTCAAAGGTTTATTGGGTATTTTCTATTCCCTTAATACAAATCAGGGAGAAGGATGAGATAAAACCCACAGATCAGCCTTTCCCTCCTGTGGCTCAGATCCAACTCTTTGGGCAGCGAATCCTGAGTGTCCTCATTGATCCTCTAGGTGAGATCCGGCAATGGCCCTTCAGCAGGCCAGAAATAATGTTGTTCTTGCAGAGGCATAAAAGGTGAGGGTTTCCGTCCCTGGTGACAATAGCTCTTAGTTTGAGCCACTCCTCAAACTTAGCAGTGTTCTGACTCCTGAGCTGTTTTATAAAACCCTGGGGGGTCAAGCCAAGACTTTCTTAGACCCAAATTTGGGTAACTTTGGACTAAAAATAAATGCATTGTTTCACTCTTCCCGGAAACATAAAGACCCCAACCACATCTAACACACACTAAATAAGCTGGAAGACCAAGTGAGGTGGCCAGAGATAGTGCCAGACCTCAGATCTGGAGAAGAGGAAGCACAAAGTTAGAAAACCCGAGGGATCACCTGGAGTTAGCCAAACTGCAGGGTTGAAGGCATGGTCTTCTCCAAGACTCTCCTCACATCTGACACCAGATGCACATTCAGGGGGTCTCCAAAACCACCCTCTAGGCCAATAATGCTTTAGAAGGATTCATAGAACTCATTGAAAGCTGTTATACTCATTGTTATGGTGTATTACAGGAAGATAATACAGATTTCCATAAGCCAAAAGAAGTGCAGAGGGCAGACCAGAGTCTGGGAGTCTCCCAAATGTGAAACTTCTGATGCATTCCCCTGGCACCAGCACATGTTACTCTCCTACATGGATGTGTGGCCACACACATAGAGTACTGCCAACCAGGGACGCTCCCCTGAGCATCTGTGTCCAGAGTTTTTATTGGGTTCTCATTACATATATATGATGAGTTGATTGCTTGCCCACACAGCTGAACTCAGCCTCCAGGTCAACTGATGCCCAGAGGCCAGCTGCCACCCCAGATCACATGGTCAGTCTTTTTTGACATGGTCAGCCTCCACTCTAGGATCTGGTATGGCCAGCAGCCATGCTAAACAAACATCCTCCTGTCATGTTGGACACATATTACTTTCCAGAAGCTGAGGACAAAGGCCAGACCACTGTCTCTGGCCAAGGCCAAGTTTCTTACGACCCAGGGATCCAGAGGTGGGAATGTGGTCCTTGGGTTGGTGTGGTATGAGAAGGCTTTTGCTGGCAGGGCCATGAGTGTGGGGGATGAAGAGGTCGATTTAAGACAAATGACATCAGGTTCCAAAAATGTGTCAACGAAGGTGGCCGCTCAAATTCAAGGATGAATTGGATGGAAACAATCAAAGGGAAGTGAGGGAAGGGCAAGAGGTATCACTAATATACAAAAGAGCAATGTTGAAAAATCCTCAAGAATCAGAATCTTGGAATGGATGGGGTCAGTTGACACAGAAACGAGTCATTGTTATTCTAGAGTTGTTCATTGCAGCCTCTTCTCCTCTTCTCTCCCACATGTGAACTCCCCAGCAGCTGAGGGCTAACCCTACCATGATTTACCCATCCTTTCCTTCTATGCAATCAGAGATAATGCACTCCTAAACACAGTGCTGCAAAGACCAACTCATTGTAATGCAGTTGCTTGCCCTTATTTTATTCTCCGTATTTCTCTGCTTATTGAATTGAGAATTGTAACCCTATTATTAATTCATTAAGAAACATAATTGCATGCAAAATAATGTGTTTACCCTCTTCTATTAGGTTAAGGTGGTGTGATTATTAGAGCTGTATCAGGCAATGAGATACTCACTCCCCAGGGGGCTTCAGGAGCCACTTAATTTCTCTTCAATCGGATGCATGGAGCCAAGGACAGTTGACTGTAATTCTGACACTTTGGCACATCTTCCACTAGGATCTAAGCGAGATATCTGCTGGAAGATATTAAATGAGAGGAAGATGCTTGAGAAAATATTGCTTAATCATATTTTTATATGGTTGGTATGAGATGATCTTCACTTCTGAGCCTGGTGTTGCATGAAAGGGTTCATTTACATCTCATAAGCTCTTAGGGAAAAGAGAACCATTGAATTTTCTGTTTTATGAGGATCTCAGTAAAAAAAATGAGATTTTATTTTAGATGGATGACTACCTGGTGTTGTAAGGACCTAGCAAGGAAACAAGGTCTGGGAAGAGTTAACTGTGCCATCCCCAGACCTCTGAATAGCTGACCCTCAGGTCTTCCCCAAGAAAGACCCTCACTAAATGCCCCCTGTGCCACGTTTTGGAGACTTCCCTTGGCCTGATCCTGAGCCCAGAATGCTCGGAGGAAATTTCAGGACTCTCAGGCACTCCTATATGCTAACTCTTCCATGCTAGCCTGGGGTGATATTACTGTTTCAGGAGTTGAATTACAGTCTCAGGTTGGAGGACAATGAGAGGAAGGGCTTTTTCATTTTTGCCATTTTTCTTCTTAAAAAAGCTTTCATTAGATCTTCATAATGTTTGACTTCTGGAGTTGGACATCAGGTCCTTCTTACACAAAGAAGAAAACAAATGGATATGGAAAAACAGCAGAAATGCTCCCGAAAGCCAAATGGTCAGCAAAAGAGAAATGGCTCTCCATGTGCACAAGCATAAACCACAGAAGCAGAGAGAGACAGGAAACCGAGGGAGGGAGAAAAAAAGAATAACTTTACCAATTGTACCAAAACAGGAAATATTACAGCAGAGAGTGGTGCTTCAGGCTGTCAGGGAGAATACTTTCTGTTCTCTATTAATGTGCTCTGTTCTCTCTCCCGCTAATGACTAATCTTGTTTTTCCTGTGGATGCTTTTTCAATATGCCCTACTTTGGTTTGTTTTCTATTTGTGCCTGTTGATAACTCTTCTGCTTTTTATGGGCCGTCTGTCTCAGGGCAACCTAGGACTCTTTGGATTGGATCCACGGTGTGAATGGAGGCAGCACCCTCTGCTCAGATGTGTCCTAGGCTCAGACTCAAGTCACTGGGCCTCTGGACTGGGCTCTGCACAAAACAGCCTTGTGACCCAGGTCACTTCATCTGAGTGTCAGTGGCTTTGCCAGCTCGGGCTGTTGTAACAAATTAATGCAGACTGGGTGGCTGAAACAGCAAACATATACTTCTCACAGTTCTGGAGGCTGGGAAGTCCAAGATCAAGGCGCCAGCATGGGTGGGTTCTTGGGAGGCCATCTTCTAGGCTGCAGTTACCCATCTTCTCACTGTATCCTCACATAGTGGAAGGGGGAAGGGAACACTCTGGGGTCCCTTTTACAAAGGCACTAATCCCGTTCATGAAGGGTCTGTTCTCATGACTTCATCACCTCCCAGTGGCCATCTCCTAGTAATATTGCATCAGGGGCTAAAATTTCAGCGTATGAGTTTGGAGGAACACAAACATGCAATTCATTTCACTCGGTTTCCCTGGTATCAAACAGCAGCAAGAAGGTAGAGCTAAAGTAGCCTACCTGTTTTATAAGGTTGTTGTGAGAAACCTATTTAAAAAGCAAACTCTGTTATACAAATGCAAATGGTATATTTTTATGAGTTAAACCTTGGTGGCCTCATAGGAAGACACTTGGTCATTCTATGGTCATTCTACCTCTGGCAGCTTAGGGACATCCTGGGACCTATTGCTTAAGGACAAGTGGAGTTCAGTTCCTTGGGGAGGACACTACCTAGAGCATATGTCACATGAGGCTGGGTGTCTACCTCTCAGAAACCGTGAGATCCACATCCAAAGCTTGCCTCTTTCTCCTTGGAGATGTGCCTACCTGGAGCCCCAGGTAATGTCACTCCACTAAAACATGAATAAACTAGTGATGAATAAGTTTTGGACAAAGAGAAACGTCCATCAAGTTCTCATGCTGTCAGTACGTGTGCTGCACTAGTCAGTGTATACCAGGGAGCCTCACCTGTGCACCTGTGCAGATCCTGAACTGCCCCTCTAGCGAGTGTGTGTGCCAGCAAACCTAGTTAGTACGCATGCCAGGGAGCCTCACTTATGCACTTGTGCCAATCCTGAACTGCCCTTCTAGTCAGTATGTGTGCCAGTGAATCTACTCAGTACGTGTGCCAGTGGTCAGTAGTCAGTGTGTGTGTGCCAGGGAGCCTCACCTGTGCACCTGTGCACCTGTGCAGATCCTGAACTGGCCACTTTCCTCCTTCTCTCAGGGAGCTGCAAGTCCCACTGCAGAAACCCCAGTGCATGCTACCCGGTGGTCTGAGGGGTGTGTTAAAATAAAGTAGTAGGATTGCCTCTAAGATGCCAAGAGACCAATGTCAGGGAGCACCTTTGGACTGACGAGTGTCTTACCACTTGGGTTTACCCCCAAAGCAGAGCCTTGAACAAGGGCTTGGTGCTGGTGGTTTATCTGAGAGCAGAACTCAAGGAAAGGAGTGAGGGAGTAAAGAGAATGGACCTTTAAGGAGAAGGAAAAGACAACTGAAATAAGCACTGTCAATGACGCCCCTGACGACCACTTCTGCCCATCAATGGGGCGCCCAACATCTCCTGCAGTCCCTCGATGGAGGGGGCACCCACCACAACCTCCTGCCCTCAAGCTGCACTGTGCCCCTGCTGATGGGGCACCCTGCTCTGTCACAGCAGAATGTTCCAGGACGAGGTGGAACGGTTCACTCATGGCAGCTGGAATTAGGCGTGGTGGGCATGGCAGGTTGCGGGGACAGTGCTGGAGGCCTGGGATACAGGGAGCCTTTGGGCAGTGACAGGAAGGAGCTGGGTGAGTTCACAGGGAGGGGAAGCAGACTGTCCAGCTGGGGCAGAGGCCTGGGTGGATGAACTGCTCCCACAGTGGTGGGTCACTCAGGGGCCGGGGCTCAGCCCCCTGTGTGGCTCCTTCAGCTCCAAAGCCCGTGGGGCCTGCAGGCCTCCTGCATCTGTGGCATGTCCTACTGGGTTCCTGGCCTCTCTCTGCTGATCTTTCTGCAGTGGCCAGAGGGCAGGTGGGGCAGCCCTGCAACCCAAGGGAACATCTACCCTCCCTCTGTGTCTCCAGATTCTCCTGGACAAGAGGTCAATGTTGTTGCAATCAAGCCCATGGAAGCCTGGGTAACTATCAGCTGGTACCAAAACGTGTGCTCCTTTTTCTCCTGATGTGCTCAGGTAGGACCCAACAATTCCATTCTTTCCAACACACCAGCAAAGGTTGTGGGGTTCTTTTTTTTTTTTTTCCTGAGAGGGGAGTCTCGCTCTGTGACCAGGCTGGAGTGCAGTGGTACGATCTCAGCTTACTGCAACCTCCAACTACCTGGTTCAAGCAACTCTCCTGCCTCAGCCTCCTGAGTATCTGGGATTACAGGCACGCACCACCAAGCCTAGATAATTTTCATATTTTTAGTAGAGATGGGGTTTCACCATGTTGGCTAGGATGGTCTCGACCTTCTGACCTCGTGATCTGCCTGCCTAAGCCTCCCAAAGTGCTGGGATTACAGGCATAGCCACCATGCCCGGCCAGTTGTGGGATTCTTTATGGACCCACTTGGAACTCACCCCAAAGCCAGAAAATAATTCTCCATGAAGCAATCATTCCTGCTTCCCCACCTGTCCTTTCGGAAATACTGGTCAGATGAATGGCCTGTGTCTATCGGCCTCCCCAGCCACAGCGGGGTGTCCACAGAGGACGGTCTTGGATGGCACAGAGTGAGTCTTTGAGGTAGGATGCTGTTGACTTAGTCCACTGAGGCTGCTCTCCACCACCGGGCACTCAGATATCAGCCGGCTCCACCATTCCGAAAGTGACCAAGACTCTACCCTGCTCTGCAACGTCACTCAGAGCTGAGGATGCACAAGTTGGTGTCAGCTGGTCCCTTTCTCACTGTTGAAGCCGTCAGCCTCATTCTGTCATAGGGCACCAGCCTTCTTACAAATACGGGAGGACACAGCTTCTTTTGTGCTCTGCATGGCATGGACCGGGACAACTCACAGCCATTTCCTCCATGAAATGTTGCTTGACTTCTCCACCTGGAAGTAGTTGCTCCCTTCTGAACCTCCGTGGTTCTTTGTTTCTCTTTAATGGCACTAACAGTGTCCTCCCGGGGTGGCCTACATCTTTTGCAGAGCCCAAACGTGGGGCCTCTTGCTGAAAAGCAGCAAACAAGTGCCATTAAAGAGATTGAAACAGAAAGCATTTGCCTTTTTTCTGCAGTCTCTCTCTTCATTTGTCATGGTGTTTTCTATTTTCTCTTTAAGTAAAGAATAAATAAAATCTGAAATTATTAGTATGAATTTTACCATTCCTCTTTATATCGTGCAATGTCAGTTTCTTTTTCTTTTTTTTTTTTTTTTTTTTTTTTTTTTTTTGAGATGGAGTCTTGCTCTGTCGCCCAGGCTGGAGTGCAGTGGCAAAATCTCTGCTCACTGCAACCTCCGCCTCCCAGGTTCAAGCAATTCTCTGCCTCAGCCTCCCGAGCAGCTGGGATTACGGTCACCCGCCACCACACCCGGGTAATTTTTGTATTTTTGGTAGAGATGTGGTTTCACCATGTTGGCCAGACTGGTCTGGCACTCCTGACTTCGTGCCACCAACCTCGGCCTCCCACTTCGGCCTCCCAAAGTGTTTGGATTACAGGCGTGAGCCACCGGGGCCCGGCCACAATGCCAGTTTTAAACACAAAGATAAGAGCATTAAACTCATAGGCAGATTCACCAAATTTACACAAGTTGTATTTCATAGTTCATGCCTGCACATGATGCAGACATGTTGTGGCTACGTGACCTGGTGCCCATCACAAGTACTGCATGCAAATGGGGGGGCAAGGAACAGTGGCCTTCATGAATATTGCAAGTATTTCCTTTCCTCATGCTGCGCAATGTTGCTCCGTCGTCCGGTGAGACTTCACGTTAAAAACACCAGCTCAAAGACAAAATTATAAATCATTTCATGATGACAGCAGCTAACTGGCCTTGAGCCTTTCTGCACATGAAGCTCTGGGTGACTGAACAGGTCACATGCCCCCGAAGTGGCCCCACTTCCTTCAGGGGTTGGGTCAAGCATGAATCACCTGACCGTGTGCTCACTGGAGAAAAATCTGGACCTGCTCCAGTGCCTTGCCCATAGTGACTGAGTGAATGAGTGAATAACTGCGTGAACAGTCAGACACACAGTCAAAGTCAGGACAAATGTACTTCACACTCAAGCCAGGTTTCAGTCTTTCTCCTCCAACCACTTTAAAGAGCGGAGGCCCCTCTGCTATAATCACCTCCGCATTTTCTTCAGGGGACGGGCGAATCCACTGAAAAAACTCATGACTTTGAGATTTGATCCAGGCAAGGGAAGACTCCTTGTCTTAATCCGGACATGATTCATTCATTTATTCATTCATTCCACAAGTAAATATTTATCAAGTGTCTACTGTGGGCACCAGGATACATCAGTGAAGAAAACGGACTCACAAAGCAGGTACCAGTGGGGAGAAAAACAATAGACAAAACACACAAGTAAGTAAAGGAGAAGACGACGCTGTGAAGAAACACAAAGCAGAATGCAGGATGGCGAAGAAACACAAGGCAGAATGCAGATGGTGAAGAAACAATGCAGAATGCAGGATGGTGGAGAAACAACACAGAATGCAGGATGGTGAAGAAACACAAGGCAGAATGCAAGATGGCAGTGCAGGGGTGGCGAGAGCTGCCATTCTACGTCCGTTGGTTAGAAAAGTCCTCTCAGAAAAGGGGACGTTCGAGCAAAATTGTGAACGAGGCAGGAAGGAGGGTGTGTGAGAAGCTAACATTCTAGGCACACTTGGACCATCATACAGCCTCATAAATATTACTGGGCACTTCTGAAAAGGGAGGGTAGATGGGGTTTCTCTACAGGTGGACTTCTAGCTCTGGGATCTCCCTCCACCCCCTATTTAAAGCCTAACCAATCCCCCCTTCACTGGGCAGGTTACGGAAGCTAACGCCTTCATGCGTGAAGTTAAAGGCTGCAATTCAGTCGACCTTTGGAAGTAAAGGGTATTATATGCATTTTCTGTGGCTGCCATAACAATTACCACACACTGGGTAGCTTTAGGGCTTCAGCAGCAGAAATGTATTCTCTCCTACTTCTGAAGACCACAAGTCCAAAATCAACGTATTGCAGGGCTGTGCCCCCTCTAAAGCCTCTGTCTGGAAGAGGATGCTTCCTTGCTGCTTGCAGCTTCTGGTAGCCTCGCACGTTCCTGGGTTTGTAGATGCCTCACTCCAATCTCTGCCCTGTCATCATATGGCTGTGCTCTCCCTGAGTGTTTCTGTCTCTTCTGATAAGGACTCCAGTCACACTGGATTAGGGCTCACCCCGATGACCTCACCTTAACCTGGTCGCATATGCAAAGACCCCTATTTCCAAATAAGATCACATTCACGGGTCTGGAGGATCAGGACTTCAATGTATCTTTTGGGGGGACCCAATTACACAAGGCAGCAGAGGAAGCTAATTATTCTGTTGACATACAGAGATTGTGCTGTCCTGGATGGCTCACACCATTGCCTGAGTGAACATGGGCCATCTATATATGCAGCTGAAAGTGATATCTTCAAAGTCTCTTTTCTCCCCCTTTGGTCTGTGTAGGTAGACACAGGTGTTCTGGTTGGGCCCAGTGTTGCTCGTTCATCACTGGCTGCTGTGATTGCAGTGGGGAGACAATTACTCAGTTTTGTTCACTTAAAAACAGGAAGAATATGCTGCCATCAAAGCGAGGTCTAGCCCCACTCTCCGGGGTAATTCAGCACATCTCACGGCTCCTGTTTTCTCATTTCTGGTTTCCAATTTTCTAATGCCTTTGGTCGGCTATTCCCTAATGGTTGAGTCCTTCTGGCTTCTTTCTTACTGAAAGTCTTTAGATGTTGAATTTAATCTTATTTTGGTATTCATGAGGAACAGACTCAGAGTTCTGCTTGGTTTTGCTTTTCCAAAGGACTAAGAAAATTAACGCCTAAAGACAACTAAGTCATCCCTGTCTCTCATTATACATTCCTTCTATACCTGTACCCAGTGGCCACTAGGTTTTGAGTTTTTGAAACAATAACCAAAGCACAACAAATTTCACTTGAGGTTACTATCTTGGGCAGATGGCTCAGCACTTTCTCATAATTTAGTGGAAGAACAATGGACATAGAATTCTTTTCTTTGCTACCAAAGCTTTCTGTCATGTTTAATTAACTAATCTGCTTTTCGCCAGTAAAGCAAGCAGCAAATTCCCTGATCCCCAAAGTAGAGCCAGAGGACCTATGGGTAAAACCTTCTGCTTCACGTTTCACTAAGCTGTTCAGTCCAAACTCAGAGAGAGCAAAGGCCAGGAGTTGAGAGACCTGAACCACAAGATGGACCGTGCTGTTCCATCCCTGGGTGGCCATGGGGGAGCCTTGTAGCCTCTCTGTGTCCTTGTTTTGTCCTCTGTAAAATTTGGATCATGCTACCTGCTCTCTGTTTATTCACAGCGTTGTTGGAAGAAGGCAGGGAGGAAATGCATGGAAAGCTACTTTGAGAAAGATAAGGGGCTCTAGCTGAATGAGTGTTTGTCTAGTCTTGTCCATCTCATGGACATCCATCAGCTGCAAGTCAAGGGCACAGGCACTACACCAGGCCACACATTATTTGGCGATGGCTCCTGGGCATCATGAAATACATTTCTTTGTGTCTTCAGCATGACCTTCAAATGTTTCCTTTTAACTAAAGACCAGAAAATTCTATAGAACCACACCCCTGCTTGGGTAAGCTGATGGCCCATGATAAGATAGTCTCAGTGCAGTGACTATATTTTTAAAAGAAAATCCCTCCTTGCCAGGATAACCAAATATTCTTCCAAATGCCAGGACTCCCTAGATAAAATAGATGCAGCAGGGGCCAGGTCAAAGATGCCAGAATGAGGTCAGGCGTGGTGGCTCACGTCTGTAATCCCAGCACTTTGGGAGGCCGAGGCGGGAGAATCACTTGAGCTCAGGAGTTTGAGACCAGTCTGGGCAACATGGTAAGACCCTGTCTCTAGAAAATACACAAAAATTGGCAGGAGGTGGTGTCATGTACCCGTTGTTCCAATTGCTCGAGAGGCTGAGGTGGGAGGATTGCTTGAGCCTGGGAGGTCAAGGCTGCAGCAAGCCGTGATGATACCACTGCACTCCAGCCTGGGCAAGTGAGCAAGACCCTATTTCAAAAAAAGAGATGCCAGAATGGTAGGGGAGCATGCAGCGAAATGGCTTGAAATGGCCTGAGTAACATACGCCTCTCCAATGATGGCTCTTAGGCATCTAGTCTAAGATGTGGTCAAGAAGCTGGGCCACTGACTCATTGTAGAAGAGAGCCACTGTGGTATTAGAAAACACTGAATTCTCAGTCTGTCCTCTCCATCCAACTTGATGCACCTGTTCAAAATCTTGGGGATTGAGGACTGGGGAAAACAACTACTTCTTCCCACTGAAAAGAAGACGGAAGCATTCACCACCAAGCCCTGGCAGTCAGTTGCAGTATTTTTTTTTTTTTTTTTTTTTTTTTTTTGAGACGGAGTCTCGCTCTGTCGCCCAGGCTGGAGTGCAGTGGCCAGATCTCAGCTCACTGCAAGCTCCACCTCCCGGGTTCCCGCCATTCTCCTGCCTCAGCCTCCCGAGTAGCTGGGACCACAGGCGCCGCCACCTCGCCCGGCTAATTTTTTGTGTTTTTAGTAGAGACGGGGTTTCGCCGTGTTAGCCAGGATGGTCTCGATCTCCTGACCTTGTGATCCGCCCGTCTCGGCCTCCCAAAGTGCTGGGATTACAGGCTTGAGCCACCGCGCCCGGCCAGTTGCAGTATTTACTGAGACCCGGGAGGAGAGCAAATTCATCCCAATGTCACAGAGATTAGAACTGGAAGGAACCACAGAGACCAAGGAGCTCCGCAATTCATCAGCTGTTTGCTCTTCTAGTGGAGCCATTCATTTTCGCTGGAGCTCTTTCCCTCTCACATGAAATCTTACTTGGAACCGTAGGTTTGGAAAGAGACAAAAACCCAACCACTCAGGCGGAGATCAGGAGGCTACGAGGGTTGTCACTTCCCTCTCCTACAATTGCCAGGGCCCCTCATGGAATCTAATCTAACCCCTCATTTTGCAGATCAGGAAAGAGGATGAGGGGAGGAATTGTTCCTTCTCAAGCTCACACGGCCAGCTAGTAGCAGAGCTGAAACTTGCCCCAGGTCCCTGGACTTGCCGTCTGTAGTGGATTCTGGAATGCACCAGACACGCCTCCAGCTATTATACTTCACTGAGACACACAAAGGCATCGCCCCCATTTTCCTCCATCCTAAGCTTCATGAATAAACAAGTGCTGATACAGTATCCAAACAGCCCTGTTTGGTTACAAATAACGAACACCAACTCAAACTGGCTCAAGCAAGAAGGGGCAGCATGATGGCTCACATGCCTGGACTCTCCACAATTCAGGGTCCAGGGTCTCCCTTTTGTCTCTTCTGTCCCCTTCTCTCTCTTTTTTCTCTCCCAGTTTCAGCTCCTCTTCTCCCCTCTCCTCTCTCTTTTTCTTTCTCTCCTCATCTCTCTACCCCACTCTCCCCCAGTTTATTTTGTTCCCAGGCAGACCCCACCTCATGGTGACAAAAGGTCTGCCAGCAAGTCCAGGCTTCCACCCTCAAACCTCCAGAGAGAGGTTCTCCCTGCCAGTGATTCCTACACAACCCCTTGGGCTGCCCCACATGGCACAGATGGGGCCAACTTGCCCATCCCTGAGTCGATCGTCAGGGCTGAGGAGACTGGGTACCCTGATTGGTTTTGACCAGTAGCTTACTACCCCCAGAACTGGAGTGAGGTCAACTCCAGCCACTGTACATGGGCATTATGTAGAGGAAGACTGACCTCAAGAACAGTGATTTTACTGCTACAGAAAAAGGCAGAAAAAGGCAAAGGGAGAGTTGGGCAGGCAAACAAAGACCTGTTCATTACAATTGATCTTCAGTTTTAAGTTCTTAAGAAAATGTCAGGATATTGCAGAGATCATTTATTTAAATAAAACAAAAATACCTTATTTAATTTTAAATGTAATCCTTCAAAGAATTAAATAAGAATCAAAAGCCAAATTCCAGGGATGTTTATAATCATGCTATTTAAATAGTAAAACAACTGTTCCGACACAGCCAGACATTTAGTTAGGTAAATCATGGTGCATCTTCCTAATGCAACATTATGCAGCTTTCAAAGTGATCGTTATGAAGACTGTAGCAACATAGAAAACGCCTCAGAGAAAAAGGAAAGTGAAGGCATAAAACAAATGGTATCTGTGCTGTGTTTATACTAATCTACCAAAAAAATCTACGCTTGGGGCAAAGATTGGAATACAGAAAAATGAGAAAACTCTCACTTGTTGGCATGGCAAGTTGATAGGTGATTTTGTGTGTGTGTGTTGTAAGTAACTGAAATGTTAAAAAAAAATCAAGGGAAAGGCAGGTGCCGGTGGCTCACGCCTGTAATCCTAGCACTTTGGGAGGTCAAGGTGAGTGGATCGCGAGGTCAAAAATCGAGACCATCCTGGCCAACAATGTGAAACTCCGTCTCTACTAAAAATACAAAAATTAGCTTGGCGTGGTGGCACGCACTTGTAGTCCCAGCTACTTGGGAGGCTGAGGCAAGAGAATCGCTTGAACCTGGGAGGCAGAGGTTGCAGTGAGCCAAGATTGCACCATTGCACTCCAGCCTGGGTGACAGTGTGAGACTCTGTCAAAAAAAAAAAAAAAAAAAAAATTAAAGGAACAATTCCAATCCAGTGGGGCCCTTCACTTTTTGGGTGTGCTTGCTGGGAGGGTTCTAATCAGTTTCCCCCAGACCCCATTCCCTGTGGCTCTCCTCTCCTCCACCAGAAAGATTAGCAGGAGCCCAGTTCCTGTGGGTTTTAATCTGTGAAGGCAGGTGGATTTTGAAGCTAGGTATAAAATTATGAGGTCTCTACAGGCGACAGGAATCTGACAGCATGGTGTGTACTGGGTTGGATGGTGTCCCACCAAACTTATGTCCCTCCTGGAACCTCAGAATGTGACGTTATTTGGAAACACAGTCCTTGCAGATTTAATCAGTTAAGATGAAGTCTTACAGTGGGCCTTCAATTCAATATGTCTGGTATCCCAATGAGAAGAGAAGAGACCGAGAAGCTGATATACAGGCAAGAGGCCACCTGAAGACAGAGTGATTGGAATGCTGCATCTCTAAGCCTAGGAGTGTCAAGGAATGCCAGCTGCCACCAGAAGCTAAGGAGGTTCAGAGGGAGCACGGCTGCTCGCACCTTGATGTTGAACTTCTAGCCTCCAGAGCTGTGAAAGCAAAGATCTCTGTTGTTTCAGGCCACTCAGTGTATGGGACCCTGCTACTGCAGCCCTAGGAAATGGTTACAGGGTGCAACATCTGGGAATCCAGATCGGTGGGGGCTGCTGTAGAATCTTCCAGAAGCCTCAGAGAAGGGGTTCCAGGTCAGAACCATGGGTGGGAACTGGCATGACAGAGTCTGGGTCTGGGGCGGTTGGGTTCCTGGACAGCTGACTGCATCAGTGACCCAGGCACGGGCACATCCTTGACCCAGAGCGCTCTGCACCAGCCCTCAAACAACAAGTTCCCGCAGGCCCCAGCTCAAATTCACGTCATCAGAACCTTTCCTCAGCATCCTGAACGGTTCATCACAGTGCCAGTGGGGCTGCCAGTTCAGCCCCTCCTCATCTTCATCAGCCCCCCAAAGCCACCCCAAATTCATATCAATGGCAGTAAAAAGTACGCACTCATTTGCAAATGTAGCTTGGGACAGATCTCAAACCTTTGCTGCAACCAGGCAGTCACCCCCAAGCCTCCTGTGCCTGGGTGTCTTCTCAGCTCTGGCATCATCGTTCTCTACCTGTCTGTCTACCGATGAGGCTGCATCCTGGAAGACCACAGCTTCAGCCCCCACTGCCAGTTACCTCGTGCCAGGGCCTGCCAATGGGAGTGAAGGATGGGATGAGAGGCAAGAGGAAGGCAGGCAAGGAAAGGTGATGCTCTGGGTTTGGGCAGCGGGAACAAGAGCAGTTGCCCCCTGGCAAGGGTTGACTTGGGACTGCTCAGTTCCAACAGCCACTGAATCCATACCACAGTCATAGTGGGGCTCTGGGAAATGCTACTTCCTTTTTTCTCCTCCAGGCCTAAGGTGGCAGCAGCTTCCGGCAGCTGGAATCTCTGGGCATCTTAGCTTCCTCTGTTTGCACCACTAGCCCTTCCAATGCCTTTGCAGCCATTTCCTGGATTAAATTCCCTTTGTTTGATGAAGCTTCTAGGACAATTTACTTTCCTCTTTCAGCATGGACAGTCCTATATTCACATCCCAGAGCCTTAACTACAATTCCGAGAAAGTGTCCTTCTCTGCCCTTAAAGCCACAATGGCAATGGTCCTGTCTACTTTTGTGCTGGTCTATTTTTTAATCTTCCCATTAAAATGTTAAGTGTTCAAGGTCCAGGGCCTTCTCCGGCTTGTTCACCACTGTAGCCCCAGATTCATGCAAAGACACCAATATGTACTTTATTTTATTGAACGGAGAGACCACTCATCAGATGAGAAGATCACTGGAGTTGCTACAGCAGCAACGCTGAGTCTCAGGGTGCAGCCTGGATCTCCTCAATCTGCCCCGTCTGCAGTGAGCTGACATCCCGCCACAGCGATGGGGCTGAGACTGAAGCTAACCCCAGCATCACTGTCCCCTGGAACGCCCCCTCCTCATCCTCATCCACCTACTTCCTCTCCTCCGTCAGCTCACGCCTTGGCTGCGGGCTCCCAGGCTAACCGAAGACCCAGTTCTGTGCTCCTGTAGTGCCTGAGTCCTTCAAGGCACCCCTGGCCTGCCCACAGGCGCTGTCTTCTAATCCCAGTTCCCTAGCTGGCCAGTCAGCTTCTGGACCCGCCTGAGCCCTCATGAGCGGACTGACACCCAGGTGGATGCATGAAGGAGCTCGGTGGATCAGCAGGCTCAGGAGAGAGGGGCTGGGCACAAGAGCCAGGCTGAGATTTAAACAGTCTCCTCTAAACGATAGAACAAGCCCGGTGACGAATAACCACTGGGAGGATCCCAGGCCACTTCCCTCCCTCCTCTCATTCAGTAACCCCGCCCTCGGGACACAAGGAGATTGCCCCATGGTCCCTCCTGCGGGAGAAAGAGGCCACTGCCTTCCTTGCCCAAAGCCCCACACCAAGGCTCAGACTGAGACTTAGCCCCGCAGCACTGGCATCCAAGGCCCCCGCTGTTCCTCTGCCTCTCGAGGGGTCATGCCATGCTAGTGGTCCAGCAGCTCGTCCTCCTCCTGCTCTCACTGACGTGGAAGCTGAGCCCCGGCACAGAGCCAGCTCCCTGGGTGCAAACCCTGCCTCAGCCACTTCTGGAATTCTGAACCCTGGGCACATCACTGGACCTCTCTGAGCAAGTTCACTTCCTCATCCATAAAACAGTGTTAAAGTGGCCTCCTCCTCATGGAAATGTGGTTTGGATTAAGTATGGTAATGCAAAGAAGATGCAGCAGGCGTAGTGCATTAAAGCATCATCGAAAAACGCATCGTCCGACATCGACACGTACTTGAGCTCTCAAGAAGAGGAGTGAAGCAGGTCATAGAGCTGGTAGCCTCACTGCCTAATGCCACCCAAAATCCACTCCAAGTTCCTGTCCCCAAGGCTGAGCTCTCACCCCAGCCACAGGGCTGCCCCATTGAAATCAAATGTGAGCCACATACATAATTTAAAATTTTAGCAACTGCACACTTTTAAAAATTGTAAAAGAAAAGCAGATAAAATCATTTTTTATATTACTAGGTTGGTGCAAAAGTAATTGCGATTTTTGCCATTCCTTTCAATATCCGGTGTTACATTATACTCTTTAGCCCAATAGATCAAAAGTGTTATTTCAACATATGATCAATATAAAAATTATTAATCCATCATTTTACGTTTTTTGTTCCTATTGAATCTTTGAGATCCAGCGAGTATTTGACACAGCATGACTGGGTTAAGACGAACTGCACTGCCGAATGTGGCCGGGGGCTGTCACATTGGATAGTGCACCTCTAGACACTCAGTCGCTCAATCAAGCTGGAAAGATGTGGAGTCTGTGGTTCCACAGGTAGCACTGACTGCAGAGAAGCAGCGTGTGGATGTCCTGTTGTGTCTAAGAAGCCAGTAGCACTGCATGGGCTATGCTGACCAGCATGGGCCACTGCCGGGACAGCATCCTCGCTGCCAGGGGACAGGCTCCAAAGCCTGGGCGCATCCTTCTGGAGGGGAACAGGCTGACTGATGCCAAGGCTGCAGGACCACCATGGAGCCAAGACTTTGTCTTCACTGGTGCTGCAGGGAACGGGCGGGAGCGCAAAGCCTCGGGACCTTTGTTCCAACCCTGCCCTGGAAAACAGCTCCATATCAAGGGCTGCTTTGATGGGGAAAATTTGGGGGCTTGAATCCTTTCACTTTGGGACTTGAATCCTTCCACTTTGGGGCTTGAATCCTTCCTGACACTCAGCAAAGCCAAATCTGTTGCCCAGGCTTGGGTGGCAGGAACCCATGCTCTGGAGGCTGCCAGGGTATTTCTGTCCATGTAGGGGTCGGCTTCTGGTGCACCATAGACCCCCTGACCTTACCTCAGCCCTTTACGGGCTGCTTTCCCAGGGACCAGACCAGTGAGCCTGACTGGGCAACTGCAGCCCAGACACAATTCTGCCTCCCTAAGTTTATCGAGGGAGGCTTGGCACAGGAGAAAAGCTCTTGCTTTGGTATCAGGAAGTCTTGGGTCTGAGTCTGGGGTTTTCCACTCACCAGACCTCGGGCAAATTGCATGGTATCCAGGGTCCTGATGCTCTCAACTGTAGAAGAGGATAAAGGGTGTCTCCGGATAAAGGGTGTCTCAGGATGATCCTGGGGGTGGTGCAGATGAAAGCACACAGCATCGTGCCAGGCCACAGTAAATAAGCCTCCACTAGGGGCCCCCCGACCCTCCCTGAGTGTTTGGGAGGCCTTGGAGCATGAGGAAAAGAACACAGGGCCCCAGAATCAGAGCAGGTTCAGAGTCCATTTCACCACTCACCAGCTGTGACATGTGGGGCAAATGACATAACCTCTCTGAGTCTCCGTTTTCTTACCTGTGAAATGGGAGTAACCACGGTACCTCCTGCATGGGAATGAGTTAACATAGATGCATGCACTCACTCCATTGCCTAGCTTATAATAAGAACCACATGTATCAGATATTGGAACGTTCATTGTCAACATCATCATGGCAATGAAAAGGAATACTAGCTCATGGGGTCTTATGTCCTCATTTTAGACAGCAGGAACTGAGGCCCAGAGAAGATAGGTGGCTTTCTCCAAATGTCACAGCTAGTTAGTGGCACACTCCAGACCTGGTCTGGGTCTTGTGATGCTTGCACTATTCACCATGGAAGTACAGGAATACATCAGCCCAGAAGACAACCTATTGATCCACAGGGCCCTGGGCAGGTCCCCATCATCCTAGTGATCCACTCATTTAGTTGAACCACATATATTTCCCTTTCACTTCTTGCAGTGGCACATTGTGATTACTTAATTGCATGGGCTGAATTCAGTGAGATTCAATTAAGATGGAAATTTGCTTTCCTCTCACCACTGTCTTTCAACTGTGCTGAGCTGAATCTCCCATGTAGACATAGCTCAGGTAGATGACCAGGGTTTTCTGGATGCTTTCAGGTACTAGAATGGTCAGGGCTGCCCATAGCATATATGATGCATTTCTGCAAATTTCTAAGAGGTGACCTCTGGGCAGATGAATTAGACAAAGGGTATCTCTGCATATGGACTAATGCAGCCCTCTTATAGGGGATGCAAGACGTGGCACACAAGCTCAGAGTGGGTTTTAGCATCTGCTCACTCATTTGGCCAGATACACTTGTGCAGGGCACAACCTGTGTGAATGTACTTGGTGTCCTTAAGAGCAGCCTCACTCTCTTAGAGCAGATGGTTAAAAGTCCAGCCCAATCTAAATCAAAACTTCCATATTCTCATCCAATTTGTTACTTCTTCTCCTTCCACCAAGTCAATGAATTCAGCCAACCAGAAGGTAAGTGGAATATAGTCTGTGATTTCCTGTTTTCATTTTTTATTTATTTATTTATTTTTGAGACGGAGTTTCACTCTTGTCACCCAGGCTGGAGTGTAATGGCACAATCTCAGCTCACTGCAGCTTCCACCTTCCGGGTTCAAGCGATTCTCCTGCCTCAGCCTCCCGAGTAGCTGGGATTAGAGGCATGCACCACCCCGCCTGGCTAATTTTTGTATTATTAGTAGAGATGAGGTTTCACCATGTCGGTCGTCAGGCTGGTCTTGAACTCCTGACCTCAGGTGATCCAGCCACCTCGGCCTCCCAAAGTGCTGGGATTACAGGTGTGAGCCACCGCGCCTGGCCGGTCTGTGATTTCTTAATACCCACTGCTCTGGCCCCACCAGGGCTGTGTAGGAGACTACTGATGATAGCCTCAAAGGATAAAGTCTTATTTTTGGGAGTTGCTGGGATATGGCCACGAAGCTCTCTGCTGACTGATGCCCAACACTGGCTCTTTCCCTTGGGAGGTGCTTCTGGTTTGGGATTTTTAAACATCCCCTCTCCACAATTATAAGCCTGACTTGAGAGAGGTCCTCTCTGTGGCAGGCATTGCCACTGCACACCAACATGTGATTCCCTTCACTGTACTTTCCCGGACCCCTTGAACTTCAGCATGGCTGCACACCATGCCTTGACCCATACACTTGGATGTGGAAATGGCAGTGCTCTGTTCCTTACCATCCCTTCCCCTGCTATGCACTCGGGGAAACATGAGGATGTGCAGTCAACATGAAACGGAACCAGCCAGGAAAGGAGGTCACAAAGTGCAGTCACTCTGGAGAGCTGCTGAGCATCTGCAAGAAGTAACCTTTTCTGGAGCAGTTCCACTGGCGTCTGGAAAGTGCTTGTTACTGTAGCGTGACCAGGCTTGGTGTGACTGATTCTCAGCCACTGTCTGCTGAAATTGGCTTGCTCATGCCAGCGGCTCTTCTGAACTGGGTCTTCTGAAGACACTTCGAGCCTGCCTATTTTCCAAAATAACCACTAAGCTCACAGGAAAACCGGGTGACTTTATCCCCACCCCTAAACTCCTGAAATGAAAGCCACTCCCACCGCTGATCTCTCCCTTCTCTTTGTCATAATAGGCGATCCAGCCGGCCCTTGCCTCCATGCTTTAGCAGGTGAGAGTCAGGCTCCAGTCCCAGACTCTGCAAAGTCTGGGGCTTGGATCAAATCCTCCCAAGCACTCCGTCACCACCAACTGCAGAAATACCTAACCGTGTGGGGCAGCTGGTTGCAGCTCTCACAAATCGAATGAGCTGTTTTATGCCCCACTCGCGCAAAGCCCAGCCTTCTTGAAGACTCACTTGAATTAGGCAAAAGTCTTACTCTGAGCCCCTGCCCAGGAAGCGGATGGAACTAGGCGGACCCTCCTTCCTGATTAATCTCTTTTTACTTTCTTATCTTCTCTTACGTGTGCTGGAGGCGGGTGACAGGGTCAGAGAACCAGTTTCACTCTCTGAGCAGGTTCTGCAAGTGCCATTGAGTCTTATTTCTCCTTTGAACCTGGAGACATGGGTTATCTATTGATCTCAGCTCGGGGGTTTCTACTGAAACTCCACAGCAACGGGGAAAGTCCCACCAACAGCAATGTCCTAATCCACATTGCATTGTTGCTTCTAGTCTCTGTTTTGGAATTTAATATGCTTCATGGGAAGAACCAAGGCTTTTCACCAATTTCATTCAGCCTGAAAGACAAGAGGTGATATCACCTCCACTTAACTGGTAATGACCTTGATGTTTATAATATGAGCATGACAATATCTCCAAAAGTCCCGAGCTGCTACTTGTTAAAAGTAAATAAATAAATGAATAAAAATAAAAAATAAAAATAAAAAAAAACAAGGAGCAAGACAAAGGCTTCAATCCCAGCCAGGACCAGTAACCTCACTGCCCCTCAGCATGCTAATGCCTCTTCCTCTCTGTTTCTGACTCATTTTCCAAACGTATGGTGCTTCCACCAGGACTCAGAGACACACATGTGAAACGTATCTCCCGTGTTTCCTTCTTTTTTTGATAATCTTCCATAACCCCCTCTTATGTGCATGTGTGTGCATGTATGTATGCCTGTTTCTTTCTCAAAATGTGGGGAGAAAATATTTGTAAGGGCACCTGAACGTGCTCACCTGGACCATGAAGAGGTTGGACTAGATAATTGATAATGGTGATGGTGATGATGTCGATAGGGATCATGATGGTGATGATGATGGTGATGGTGATAACAAAAATGACGATGATTTTGATGATGATGGTGAGTATGATGGGGTAATGGTCATGACGGTACTGGTAGAAATGATGATGGTGATGGTGGTGGTTGTGGTTGTGGTTGTGGTAATGGTGATACTGATAACGGTTGCGATGATGGTAATGGTGATGACGATGGTGGTGATGGTAGCTA
Source organism: Macaca fascicularis (assembly GCF_037993035.2). Taxonomy (NCBI): domain Eukaryota; kingdom Metazoa; phylum Chordata; class Mammalia; order Primates; family Cercopithecidae; genus Macaca; species Macaca fascicularis. The sequence goes on along the minus strand of NC_088375.1, from coordinate 229,550,962 downwards.
ATATCTGTTCAGGACTTTCAGGACTTGCTGTTTGTCACATGGTGCCGAATCCTTTCCATGCTTAACTTCATCCACCCCATGAGACAGACACCATGGCTAGCCACCTTTAATAGCTAAGGCAGTTAGTGGTTAGAAAATTTCTCAAGGTCATGCAGCCAATACTGAGATCCCGTCTAGCTCTAAAATGTTTTAGCTCTATGGATGAAAGTAAAAGCCTGAGTGCTGTTCTAAGAATTCTTGGGACTTAGACAAAAACACCTGCCCCTGGCAGCATCCGCAGGAAGTTCCATGAGAGGTCACAGGAAAGGGAAGAGGAAGATGACAGGGGCTGGAGGGATGGCAGGGGAGATGTGAGGTAAAGACTCCAGTAAGCAGTGCAAAGGGAAAGAGACAGAGACCAGACCAGCTGCCAGAGGAGGCAGAGGGGACCCCCATCCTCCCTAGGGAGGATTTGGCCTTTGTCAAACGTTTGATGCAAACCCATGCTCCGGCAACATTCAGCTGGTAATGTGTGCTGCTAACAAGTATCAAAGCCTCATGGAGGGGTCCTCTGAGGAGATGCTGTGTGTGTGAACAGGTCATTTCATTTTGTGCCATTAGCCACCGTACTTCACTGAAATAAGTGCACCCTGCAAAGCCCAGAACTTCACACTGTAGCTGAGAAACTTGCACACTCACAACTAGAGGACAAAACATAATGACATTCTACTGCTCTAAGCAGGCTTCCACACCCCTAGTCAATGAAGCCCCGGTCCCTGGCACCCCTAAGTGACTTTAAGCACTTGACGATAGACTGCTGGCCCTATTGCTCAAACATAATACCCGATGCACTCAGGAGACAGGCTGCAATCCAATAAACCAACAGCCCCAAAGTCAGCAAGATCATAATTTGGAAATTGTTCTCCCCCGCCCCAGTCTATTTCACAGACTTCAAATTGATCTGTCTGATCTCTTATCTGTAGCTATGAAATTGTATTTCCCTCTTAATAGGCCTACAAATGTTATAGATGAACAGTTCAATAGCAGGCAAAGAGGGAAGCAGCAGGCATGGTAAAAAGGGACATTAGCTCCTCGCACCCGCAGCCGGAGCCGCCAGAACCCTCCGTGCTGGGAATCCTAATCAGATCCAGCTTCTGTCTGGCCTCCTTCTGGGGAAGGAGGTGCTGGAGGAGCCCAGCACAGAGTTTTGTTCCCCACCCCAGGGGAAAATGTGTATATTTTGGGGGAGGAGAGTGATCAAGACAGGGCAAGAGGTGGGAGGGATGGGAGCTCTCCTTCCCTGGGTCCCTCCTCCAGGGTACCCCTCAGTGGTCAGATCCCCTTTCTCTTTGTGCTCTTACAAACTTGAGCTTGTCTCTCTCTGGCTTAAATCTTCTGTGGCTCCCCAGTGATGTGGGGATATTCCCCCAATCCTGGAATTCTGCAGTATTTCCAAGGCCCCTTGTTATTTTCACCCATTTCCCCTCCTGAGCTCCCCTCCCTGTGCACTCACTCAGCCTCGTTCACTGTGGCTCCTGCCTCAGTCCCTAGCTCCTGCTTCCTACAGCGCAGCTGCCTTGCTCTCCTTTCCTCACCTGGGTAACCCTCCTGGTCTCACAAGCCAGCAGAAGAGACAGGTCCCCCAGGAAGCCATCTCAAGCCACGAACTCCCACTCCTCTGGAATAGCTGAAGTGGTTGAAGTGTGCCCCACAAAACGTATGTCCAAGTCCTGACACCCAGCACCTATGAATTCAGGTGTATTAAAGGAGGATGTGATGAAGCTAAGGGCCTTGAGATGAAATCATCTTACATTCTCGTGGGTCCTAAACCAATGACAAGTGTTCTTATAGGAGAAAGCCAGGAGATGTGGCACCTCACATGGAGGAGAAGGTGATGTAAAGACGGAGACAGAGAGAGACTGAAGCGACTCAGCCATAAGTAAGGAGCACCCAGAGGCACCAGAAGCTGGAAGGGATAAGGAGGGATGCTCTCCTAGGACCTTCAGAGGGAACACAGCCCAGAGACACCTACATTTCAAACTTCTGACCTCCAGAGCTATGAAATAATAAATTCCCATTGATTTTTTGTTTGTTTGTTTTTTGAGTCTTGCTCTGTCGCCCAGGCTGGAGTGCAATGGTGCGATCTCAGTTCGCCACAACCTCCACCTCCTGGGTTCAAGCAATTCTCCTGCCTCAGCCTCCCGAGTAGCTGGGATTACAGGCATGTGCCACCACACCCAGCTAATTTTTGTATTTTTAGTAGAAACGGGGTTTCACCATGTTGGCCAGGCTGGTCTCGAACTCCTGACCTTGTGATCTGCCCACCTCGGCCTCCCAAAGTGCTGGGATTACAGGTGTGAGCCACCGTGCCCGGCCAAATTCCCATTGTTTTAAGCCACCCAGTTTGTAGTCCTGTTACGGCAACCCCAGAAAACTCTTACAACCTCCAAGCTGGGTTAAGTCCCCGCACACATACTGGGTGCCCCAGAGCCAAGCCTCTCCTGCACTATGTTGATGCCATTTCCTCCGGCATGTTGTCACCACCACCACCACCACGCCCCCATGTTGATGTCACTTCCTCCAGTGGGTTGACGTCACTTCCTCCAGTGGGTTGACGTCACTTCCTCCAGTGGGTTGACGTCATTTCCTTCCTCATTAAGGTGTGAGCTCCTTGGCAGAGGGTCTGCTTGTCATCTTCATTGTACTGCCCCACCCAGAGCCTGGGACACATCAGGGACACATCCACCTACCCCTGTCGTGAGGATTGAATAAAACGGAACAGACTGTAATTTCCAGGGCTGCTGGAAGGACCTTTTGTTCTCAGGTGCCAAAAGGAAACCTCTGTCCCCTGTGGCCCCTCCTCTCATGGGTCAAGAGCCCAGGCCTCCCTCCTGAGGCTGGCAGGGTGACCCCCCAACCCCTTTTGACAAGCTCTGTTTTCAGCCCCCACCCACCACCGCCACTGGCAGCCACTTCACACATTTATTCCTGAACAACAAATCTGTTTCCCTGGCAGCATCTTCTCTCATCATTACCTCTTCCCACTCCCCGGGCCTCTGAGGACATTCTCAGGCTCATTCAGGAAGCTCACAGACTCCATGGCACCAGCAACAGGTGGAAACCATGACAATAGTCATACAGACAGAGACAATAAATACTTAGCAAGCATTTGTCACGTGCAGGAAGCAGGATGAGGGGCCGGGGATGGGAAGTCCAGGGTGTGGAAGCTCATCCCATCCTTGCTGTCAGTCCCCCGCAAGAGTCCCCAGTAGGAGAGCGCTGTAGTTGTTTACTGACTACACAGCTTATCGTTGCCGTCTCTGCCTCATTATGGAGGGCCCAGCTGGCACCAAAGTCGCTGGAGCCCCAGAGTGCCGCCTGTCAAAGTGTCATCTCATTTGCTGGCTGGTCGCTTTTCATTATGTTCTGCTCTAGTCTGATCCCTACTGAAAGCCCCTGATGCTGGGAAGACACAGCACGCAAGCAAACATTCACCATTCCCAGGAAAAGCACTTCTAGGCGCACTTCCCAATCTCCGTAACCTGACACTTGCCCCCATCGTGGGCCATGAAATCTGGGTCTCAAATCCCGGCTATTTCCTGAGCTCCTGTCCTGAATGTCCTCCTGTCTCCCAGTATATTGCATGAACCCTGTCTATTTCTACCACCATCAACCAGGGTCCAAGGTTGCTGCAGGCTGCAAGTGTCACTGCTGACCACCTTCTGTGTGCCAAGCACTCTGCAACCCCAGAGGTCCCTGGGATGCTGGCAGTGCCCTCAGGAGCTTACACATTGGAGATCAGTGAGGAAAGAACCAGAGCCCAACTCCCCCATCTGGGGTTCTCAGAGGTTAGTGGAAGGGCCAGTGCTTCTAGAGACAGCTCAAGGAAAGTTTTGGAGGAAGAAATTGGAATTCCCTATTGAAGACTGAATGAGATCTGAGCACACAGGCCAAGGGAGAAGGATGCCACACATGGGAAAGAATTAAACCTGAAGACCCGGGGAGGTGAGAGGGCCAGGAGCAGAGGATGGAGGGATGTGTGTGGCTGAAGGAGAAGCCATGGCACTGAGGGCTAGAGATTTCGCTTCTGATATCTGGTTCACAGCCCAGCCCTGCCACCTGTCAGTTGTCCAGTTTGCCTAAGATTTCTGCAACTCAATTTCTCATCTGTGCAAATGCAAATAAACACAGCTGATGAAGGGCCTGGTACATAGCCAAAGACTTCTGAACATCAGATCCTGTCATTTGAAGGAGAAGGTGTGGGGAGAGGGGTGGTGGCTTAAAGGTCAGATTTGAGATTTGGGGCTTTTTTTTTGGAGAAAGGTCCGTTTATGCCATTGCAGCCTGACACGGTTTGGCTGTGTCCGCACCCAAATCTCATTTCAAATTGTAACTCACACAATTCCCACGTGTCATGGTTCATGGGAGGAACCCCAGGAGAGGTAATTGAATCATGGGGGTGGGTCTTCCTGTACTCTTCTCATGATAGTGGATAAGTCTCACGAGAGCTGATGGTTTTATAAGGGGGAATTTCCCGCACAAGCTCTCTCTTTGCCTGCTGCCATCCATGTACGATGTGACTTGCTCCTCCTTGCCTTCTGCCATGATTATGAGACTTCCCCAGCCACATGGAACCGTAAGTCCATTAAACCTCTTCCTTTTGTAAATTGCCCAGTCTCAGGTATGTCTTTATCAGCAGCATGAAAACAGACTAACACACAGCCTGATAAAGTTAATCTCATGAGGTTAGAGCTATGCTTCGAAATGATACATCTGGGGGCTTTAAACAGAGACAGGCTGCAGGTGGAGAGACCACTAAGTGGTCCAAGGAGAGGTCACAAGGGGTCATCCCATGTGCCAAGGACATGAACAGAGGAGACGTTGAGATGAGAGAGGAATTGTCAGAATTTACAGAACTCAAAACCAATGTGTTAGCTTACAGGATAGGGGGATACACAAGGATGTCCAGCTTTTGTTCCTGAGTGACAGGAGATGGAGATATTATCAGGAAGGAGAAGAAAATGAGGAAGAGAACAAAGAAATAAATGAGAAAGAGAAGGGTTTGTACATAGAGATGAGAAGTTCAGTTGCTAACATGTTGGCACCTTGGCTGGGCATGCATCAAGGAGGCCCTCTGGAAGACAGGAGGACATTCAGGACAGGAGCTAAGCCAAGAGCTAGGATGTGAGACCCAGATTCAAGGTCACCCTCATCTGGCGAAGAGAAAAAGACATGTGAGTAGATGGAGGAGACAGGCATCAGAGTGAGCCTCGGAATCCATTCTTATTTAAAACATACAGAAGGAAGTCTGTTCACGAGGCATGCTTTTGGCTGCACGTAATGAAAAAAAAATGTAAAAATTGGGTGGTCAGGCATGGTGGCTCACACCTGTAATCCCAGAACTTTGGGAGACCAATGCAAGTGGATCACCTGAGGTCAGGAGTTTGACACCAGCCTGGCCAACATGGTGAAACCTCGTCTCTACTAAAAATACAAAAATTAGCCAGGCGTGGTGGCGGGCACCTGTAATCCCAGCTACTGAGGAGACTGAGGCACGAGAATCACTTGAACCCAGGAGGCAGAGGTTACAGTAAGCTGCCACTACACTTCAGCCTAGGTGACAGAGCAAGACTCTGTCTCTAAATAAATAAATAAACAAACAAATAAATAACTGTTAAAAAGTAAAAATTAGGTACTTTCTTTGTTTCCATAAAGAAAAGAATCTGGAGTTTGGGAGCTGCTGGTTTTGGTTCAACATCTCAATAAGGTCAGGCTTGATATTTCTGTGACATCTTGTCATTCTATGGCCCCAACGTGATCAAACCTGCACCCAAGGCGAAAAAGAAGGGATGGGGTGAGGCCAGTAGCATTTGTCTGCATTATCAGGAGTGTCCCCAGAGGACCCTGAAGCATGCTCACTTGTCAGCACCATGTCACCTGGCCACTGTCTGTAGCATGGAAGAAGGCTGGAAAATGAGATTCTCCTATTTCTGCTTGAGTCATAAAGAAGAAGGAAGTTAGTGCTGTGTTAGCTGTGTCAGTGTCTGCCATAGAGGGCAGGAAAAATGAAGACAGAGAATATGTTTCAGAAACCAAGTTTCAAGATGGGCACAGAAGTCAGGAGCGTTAACTTCTTCATGTATTGGAAAGGTGGTAGTGGAGCAAATTCACTGGTGTTCTGTAATCAGTTCTAGGAGGGAAAAGGACCTTGACTAGGAGGACTAGGTGGTGAAGAAGTGGAGGAAACAAGAACAGACCAACGTGTGAGCACACTTGGCAGGGGGAACAGAGTGCATCAGAACAGACTGAAGCAATGAAATCAAGAGAAAATCAAGCCCATCTGTAGATAGAGGAGAAGGAACCACAAAGTCTGTGAAAAAGAGAAAGAAAATATTGCAGAAAGAGGCAATATTTATCCAGGCAGATGACCAGGGGCTGAGATCAGGGACAGAAGTGGAGAGGTCAGTCTTGGAAGAGAAGGCCTCAACTTTTCCACCATGACAGGAAGGAGTTGAGCGAATTCACAAGGACATTTTCAGAAAGGGGTTGAGTTGGGGCCATTCTCTGTTCAGCAGGGCTGGAGCCCAGTTCACTCAGAGAAGCCAGAAGACACAAGGCGGAATCACTGTGGTGAGTGAGACCCACTAAGAGCTGGGGAAGGACAACCTGTTTGGGGGCTGTTCCCACCATCTGGGTTATCTGTGCCTCAATTCCTCTAGGGACTCACTTGGAAAGGAGAGCTCCAGTTACTCCAAATTCTTGTCAATGTTTGGTGTTCTAACTGTAATCGTTCTAGTATGTGTGAAACATTGTACCATTGTAGTTTTTGTTTGTTTTTGTTTTTTGTTTTTTTGAGACAGAGTGTCGTTCTGTCACCCAGACTGGAGTGCAGTGGCACTTGGCTCACTGTAACCTCTACCTCCCAGGTTCAAGTGATTCTCTTGCCTCAGCCTCCCTCTCAGTAGCTGGGATTATCATTGTAGTTTTAATTTGGATTTTCCTGATTACTGATAGCATTGACTGATGTTTCATATCTATTTTCTTTGATGAAGTATTTATTCCAGTCTTCTCACTTTTAATTGAGGTCTTTGCCTATCAATTAAGTTGGTTGAAAGTATTGTTTAAATCTTATGTATTTGCTAATTGTTTCTCTATTTGTTGTATTAGTTACTGAAAGACTGGTTTTAGTATTTCTATCATTGTGAATTTGTCTACTTAAACCTTTAGTTCTGTCTCTATTGCTTCATACATTTTGAAGTTCTGTTGTTAGCTGCATAATCATTTAGGATTGTTCTTTGTTTTTGACAAACTCTCTAATTATCATTGTGTTTTGCACGTTTTTAACCCTAGTGGTGCTACCTCTAGGGAAGTTCACTTTTTCTGATATTAATGCCATACTGGTTGGTTATGCTTAAGGTTTGCATAGTATATCATTTTCCATCCTTTTGACTTTCAGCCTTTTATGTCAGTATTTTAATTGTGTTTCTGATAAGCAGCATATGGGCGGGTCTTGCTTTTATATCCAGTTTCATACTCAATGTGTTTTAACAATGTGTTTAGTCTATTTACTTGCAGGAACATTTTGGTAAGATTGGGTTTAATGCTGCAATTTTGGCATTTTGCGTTTATTTACCCTATTTGTTATTTGTTTGCCTTCCTCCTTCTTTTTCTGAGTGAATCACATTTTCCAATATCTCATTTTATTTACTGTGTTATGTTTTAGCTATATCATTTTTTATGTTTTAATGATTAATCAGCAATTATAGTATTCATCTTTAAGATAGCATACTTACTTTTAAATAATATTATACTACTTCAAAAACAGTGCAAGAATCTTACAACATTATAATTCCAGTTACCCCATTGTTCTTTATGATTTTTTCCATATTTTTACTTTTGCATATATTCCAAATCCCATAATAAAATATTTTATTATTTTTTAAAGAGTCAATGGTCTTTTTAAATGTATATGTCTATACTAAACAGAGAAAGGTATCTGTATTTACTACTTCCCAGACATTTGCCCTTTCTGGTGTTCTTTCTCACTTCCTGTGGTTCCGGAGTTGTATCTGGTGTCTTTGCCCGCAACCTGAAGAATATTATTTTTAGCAGTTTTTGTAATACAGGTCTATTGGCAATAAATTATCTCAGCTTTTGCCTAACAACACCTTCAATTATCCTTCATATTTGAAGACTACTATCTCTAAATATATAATTCTAGATTGACAGGTTTTTGTTTCTGTTTTTCTCCTACTTTAAAGATGTCATTACATTGTCTTATGATAGCCAGTGTTTCTGATGAGACATCAGCCATAATTCATGTCATTCCCCTGCATATGTGTCTTTTTATCTCTCTCTATTTTTAAATTTTGTTCTTTATCTTTGGCTTCCATCAGTTTGAATTTGATGTATGTACTTCTTTGTATTTATTCTGTTTGGATTTTTTTTTAGCTTCTTGAATCTGTGGGTTAATGACTTTCATCAGTGTTGGAAAGTTCCCAGCCATTATCTCTTTTATTATTTCTTCTGTTTCGTTTTATCTCTTCTCTCTTCCTGGGCCCTAAATACATGTAGTTTTTATTATTTATTACCATCCACAGATCGTGAATAGTCTTTTTTTTTTTCTCTTATGATTGTTTGAATTTCAATTTGGATATTTTCTATTGATCCCTCTTCAAGTATACTGCTACATTACTGTGTTGAGTTCAGTCTTCTGTTAAGCCAATCTAACAAATTTTTCATTTCTGATATTGTAATTCAAATATGCAGCATTTCCATTTCACTTTTTATAGCTTCCTCTTCACTGTTTTTTAATAAACTTTTTATTTTGAAATAAATTTAGATTTATAAGAGCTGTTTCAAAGAAATACATAGAGTCCTTGTATGCTCATCCAGGTTTCTCTAATTCATCTTGACTAACTATATCCCATGAGATAAATTCAGCCCACTGACTGCTTCTGTAAATAATGTTTTATTTACACTACCACATTCATTAATTTATTACCTATGGCTGCTTTTGTACTATAATGATGAAGTTGATTAGTCATAACCAAAGCCATGTGATCTATAAAACCTGCAGTGTTTGCCAGCTACTATAAACTGGGTGTTTTGTAGCCCCAAAATGTATATGTTTAAATCCTAAGCCCCAGTGTGATAGTATTAGGAGATGACACTTTTGGTGGGTGACTATTTCATGAGGGCAGAGCCCTCATAAATGGGATTAGTGCCACTATAAAATAGACTGAGAGAGATCACTCACCCCTTCCACCCTGTGAGGACATATGGTGAGAAAATATGAGGAAACAGTCATCCATGAACCAAAAGCGAGCCCTCACCAGATACCAAATCTGCCAGTATTTTTATCTTGTACTTCCCAGCCTCCAAAAGTGTGAGAAACAAATTAGTGTTGTTTATAAGCCAGCTTGTCTATGTTAGTTTGTTATAGCAGCCTGAACAGACAAAGACACCATCTCACTTTTTACAGGAAAAGAATTGCCAAGCACTCCTCTAAGGAAGGGGTAGATAAAGGGCTTGCACCTGGGTTGAAATCTTATATAACCATTTGTTTGGTACATTTACAAAAGTAATAAATTAACATTGATACAATACAATTAACTAAACAATAGACTATTGAAACACAGATGTCCTTTGGATTTTACCAGTTTTTCCCCAATTTTTTTTTTTTCTGATCTGGGAACCAATATACCAGAATGCGTGGTATCTAAATATATGTATCTTTCATATCCTCTAATCTATGACAGTTTTGTGGTCTTTCCTTGTCTTTCTTGACCCTGATACTTCTGAAGCTCATTGGTCAAGTGCTTTGTAGAATGTCCCTGAATTTGGATTTATTTAACTTTTTTTTTCCCATGGTCAAACTGGGGTTATGGATTTTGGAGAATTATACTACAGGCATGAAGTGCCTTTCTTATTACATCATGTCAGGGGTCATATGTATTAGTCAGTTCTCATGCTGCTGATAAAAACATACCAGAGACTGGATAATTTGGAAAGGGAAGAGGTTGAATGGACTCAGAATTCCACATGGCTGGGGAGGTCTCACATTCATGGCAGAGGATGAAGGAAGAGCAAAGGCATGTCTTACATGGCAGCAGGCAACATAGCATGTACAAGGGAACTCCCTTTTATAAAATCATCAGATCTCATGAGATTTATTCACTATCATGAGAACAGTACAGGAAAAACCTGCTCCCATGATTTGATTATCTCCCACGAGCTCCTTCCCATGACACATGGGGATTATAGGAGCTACAACTCAAGGTGAGATTTGGGTGGGGACACAGCCAAACTATATCAGCACATAATAGCAAAATTACTTATTACTGGCAATGTTAACTTTGATAACTTCATTAAAGAGATGTCTGCCAGTTTTTCTGATGTGCAGCAACTACTTTTTTTTCCTTTTTTTTTTTTAAATTTATTTATTATTATTATACTTTAAGTTGTAGGGTACTTGTGCATAACGTGCAGGTTTGTTACATATGTATACTTGTGCCATGTTGGTGTGCTGCACCCATCAACTCATCATTTACATCAGGTATAACTCCCAATGCAATCCCTCCCCCCTCCCCCCTCCCCATGATAGGCCCCGGTGTGTGATGTTCCCCTTCCTGAGTCCAAGTGATCTCATTGTTCAGTTCCCACCTATGAGTGAGAACATGCGGTGTTTGGTTTTCTGTTCTTGTGATAGTTTGCTAAGAATGATGGTTTCCAGCTGCATCCATGTCCCTACAAAGGACACAAACTCATCCTTTTTGATGGCTGCATAGTATTCCATGGTGTATATGTGCCACATTTTCTTAATCCAATCTGTCACTGATGGACATTTGGGTTGATTCCAAGTCTTTGCTATTGTGAATAGTGCTGCAATAAACATACGTATGCATGTGTCTTTATAGCAGCATGATTTATAATCCTTTGGGTATATACTCAGTAATGGGATGGCTGGGTCATATGGTACATCTAGTTCTAGATCCTTGAGGAATCACCATACTGTTTTCCATAATGGTTGAACTAGTTTACAATCCCACCAACAGTGTAAAAGTGTTCCTATTTCTCCACATCCTCTCCAGCACCTGTTGTTTCCTGACTTTTTAATGATCGCCATTCTAACTGGTGTGAGATGGTATCTCATTGTGGTTTTGATTTGCATTTCTCTGATGGCCAGTGATGATGAGCATTTTTTCATGTGTCTGTTGGCTATATGAATGTCTTCTTTTGAGAAATGTCTGTTCATATCCTTTGCCCACTTTTTGATGGGGTTGTTTGTTTTTTTCTTGTAAATTTGTTTGAGTTCTTTGTAGGTTCTGGATATTAGCCCTTTGTCAGATGAGTAGATTGCAAAAATGTTCTCCCATTCTGTAGGTTGCCTGTTCACTCTGATGGTAGTTTCTTTTGCTGTGCAGAAGCTCTTTAGTTTAATGAGATCCCATTTGTCAATTTTGGTGGAAGAACATACCATGCTCATGGATAGGAAGAATCAATATCGTGAAAATGGCCATACTGCCCAAGGTAATTTATAGATTCAATGCCATCCCCATCAAGCTACCAATGAGTTTCTTCACAGAATTGGAAAAAACTGCTTTAAAGTTCATATGGAACCAAAAAAGAGCCCGCGTCTCCAAGACAATCCTAAGTCAAAAGAACAAAGCTGGAGGCATCACACTACCTGACTTCAAACTATACTACAAGGCTACAGTAACCAAAACAGCATGGTACTGGTACCAAAACAGAGATATAGACCAATGGAACAGAACAGAGTCCTCAGAAATAATACCACACATCTACAGCCATCTGATCTTTGACAAACCTGAGAGAAACAAGAAATGGGGAAAGGATTCCCTATTTAATAAATGGTGCTGGGAAAATTGGCTAGCCATAAGTAGAAAGCTGAAACTGGATCCTTTCCTTACTCCTTATACAAAAATTAATTCAAGATGGATTAGAGACTTAAATGTTAGACCTAATACCATAAAAATCCTAGAGGAAAACCTAGGTAGTACCATTCAGGACATAGGCATGGGCAAAGACTTCATGTCTAAAACACCAAAAGCAACAGCAGCAAAAGCCAAAATTTTTTTTCCTTTTTATACTATATTCTTTGGAAGTGAGTCACTAAATCAAGCACATACTCAAGAGGAGTGGAATTAAGGTCCAACTCCTGAAGGGAGAAGTAAAAATAGAATCTCCGAACATATGTAAAGCCACCATAGCCATCAACAAACATTTTGGAGAAGGTATTTTGAGGTTATACAAATACATTTTTTCTCCTTAAAGTTTTGCCCATGAATTTTAGCATTTATCAATGGATCTGGCCAGCAGTAATTATTACTGTGGTTTTCTGGTTGTGATTTTCTATTTCTCTTATTCTACAGTAATTCTTTAGAAATTTCATTATTGGTTTTTATTTATTCCATTTGTAGTTCAGTTTTTACCCTGGATCTTTATTATTCTTTATTATAGTTGTTGAAAAGTCCATGTCTGATTATTCCCACATCTGTTACCTCTATGGGTTTTCTCCTATTGACTGTTCCTTCTCTTTACCAGGGTCACATTTTATTGCTTCTTTGTGTGTCTTGGAATCTTTTACAGTATGTCAAGTGGTCTGTATACAACAACATTAGTAACTGAAGTAAACAGTATTTACCATCAGAAAAGGGTGTACCCCTTCTTCTGCCAGTTGACTAGAGAGGTAAAATCTAACCTGTAGTTCAGGTGGGTCTGGGTTTTGCTGTAGCTTTAGTTTGGTTCTGTTACTGCTGAATCAAAATATTTTGAAAGCAGGATCGGGACTTTCTGTTTTGTAGAACTTGGGTTCTGAGCATGGGAAAGATTCCAGGAGTCTCTGTAATTTATAGCTGAGCCACCAGCTTTCCCATCTGTGGAAACTCTTTCTGCTTCCTGCCTGGTGACAGATTTTTGAGTTGGAGAATTGTCTTTGTTCTCCAGGCCTGCTGCAGGTCTTGAGCACCTGGGAAGATTACTCTCTTCCTGGAATTCCCCAAAGGAGTTTCTCTGCATAATTTCCTATGCTCTATCGCCCAGCAGCTGAAAGTTTTCCAGATGGCTTCAAATAGATTATTCTCAGGTCCTCTGCCTTGCTCCACACCCTCTCCCTGCAACCCTCAGAGGGAAGAGTCTTTAACTTAGAGAAGGTCCCCTTGTACCTCAGAAGCATATCTCAGTAAAGCACTCTATGAAGACCTGTGTGAAAGAAGGAATGGATTAGTGCACATTCTCTTGGGACTTTCAAAATTCTAACCTGCCATGCCAAGCCACACATGGCCATTGAAAGTGTGTGCCAGTTTTAGCCAGCTTTAGCTGGGTCCCTCTGGGTCCCCTAGGTCATAAACCTCCTCCTGTAGCTGCCCTATCAGGGAAGACGGCAGCCACAAGTCTCTTATCTCAAAGGCTCGTCAGTTTCTGGTGTTCTTTTCCCTTATTTTCTTTGCATTCTCAGCTATCTGATGGGTTCAGATAAATTGTGATTTCATTGTGTATCCTGCTTCTTTTGGTTGTTGGGATAAAAACAAAGGTTTCCCGTCACTTTTCATATTCTAGCCAGAAGTGACCTCATGTCTGCATACAACTTAAAGAATGATAAAGAATGAGCCAAACACCTTTAGAAATTCTTTAAAACTATAGATTTAGCCCAAATGTCAAGGTTAATGGATGAGGAAAATACAGCAGAGCAGGAACTGAAACTCAGTCTGGTCTAGAGTGGGGAGTTCATTTTTCTGACAATGACTCTCTTGCACCTATCCACCAATGCAACCAATACCAACACCACCAACAGAAGAGCTATTCTTTAGGCACAAACTTTGGGATAGGTGCTACCTACTTATGTACATTGTCTTATTTTATTTTCACAACAGCTATTTGAAGTAGGTACTATCATAATGCTTATTTTACAGAAGAGGAAACCAAGCCTCAGAAAATCTATGTAACCTTCCTGATATGGTTTGCATGTTTGTGCCCTTCAGACCTCATGTTGAAATGTGATTCCCAATATTGAGGGGGACCTGGTGGGAAGTGATTGGATCAAGGCAGGGGGAACCCTCATGAATGGTTTGTTCATCAACCTCTAGGTGATGAATAAATTATCACTCAGTTAGTTCATGCAAGATTTGGTTGTTTAAAAATGTGTGGCACTCCCTGGCCCCCTTTGCCTTCTGCCATGATTGGAAGCTTCCTGAGGTCCATGTGGTACAGATGCTGGTACCATGCTTCCCATACAGCAAGCAGAACTGTGAGCCAAAATAAAACTATTTTCTGGCTGGGTGTGGTGACTCGCACCTGTAATCCCAGCACTTTGGAAGGCCGAGGTGGGCAGATCACTTGAGGTCAGTAGTTCAAGACCAGTCTGGCCAACATGGTGAAACCCCATGTCTACTAAAAATACAAAAAATTAGCCAGGCGTGTTGGTGTGCAGCTGTAATCCCAGCTACTCAGGAGGCTGAGGCAGAAGAATCGCTTGAACCCAGGAGGCGGAGGTGGCGGTGAACCAAGATTGCACTACAGCACTCCAGTCTGGGCAACAGAGAAAAACTCCAGGTCAAAAAGCCTATTTTCTTTATAAATTACCCAGCTGATATGGTTTGGCTGTGTTGCCACCCAAATCTCATCTTGAATTGTAACTCACACAGTTCCCATGTGTCATGGGAGAGACCCAGTGAGAGGTGGTTTTTCTCCCAGTGGGAGGTTCATGAGGGCAGGTTTTTCTCATGGTGCTCTTTCAGTGGTGAGTGAGTCTCATGAGATCTCATGGTTTTAAAAACAGGAGTTCCCCTGCACAAGCTCTCTCGCTGTCTTTTGCCTGCTGACATCCATGTAAGACGCGACTGCTCCTCCCTTCTTTCTGCCATGATTGTGAGGCTTCACCAGCCACGTGGAACTCTAAGTTCAATTAAACCTCTTTTTTTGGTAAATTGCCCGGTCTTAGGTATGGCTTTATCAGCAGTGTGAAAGCCAACTAATACACGAGCCTCAGGTATTTCTTTATAACAATGCAAGAATAAGTTATTAGTGAATGGCAGATCCAGGACTTGCACCCAGGTTGAAATGACCCTTGCCTATGTGTTGTGGCCAAATGTGGTCTCAACTGGTACTTTACTGCTCTCGTGCTTTGCAGGCCTGGGATTTCTCAGCTGAGCTACCTTCTCTCCTGGCTGAGCCTCTTCTCCCTTGCTAAAAGAAAAAGATTATTCACTGATATGTGTTAAAACACAGTAAGGAAGATTTTATTCAGGGCCATTGAAATAGGCATGGGGACCACTGCAATGAAATTTTTCAGTGCAGAAGAGAGATCAGACTCAGCTCCAAATACAGCATGGGCAAGTGGGAATTTACAGCCAGGAGCAGGGTGGGAAGCAGTAGAGGAAAATTACTAAGAGGAAACATCAAGAGTAAGCCTGGGGGAGTTCTGGAGTTCTGGATAAACTAACAGGATTCTTACTGAAGACAGGCCAAAGTGATCAGACACCACCAAAGGGGTGACAGAGGATAAGGAATCTGATCAGATACTGAAGATGATCAGATATGGAGAATGGCAGATTCTGGCTACACCAACTTCGTTGAGTTCTTGCTAAAACTGGATTTTACAAAGGAGTGTGCAAATGAACCTAGGAGAAGGTTCAGGGACTTGGTTGGAGTTTGGTCAAGCACAGAATCTTTTCAGCCCCTTTGGTCTGCTAACCGCTCCGGTTCTTCCTTCTTGAAGCAAGAATTGGGGCCACACACAGATATTGATATGAACCTGTGGAATGTCCAATTTGGGGGCCACAGCAGCATTGTCAGGCTGTGAGCTTGGGCGCTGCTTGAGCTCTGAGAGTTATGGATGGCCCCAAGTTTAAGAAGCTTACCCTCAGGTCTAGCCTTGGCACAGAGCTGGCAGGAGCCCTTTCCAGAGAGCCACAGGATTATCATGGAGAGTGAGGAACTCGAGCAAGTGTATTGAGATTCATCACTTGAAGAGCCAGATTGTCCACTCATCAACCTTTTGGACCCTCTGGACATGCAAAGGATGGACAGTAAAGAGAGGAAAGACCCTTGCACAACACGACAAGGACCGAGGCTACCTCTGGTCATCTCCTTGTTACCTGCATGAGAGGAAAGAGGAAGAATCATGCCAAGTTGCTCAGGAGACTGATTTCAAAGACTGGAATCAAAAGGTGATCAATGATGGTACGAATCAGATGTTCAAGAAACTGGAAGAACCTTCAGTCAGAGCTCTCTAAGGAGCCCCAGGTTTTGTCTGCAGCTACCTGGTTTGGGGCAAGCATCAGCCCAGTCAAGAAGACCTGGGTTTGAATCCAGTTTCTGCCACCTACTTGCTGTGTGATATGGTTTAGCTGTGTCCCTACCCAAATCTCATCTTGAATTATAGTTCCCATAATCCTCATGTGTCATGGGAGAGACCCAGTGGAAGGTAATTGAATCGTAGGGGCAGTTATGCTGTTCTTGTGATAGTAGTGAGTTTTCACAAGATCTGATGGTTTTATAAGGGGCTTTTCCCCTCTTCTAGGCACTTCTCCTTGCTGCCGCCATGTGCAGAAGGACGTGTTTTCCTCCCCTTCCACCATGATTATAAGTTTCCTGAGGCCTCCCCAGCCATGCTGAACTGTGAGTCAATTAAACTTCTTTCCTTTATTTCCCAGTCTTGGGTATGTCTTCATTAGCAGCATAAGAATGGACTGATACACTGTGTGACCTTGAGTCAGTCCCTTGCCCTGTCTGGACTCCTTTGTCCTAAGGGGTAATATGCCTTCTACAAAGCACCTATGGGAACTCAGCCAGAGAGCACCTGTGAACGGGCTCTGTGCACTGTTAAGCAGCTCAGATTAAGGAAGTGTTCTTGCCGACATTAAAACGGAAGGCTCAGTGGGTTGGGTGATGCAAGAATGAGGTCTTCCTCCAGAATAATGTGCCCTGGATGGGATTCCAAACAAGAGGGGAGGCCTCTTGTAGGGCAGCTGCAATGACTTATTCATCTTTCCCTAGTACAGAGAAATTGCTGAGCAAATCTGCATGGAAGTTCGCACCAAAACACATGCCTGTATAGGCTGTGCCAGGTAATGAAACCAACATCACCTTCCATTGGTTGAATTCCTCTGCCTCTGATCCAGGAGGTGTGGACCCAGTAGGGAGCTAGGGCAGGCAGCTGTCTTGTCATTTCCATAATCAAATGTTTATGTACCATTTCCTCCTGCCCTTTCTCTTCCCCTTTCCCCTCTTATTTCTATTTGAGCAAAATGTGTTCAAACATCCCCTCTTGCCCTGTTGGGGACAAAAAGTGTCTGTCATGTTGGTGTAACATTTTGGAGAATGAATGCAACATTTGTGTCTATTTGCCAATCAGAATATCGATTTCCTCTTGAAATAAAATGTCACATCCATGAAATTCAAGATGTATTAGAGAAAGAAAGCCAACTTTGACACATCATCTTTGGGCAGCTTTGATGGTGCCTTAGCAACCTGCCTTCTTCTGTGTGAGTCCTCCAGTCTAGAATATCAGACACAGGGGAAGACCCATCCTAGATGTTCACTGTTTGGTCTCTTCTTCCTCCTGTGGTTGTCCAGGGCTACTTGGACACTCTAAAAGAACATAAAACAGTAGTACAGGTTGAGAATTCCTTATCCAAAATGTTTGGAACCAGAAGTGTTTCAGATTTGAGATTTTTTCAGATTTTGGAATATTTGCATTACAGTTACCAGTTGAGCATCCCTCATCCAAAAATCTGAAATTCCTGGTGCTCCAATGAGTATTTCTTTAGCATCATATTAATGCTCAAAAGGTTATAATTTGGGGGGCATTTCAGATTTGGGAACTTCTCAGATTTTGGATTTTTGGATGAGGAACACTCCGTCTGTACTTGTAGTGTATCCGGTACGCTGAGCATCAGTAGCCACTTGCTATTGTGACTGGATAAACAGCATTTGCTATTTTTAAAAGGGCACTGACAGATGAAATGCAACAGCTCCATGCCATCCCAGAGATGAAAGCCCTGCTTTCTCCGTAGTCAGGAGAATCTGCAGGTATAAACTGACAGACATCAGGTGGTCCATACTGAGATGTAGAAGACTGCTTCCAAAACAAAAGTCAAGTAGTGGCTGCTGAGCACAGGTGACCGAATGGACCAGAAGCAGTGAGAGCAAGTGTCTCTCTCCCTGGGCTTCTCTGTAAGTGCTGACAAGGCCATGTGTCCAGGCAAGGAGCACGCACACACATGCTTTGGGAGACCCTGGCTTACACGTATCTTCAGGAGCCTGTACAGGTGTCTACACAACTGTGACTTTTAGGAAAAGACCCAAAAGCTACTCTCCTTTGGGGATACTCCAATTTTTCATTCATCCACAGCTATTTTTGAGCCACCTACTGTGTGCCAGGTGCTATGCCAGACCCAGCTGATACAATGGTGAGAAGAACTGAATAGTTCCTGCCCTCAGACAGGTTTCATTTCCATGGGTCTGAGAGAAGACTCCCCAAAGCACGTGAAAAGGCAAAGGCAATGGCTGCCATCTAGCATACGTGCTGTCAAGGAAATGAGATGGGAAGCAAGCAGTCATGGAAAACCAGAGTTAACAAAAAATTTACAGGCAGGGGCCATACCCTGGGGGTTTGGGGAAGTATAAAAAGATACATGCAGAAGCCAAGAGTGAAGATTACCCGGCATCTGTTAGGTTCCAGACAAGTCACTGGCAGAGGCATCCTACCTCCTACAGCTCACACTCCTTGGGTCAAGTGCATCCCCAAGTAGGGTGTTTGGAAATTCTTCTGCGTCACAGAGGGGAATAGGCCTGTTACAAGCTCTTCTTGTTCTTGTTCTTTTCATTTCCTTTACATCTAAAAAAGCCCAGCAAGCTCTGGCTGCTCCTTGTTCCTGGCGCACATGCACTGCTCATGTAATCAGGTGGTTCTAAAGCCAGAGGGGAAGGGACCCTCACGAATCTGAGTCCTCAGCCTCTTTCCACCTGCCTACCCTGGAATTTACAAAGACTAACTCCTATTAAGCAATTTCTCGTTCTAAAGATTCCCCTCCTGAGGGCTTATTTAAAATACCAAAGTCAATGATAACATAATCCCAATAATAAGAGTTATTTGTTCTCCAATCATCTATTCAAGAACACTTTTTCCATCTCCATGACAATCTCTTGAAATGCTTTCCACCAATTCCTGCTTATTTGGGGGAAGCTGGTGGAAGAACAAACAATCCTGGTGTGAAATAGGATTTGTAACCATGTAGAGAGCACTACAGATCTTTAGAGACTTGGGGAAATAAAGACGCTGATTTCAAATTCAGCCCCCTCCCTCCCTATGCAGTGATTGACACTAGACTTTACTTCCAAAAGAAAAAAAAAAGTTGCAAGTGATTAAAACATAATCTGAACAAGCTTTAGGACAAAGAAGAGTTCTGCTGCCACAGAATCAGAAACTCCAAGGCGTGGGGTGACTCCAGCTTCAGCAGTGGATGGACCCAGCTTGGAAATGGTTTCTACTCTATGTTCCTGTCCAGACCCTGCCTTGCTCCAGCACAAGCTCCCCTCTGCAGGGCATCCCAAAGGCCACCTGCAGTCCCATATTCACACTTACCCTGTCACAGCTCCGAAGGTAAAAGAGCACCCCCAGGAACGTCGTTGTGGGAACACCTCAAGGAAAGGAAAGGAAAGGAAAATAAGGGAGAGTGGTCAGCCTGCCTTCACTTTCTGGGGATGTCTGAGCCGAAATCTCAAGACCAGTTGCGAACTCTGGAGTCAATATCCACGCCCTCAAGTTCACCAACGTCCACACTTTGCCAAATCCAGTGGGGACTCTCAGTCCTCCTCTTGACAGCATCTTGGATACAGTGATCACTCTCCCTGCCTACAAGCACTTCCTTCTCTCATGGCTTCCCTGGGCTGCGGATGCTGCACACTCACATTTCCTCCTGCTGTGCAGTGGTTGCTCCTGATTCCCTCCTTGGCTGGGTTCTCCCTTTGTTCCCTAAGCTCCTGGCATTGCAGTTGCTCAGCATTGGTGCGGGGGCCTCTTCTGCCCTCACCCCTTGGTGAGTCTGGCCAGGCTCTCGTTTTAAACACCACATACGTGCCAACAACATCAACATTTATGTCTCTGGCACAGACTTGTCTCCTGATGCCCAGACTTGTGCATCCAACCGCTTACTCAGCATCCATACCTGGATGTGGACCAGGCATCAGCAACTGAGCTAGCACGACAAGGACTTCCCGATGCTGCCACCCAATCCTTCTCTACCCACAGCCTTCTCCTGCTTAGCTGATGCCAGCACCATCCTTCTAGTCTCCAAGGCCCAAATCAGTGGAGTCATTACTTTGTATCATCCTCTCATCCAATCCACAAGAAAACCTGTTGCTTCTACTTTCTGAATGTCCCCAGCATCTGACGATTCCTCCCCATCTCCACAACTTCCAGCTTGACCAGAGCCACCATCATCTGTCTGTCCTGGATTCCTGCAGTGACCACTGAATTGTTTCTCCTTTTGTTACAGGAAAGGGGTCCAAAAGAGAGTTCTTGGATCTTGCACAAGAAATAATTCAGGGAAAGTCTGTAAAGTGAAAGCAAGTTTCTTAAGAAAGCAAAGAAATAAAAGAATGATACTCTATAACAGAGCAGCTCCGAGGGCTGCTGGATGCCCATTTTTATGGTTATTTCTTGATGATATGCTAAACAAGGGGTGGATTATTCATTATACCCTTTTTAAACTGTACAGGGTAACTTCCTGATGTTGCCATGGCATTTGTAAACTGTCGTGGCGCTGGTGGGAGTGTAGCAGTGAAGACGACCAGGAATCACTCTCATCACCGTCTTGGCTGTGGTGGGTTTTAGCCAGCTTCTTTACTGCAACCTGTTTTATCAGCAAGATCTTTATGATCTGTATCTTGTGCCTATCTCGTATCTCATCCTGTGACTTAGAATGCCTAACCTTCTGGGAATGCAGCCCAGTAGGTCTCACCCTTATTTTACCTAGCTCCTATTCAAGACAGAGTCACTCTGGTTCAAAGGCCCCTGACACTTTTGCTCTTGCCCCATAGGGAGTCTCCTCAACACGGCAGTTAGAGGGGTCATTTTAAATCTGAGTGAGGTCATGTCTGTTCTCTGATGAAAATGCTTCAGTGGCTTTCCATTTCATCCAAAGAGAAAACCGAAGTCCTTACAGCCTTAGCCCTGCATAGCCCAGCCCATTGCCACCCCGGGACTCCTCTCCCAGCCCCACAAGGTCATCCGGCTGTGCACTGCAGGCTCCCCATGGTCTTTGCTGCTCTGGCTGCCCACCCTGCTCCAGGGAATATTCTTCCATCAGATTTCCCCAGCCCAAATGACTTTCACTTCCAGCTCAAACCTCTCCTTCTCACTAGGGCCTCTGCTGCCCGCTCTGTGGACACTGCAACCTGCCTCTTCACCACACTCCAAGCCCTGCATGTACTCTGATATCTTCTATCAGTTACTGATCATGTTTGTCGTTCGGTAGTTGTCTCTCTGTGCTGGTGATGGAACATGACTCCTCTCCTCTAGGGCTGGGGACTGGGTCTCTTTTGCTTAGTGATATATCCCGGCATCCAAAACACCACCTGACACATCATAGATGCTCTGTCAATATCCACTGAATAAATGCCAGAGAGCCCAAGACTCACCCAGCCCACCCTCTCACAAGCATGGTAGAAGGCAGGCTCCTGTGGATATGGACAAACAGTTAAACCCTTCTGTGTGCGTCAAGCCCCGTGGGGCACGAAGTTGGACAAGGCAGCTTCTGCTCAAGGCCCTTGGCTGTGACCACAGCAGGTGCCCAGGAGTGAGAAGGATCACCTAGAGAGGCTCAGCTCTCGTTCTCAACGTCTATGGATCCCATTTTCTTAACTCTATTTCTTTGTCCCATGAAGCCAAAAACAAGACAGGAGCCTTCAGAACAAAGAGGCTGACAAGGGATGGAGCCAACTTAGCTTCATCTCCTGAGAATGTTTCCTGCCTCTTTACTCCCAGTTGCACCCGGCTTCATGCCCTCATCCATGTGCCTTCCAAATAGGAAACCATGAGTGAATGCATGTTCTCAAACCAGGCAGAATGTCTTAAGGACAGCTGTATTATTGGCAATGCAAACTTCTTTTAAGTGGCCTCGCAATCCATTCTTAGCAGGCAATGCTCACATTTGAGGGGCACTCGTTGGAAGAAACGATCTTCACCTGGTTTTCCATTGAAGGCAGAGGGAAAGGAGACAAGCTTTGATGGATGGCAGAGCCAAGGGCTGAGAAATCCAGGGATGTGAACTAGGCGTCCTGGGACTGAACAGGAGTGCCCTGCAGAAGGAAGGGTGAGGCTCTGCTTGGATTCCACCCCAGGGGCACAGGTGGAGGGCTGTACCTGTGGGTGCTTGTGTGAGTGTTGGAGACCAGAATACACTGCTCCCAAATAGGCCTCTTTGGCATTGTGAGCTGATTTTTTTTTTTTTTTTTTTAGAAACAGCAGACACTGGAGAAGCTCTGGAAACAGTAGAAGGTATCTTGGCCCTGATGCTAAGCCGCCTCCTTGAGGCAACCATTTCCTTGGGTACCTTGATGTATATAAACTTCTGTTTGTCTCTCTCTCTCTTGCTAATGTATCTTTTGTTAAAGGGGCCTCAGCTGAACTCTTGGAAGTGTAAGGGGGAAACTGTTTCTTTTTCCCTACAGGAGCATGCCAGCCACGCTGGCCTCTCATTCAATAGAGCTGTTTGGCTACAGAAAAGTGAAGCCAGGCCCAGAGTCACCTTCTGTTTCCAACAGCAGCCTAGCTGACGTGCTTGGGCAACAACTCCTGGGCTGAGCTGGACACTACCAGGAGGCCAAGGAGTCCTCTGGGGGAAGTGGCTGGTGCACAATCACTGCGTCTTGCAGCCTGCACAGTTACCGCAAATAATGAGATGGGCGGGTTTTGTTCTCCAGCCACGGATTGACCCGTAGGGAGATCTTCTGTTTCTCATAAAAGAATCAAGAGCTTAAGAGAAAGGAGAACCTGTGAAGGGCTTCCATATTTCTTTAAAGTTTATAGTTTCTGATGTTTACAAACACCGAGGTACCTGAGAAGAGGGGATGAAACAGGAGGTTGTGCTGCTGATCTGAAGTCCACAGTTATCAACCCTGTCCCAGCAGAATAAGCACAGTTGTGCCCCAAAGGAGGTTTTGTCTAAACCTTCAAGCGCTGATGTAGATCAGGGTTGGGATTTCAAGACTCTAGGGGAGAAATGGAGAATGTCTGTAGTTTCCCTTGTGACATCATAAATATATATATACACACACACACACACACACACACACACACACACACAGAGCTGGTTCCTGGCACAGAGCTCCCCAAACCCTTGCAATTTCCTGAGTAGTAGAGATGTTGGGAAAATCTTTGTTCTAATACTTGATCTTTGACCCGGGTTTCTGATACAGAGTTCCTAAATCCTTTAGAATTTCCTGGGGGACTAGAGCATCTTTCATTCTAATGAGGTAACTCTTGGAGGCTCCTGGATGGAAACAGAGCTGGGATTAGAAGCCTGGAACTTTCAGCCCCACCCCCATCCTCCAGGAAGGGGAGAGGGGCTAGAGATTGTGTTAATAATTATTTATGCCTGCATAATGAAACCTCCATAAAAACCCCTGAACGACAGGGCTTAGAACTTCCTGGGTTGATGAACACGTGGGAGTGTCTAGAGGGTGGTGTGCCCAGAGAGGGCATCAAAGCTCCACACCCCATCCCCATACCTTGCCCTGTGCACCTCTTTACTGGGCTGTTTATCCATGTCCTTCATCACATTCTCTATAATAAACCACAAATGTAAGTAGAGTGTTTCCCTGAGCTGTCCTGGCAGAGACTCAGATGTGAGCAGGAGGTCGCATCACCCTGACTGATAGCTGGTCCATCAGAAATACGGGAGGTATGCACTCGGGCTTGGCGTCTGTGGTGAGGGCAGTCTTGCGGAGCTGAGCCATTCATCTGTGGGGTCCAGGTAGTTTGGGTCATAATTGAAATTAATGTATCCGACACCCAGTTGGTGTCTGGAGAGTTGGGGAATTTGTTGGTGTGAAAAAACTTCCCACACCACATACGGTATCAGATATGAATATTATTTGAGTACAGAGAAGAAAACAGTGTGTTTTTCCTATCATCCCCCAAACCCTGCCACTGACTTGGAGCTCCTTGGCCGGGGAGCAGCTATGGTTACAAGGAAAAACTCAAATGCATGAGACACATAGAGGTAATTCCCAAACAGAGAACGTTGGGGCATAAACCAGGAGCTGCTCTTGGTCCCCCTGAGTGTATCCTGGCCCTACCAAAGGTCACTAAGGGCTGTCCCTCCATGTATCAGTCAATTCTTGTATTGCTCTGAAGAAATACCTGAGACTGGGTAACTTGTAAAGAAAAGAGGTTTAATTGGTTCACGGTTCTGCAGGCTGTTCTCATGGGAGCTGGGCACCAGCTTTGTCATACCTGAAGAACTCCTTCTCTGCTCAGGGCCCTAATGCCAACGTGAAGTGCCCTTGGAATTTTCTAACATAGCACAACTTCTTAGGGATGAATTTTACATCAGAACCCATAAATAGCACCATCACGTGTACAGAAGGCTGGTCTCCGAACAAGGAGACCGTGACATAAAAGCACTGAATTCCATATCCTATTAGATCACAGATATTTTCCCCTCCCAATGGGGCAATACTTTTATAGTGCTGGCTGGGGAATCCCAATTAGGTGTTTGTGCTAATGCTTGGGCCAAAACTTGATTTGTCAGCAGTGCGTGTCCAGGCAGGCTTTTATGCTGTATCCTCTGCTCATGAGATCCATTACAATCTCTAAGTCTAACCAGGTGTAGAGGCTCTCACCTGTAATCCCAGCACTACGGGAAGCCAAGGCGGGCAGATCTCTCGAGCCCAGGAGTTTGAGACCAGCCTGTGAAACATGGTGAAACCCCATCTCTACAAAAAATACAAAAAAAAAATAAATAAATTAGCCGGGATGGTGGTTCATGCCTGTAGTCCCAGCTGCTTGGAAGGCTGAAGTGAGAGGATTGCTTGAGCCTGGGAGGGCGAGGCTGCAGTGAGCCAAGATTGCACCACTAAACTCCAGCCTGGATGACAGAACAAGACCCTGTCTCAAAGAAAAAAAAATTCTGAATCCAACACCACAATGAAAAGATAAAATGGTCGTATACGAATTTAATTTAAATAATTTTCTTTTGTAAGAACAGAACGGAGCAAAGACATTCTCCAGGCTGGTCTGGCTTTGGTTCAGATCAGAAAGTCTGAGCACACTACTCTGTGCTATTTTCTTAATGTGCTTTTCCTGACCAATCTGCGGCCTCAGTCTTCCTTGGAGCCTAGAGAAGGATGGAGCAGGCGATACGAATGATTGCCAGAAGGGCTCTGACACCCCTGCTGACAGGCTTTCCAGCAGTGCCTCAAAGCTGTCATTTATTTTACTGGACCCTCTAGGGCTGGTGAAGCTCTTCCCCTCCAGGGGCCTTGGCCATGCTGGGGAGATTGTGCTCAGCCTTCATTTCTCTCCAGCCACAGCCAGGGTTTCGATCTCTGGCTTTGACAGCGCTCCTTGGACCAGCCAGTCAATTTCCTTGACTGAGTTTCAGGTGCTGGTGTTTTATGCTACCCTCTGAGGTTGCGTTCCCAAAAGTTGGTTTGATTATTTTTTGAGACTGAATATGCAAACAAACAATGGGAAACCATACATTAAAAAAGAGTTCTGACCCACAATTGCAGCAGCCTGCCCAGGAAACCACCCCCTACCTATACACCCAGGCCAGAAGGCCATGTTGCCGTGAGTCAGATTTGAAGAAGTCAGACCACCATCCCTAGAAGAGCTCAGAAAGTCAAACAATAACCCCCACCACAGTTCTCTAATGTTTGTCCCCACTTCCAACTCATAATCCAACTTTAAATAGGCCCCTGTGATGGTTAATATCAGGTGTCAACTTGATCAGATTAAAGGATGCTTAGATAGGTGGTAAAGCATTATTTCTGGTTTCTCTATGAGGGTGTTGCCAGAGGAGACTGACATCTGAGTCAGTGGACTGGAAGAGGCAGACCCACCCTCAATGTGGGTGAGCACCATGCAATAGCTGCCAGTGCAGCTAGGATGAAGCAGGTGGGAGAAGTTGGCTTATTGAGTCTTCTGGTTGCCATCTTTCTCCTATGCTGGATCCTTCCCTCCACTCCTCCTTCCCTTGCACATCAGACTCCAGGTTCTTCGGCCTTCGGACTCTTGGACTTACACCAGTGGGTTTGCCAGGGGCTCTCACGCCTTTGACCACAGACCAAAGCCTGCACTGTCAGCTTCCCTACTTTTGAGACTTGTGGACTTGAACTGAGCCACACTGGCTTCTTTCTTCCCCAGCTTGCAGATGGCCTACGGTGGGACTCTGCCTTGTGATTGTGTGAGCCAATTCTCCCTAATAAACTCCCTTTCATACATACGTAGATCCTATTAGGTCTGTCCCTCCGGCGAACCCTGACAAATACAGCTCCCCCTGCAATCCTGCAAGACACCTGCTTCTGGTCAGCCACCTCCAGCACACCAGGCCAACAGCCGAGCCTCTCTTCTCCACTCTGAAGTTTCCCACTCCCCTGCCTGCCTTTGAGTCTCTGCCAGCGCAAGCAATGGTGTCCAGCTCCCTTGCTACAGCAAGTTCTGAATAATCAGCTTCTGTTCTTCTCATTTGGCTAACCTTCATTTATTTCCACGTCTTTCACCTGGGCTTCACCATCCATCAGACAAAGGGCAAAATGCAGACAGAAGCACCTGTGAGCGGAAACGGATCCCGCGTTCTCTGGCCATTCCCGACCCTCATGCTTATTGGTAACCCTTTACTAAGCTTCACCGAGAGATCAGCTCCAGAGATCACCAACCATGGACTTTTTCAAAGCCAGTGATTGTCCTTTCTGCCTCTAAAGGGCACAGCACAAAAAACCAGGCATGAAATTAGTAAACCTCACAGCAGCACTGAGGAAGGCAGTCCACGGGGCTGCTGGGTTGGCCTCTTCCAAAGGAGGCTATGGTCATTATCCCATTTTGAAAATTACCCTTGAGCCTTTTATCCTTCGTCTTTCTAAGTAAAAGTCCTTGATCCCAGTCTACCTCAAGAGCCCATGTTCTGGGAGAAAACATCAGGAAGTGTTGCACAGGAATGCAAAAGGGAAGAATGAGGTAATCCCCAGCTTTGGCATTCAAAATAGAATTGGGTGGCAAGACAAAAGCAGCTATTTTTTAAGAAAAGTGTGCACATTTCTTTATTTTCCATATTTAGCCTATCGGTGGCTGAGCCTGGAGGTCCCAACTTAGAGGTGTTCCTGTTGTGGAAGAAGGAGCTCCGTAATTATCCCTCCATGAACCAACAGAGCCTTGTGGTAGGAGGAAGTCATGTTGGTAACTGACGTAAGCAAAGGGCAAGGACAGTCAGCAGTTATCCCAAGGGCAAGGGAAAGGCAAGGAGAGGTGAATATGATCAGAGCTGATAGAAGTGGTGCCTCGTGCTTCTCCTGTGTAGCTCAGAGAAGGTCAGGGGAATTGTAGAAGTAAGACTAACACCAAAGGTAGCAGGGGTTCTGGTCTCTGTTCCCCACTGAAGACCCTGGAAAGAGACAAAATCTCAGGCCTCCCTACCTGCATCACTGAGGATGACCCCATCCACTAGTTGGGCTTATTCTCAGGTGGAGGACATGTGATATGGTTTGGTTGTGTCCCCACCCAATTCTCATCTTGAGTTTTAGCTCCCACAGTTCCCACCTGTCATGGAAGGGACCTGGTGGGAGGTAATTAAATAATGGAGGCAGGTCTTTCCTGTGCTGTTCTTGTGAGAGTGAATAAGTTTCATGAGATCTAATTTTTTTTTTTTTTTCCCAGAGACGGAGTCTTGCTCTGTCACCCAGGCTGGAGTGCAGCGGTGTGATCTCAGCTCACTGCAACCTCCACTTCCTGGGTTCAAGTGATTCTTCTGCCTCAGCCTCCCGAGTAGCTGGGATTACAGGCGTGTGCCACCACACCTGGCTAATTTTTGTATGTTTAGTAGAGACGGGGTTTCATCATATTGGCCAGGCTGGTCTCGAACTCCTGACCACAAGTGATTCACCCACTTCAGCCTCCCAAAAGGCTGAGATTACCGGTGTGAGCTCCTGCGCCCAGCTTGTGTGATGATTTTATAAAGAGGAGTTCCCCTGCACAAGCTCTCTCTTGCCTGCCATCATGTAAGACGTCTCTTGCTCTTCTGCCATGATTGTAATGCCTCCCCAGACATGCTGAACTGTGAGTCCATTAAGCCTCTTTCCTTTATAAATTACCCAGTCTCAGGTATGTCTTTATTAGAAGTGTGAGAACAGACTAATACAACATGGGACCCAGAAGTGTCTGGGAATCTGTTCAAGTCCAATGTGAGTCAGAGGGACCTGGCACAGGAGGCAAGATGCAAGGAGGACTGCCCAGTCAGCAGAGGACCAGACCAGATGCCAGGGACCACAGCCTGCCCTCAAACGGGTTTGCAGTGGCACCCCCAGCCCAGCAGAGGCTGAGAAGCCAGAAGGGGCCAGCAGAGACAGCCCTGAGTCCTCCAAACAGACTGGAGCCCCAGGGACCAGCTGGGTACACATTAGCCAGGCAGACACCGGCAGAGACAGAGGACCCTGTCCCTATAGACTTCTCCCTGCTGGACATCAGGGAGAGCAGCAAGATGGCAGGGTGACCATCACCTGGCAAATCTGTAATTGCCCGACAGGTTCTTCCTGCCCTGCTGCACAGAAAAACCAGTTTGCTGAGACTGTGGTGTTGCAGTAAAGAAAGCATTTAATGAACACTAGACTAGCCACACAGAAGACAGAGTTGTTACTCAAATCAGTCTCCCTGCAGGCTTGGAGGCTAGAGTTTTTCAAGGTGGGCAGGGGACTAGGGAGTGGGTGCTATTGATTGGCAGGGGGTGCTGTGGACCATGGAAAAAGGTCTTCCTGTGCCGAGTGGGGCCACGGCACTGGTTGAATTATGAGCCATGAATCTGGGTGGGGTCAGTAGGTCATCAGAATGCAAAAGTTTGGAAAACTTCTCAAAAGACCAATCTTTTGAGGTTGGTATTTTCTACCAAGGAAGTCACAAATAGGAGAAATTGGGGAAGTCGCAAATCTTGTGACCTCTGGCCACATGACTCCTGAGTAGTAAGAGATTATAGAAATTATGCCTACATGTTAGAAGAACTCAGGCCTCTCCCATAATCCTAATCTTGTGGCCTTTCATTAATCTCACAAAGGCAGTTTCAGCCCCCAAACAAGGAGGGGATCCGTTTTGGAGAGGAACTAGGAACTATTATCATCCTTGCTTCAAAGTTAAACTATAAACTAAATTCCTCCCATGGTGAGCATGGCCTATGCCCAGGACTGAGTGAGGACGGCCAGCCTGGGAGGCTAGAAGCAAGATAGAGTCCGTCATGCCAGATTTCTCCCACTGTCGTAATCTTGACAAAGGCAATTTCCAATCTAAGAGCATGTGTGTTCCTGTTATCAGATTACCCTGGGCTTTAAGCTCTGCTGGAAAATCCCCACCATTCTCACCCAAGTAACAGGTGCATGGTAGCCTGGGAGGAAACCCAGCTGGCTCCATAAAGGGATCACCTTGTCTCTACACATCTCCGCTTGCTGGGAGTTACGTTTGTGAGCTCATTACATCACCATTATGATCCTCAAGACCATCTGCCCGATGCAGAGGCTGCAAGTCAGGAGAGGTTGTGTCAAGGAGATTCATGCGGTGACCTTCATTGACAGCCTGCCCATGACAGGCACTGGGAACACGGCAATGAGCACAGCATCCCCCATCCTGCTTGTGTGGATGCTCCATGCTAATGGAGGGAGGCAGATGATGGCATGCGAACAACCACATAAATGTTATTTCCTGTAGTAGGGGAAGGGACTTCAAAACTGGATTTAAAAACTTAGAATAGCAATCATTGAAACAGGATTTATGAAGTTCTTAGGACATGATCAGAAGTGCCATGAGAATGGAGCTTTCAGAGATGCTTGACATGTAAGCTTCTTCTCTTAAAGACCTGGTGGTGTAACTGGTGAGCAAGTAGAATGTGTGCATGCACAACACACACCCACAACCATGTCTGAACATATGCATGTACTTTTACATGCACACACCTCAACACACACACATACACACACGTGCATAAACATGTGTATGTTTATAAAGCGAACTTGGAATCAGAACGTGGGCCAGTCTGTCCCAAGCAGCAGACCTGTCTCTCCACATTGACAAATTCTGATTGGTGCATTGAATACACAGTGCACATGCACACACATATACCCATACACACACATGCAAGTACATATATACACATGCATGCAGATACTATATATATATAATGACACATGCGTGCACATATACTTATGCACACATACAAATACACATGAATATATGCAGACATGTTCATGATCCATGTGCATGTGCACAAATACACATACACACATAAGCATTCACACAGTGCATAGGAACATACACATGTGGCGATACACCACACATGAATACAGATGCATACAAATACAGGAAAATATACATGTGCATGGCACACACACACATACACAAATATCTACAAATTCACATGTACACACTGGCACACCCAGACATGACATTTTCACTGCAAATAAAGGGGGATCTATATTTAGCTCCTGGATCATGACATGCACGCTCCAGTGTCCTCTCTCTCACTGTCATTTCACCATCTACCACCAGCGAGCCCCCAACTGGATAAATGTCCTCTGGCCTCTCCCCGGCCTGTCTGCTGACATCTGAGCATCCTCACTAAGGTGACTCTAGCTGACAGACAGCCGCCGCTGACAGGAGCTGGGCAGCCCGGACATCATGTTGGGCTCTGAGTCAACCACCAGTCAGAATTTGTCAATGCTGAGAGACAGGTCTGCTGCTTGGGACAGACTGGCCCAGGCTCTGATTTCAAGTTCACTTTATAAATCCCTGCTTCATAAACTGACCTTTGACTGACAGTGTTATACTGAGTAACTGTGTGGAGATAACCTGCCAAAATATTATCCTTGGCACTGTCCCCCAGAGAGATGAATGTGCCGTTTGCTGAACCCTGACTGCTGAGGCAGCATTTGCTCTGGAGGGAAAGTTGCTTTTCATTTATTAGGCTAAAAAATTATATGCCTGCATTAAGAGGTCTCCAAGCAAGCCTGGCAGATTAGAAACGCATGTTCATTCATTTGTCCATCCATCCACCCCTTAATTTATACACTGTTACTGGTGAGATCATAAATAGACTTAAACACACTGAGATAAGCACAGCACAAAAAGAAAGAGATATGTACATGAAATGTGTGTATTCAGTAGGCTCATTTGATTATGGTCAAGCTAACCTATATAATTGTGTGATGTCTGTGATATTGAAAAACAGGACATGAACAATGAAGACCAAATGGCAGGTTAGTGGCGGTTTATGAATCTCCACGGGATTATAGTTTGTCTCTCTGGAATAATCATCCAATTGGAACTTCACAGCAGCTTTGCCAAAACTACAGAGACATGGGGCCGGGGGGGTCAGGTCCGAACACAGCACCTGGCATATGGAAGGTGCTTAATAAGTACTCATTGGATAAATGAAGGGGAATGAAAGAGAAACACCCAAGCCGGGGTGAATTAGGAGAACGTTAAATACTTTATCCCGGCTCTCATCTTCAGGGGCTTACAGACTGTATCAGTTTTCTATCTCTGTAAAACCTATTACCGTGCATTTGGAGGCTTAAAACAACACATATTTATTTTCTCACAGCTTCTGTGGATCAGAAAAGCAGAGATAGCTTAGCCGAGCCCTGTGCTGTGGGACTCAGAGGCTGCAAACTAGGTGTCAGATGGGCTTTTTCATATGAAGGATTGACAGAATAAACCTGCATCCAAGCTCATTCCAGCTGTGTGTGGAATTTGCTTCCTTGTGGCTGTAGGACTGAGACCCCAGCTTCTTGCTGACCGTCAGCTGAGGCCCCACACTGGTCCCAGAGCTGCCCACAGTGCACTGCCTTGTGGCCCCTTCACAGACTCTCAACACGGCAGCTTGTTTCTTCAAGGCCGGAAGGAGACTCTGACGTCAGAGAGGGCCTTCTCCCTTTCGTAAGGACTTCCACTCCGTCATGTCAGGTCCACCCTGGAAAATCTTCCTTTAGATGAACTCAAAATCAGCTGATGAGGAACCTTATTACGTCTGCAACATTTCTGCACCTTCGTCGCATTCTATTGGCTAGAGGCAAGGCAGAAGTTCCTTTGCACTCACAGGGGAAAGGATTTTATAAGGGCATGACTCACTGGGGGTCACCCTAGGAAGTCACAGCACATCAGAGATTAAAAGAGCTTAAATGTCAGTTGAGCTCAACCCCTTCACCCCTTCAACTCCCCCCGCCACGCCCACTCCAGTACAGGGAGGAAAACAGACCCATTTGCTCAGGTGGCATCTTCTATGCTACTAAGACCTCACCCTGGATGGATGAGCAGGACTCTGTAGGGAAATTCCAACAGAATTCCTCAAGCTCCCCACTTTGTAGGTACAACTGGATTTACCTCCAGACCAATGGTGCAGAAAAGATGGCGATCCCAGAACCTGGAGCTCAGGGCCCACCATGAGGCCCTAAGCAAGCTAAGAGACTAGGCTGAACATAACCAGGCTCCAGGGAAGCCCAAGACTCATCCCTGAGCCTCACACCTGTTCCTGACCTCTAGCCAGAGGGAGCTGGGAGCATCACCTGCAGGGAGGGAGGAGTGACTACAGACGACCTGTGACTGGCCGGCTGCCCTCAGGTCTCACTGTCCTTCCAGGTCCGTGTCTGCCTCCTGCAGGTGCTTATGAAGCCACCCATGAAAACAAGACAGGACAGAGACTTTGTCAGTTGGGGCGAAGGCAATGGCTTTGCCCAGACCTGCTGCGCTGGGCCCTGCCTTTTCCAAGGGTCTTCTCAGACCCCAGCCACCCTGCTCCACTGGGTCCTTGGTTTCTGGGAGTCCTAAGACAGGTTGGACCTGTCAAAGGGAGCTTTTCTCAAAGGAAAACCAAACTAACCACAATTGTGTTTGCATCTCGTATTGATGGAGCCAGGTGCCAGTCCAGGCGCCCAGGACTTCACTTCTCTCTTCACACCCATCGTGTTGTTTAATTCACACAACAACCTTGGGATGAAATTTCTGTCCATTTCCACATTGCTCTGGTGAGAAAGCTGAGGCTCAGAGAGGTCTGTGCCACCCACAGCCAGTCACTGTCAGCACAGTCTCGAGACCATTTGGGGTCTAGAGCCCATGTGTGATCTTCACTGCTACTTTGTAAGCTAGAGAGATGCATGTGGAGCTTCCCAGGCGGTGGTCTGCCAGGCCCCCCACCTGCCCTACTATCCACCTGTGCCCCCTTCTCTTACCCTAACCCCAAGAGATGCCACCTCCTGTGAGTGCTGCCTGGCCTTGGCACTCCTGACACACTCATCCTCCATGATTGAGCACCTCTGAGAGTTGAGCACTCGCAGGGGCGGAGGTTGCAGCTGTCAACACAACACACAGGGGCTGGGCCTCCTGGAGGCTCTCTCCTGAGTCCTTTGTTCCTTCCTTCCTTCAATGTTTGTTGAGCGTCCGTTAGATCCTAGAGTGGAGGGGCCAGTGGCCATCCTGGGAACTGGGAAAGCAAACGGACAGTGTGAGTCCTGCTCTCAGGGGGCTCTGGCTGGTGGGGACACAGATGCCAGAAAGGACTCACCCAGGCGGTGTGGAGTGGGGACGTGTAAACGGAGCAGGGAGGGGTCTTGGGGCTGGGAGCTCTTGACAGCCACAACCCTGAGCCCTTCCTGAGCTCCTGCTTCCCACTGGAAGGAAAGGAATGACCCAGATGGCATCATGAACACTCTCCCTCCAACGGGCACATGGCCCCTCAAAACATGACCTTGCCCGCCCCCCCAGCCACCATCACCTTGACTTCCCACTGAAGTACTTGCCCACACACCATCTGAGGAGTCCCTGTGTCCCCTGCAGACTCCTCACACACTCACTGTTTACACCCACTGCCACTTCCTTTCCTCTCCAGGGATCCCCTTGCTTCCTGGGTGGCAGGTATCCAAGAGAGCCCTAGGATCAAAGCCCCATAGCCACACCGTCCTATCCTCAGCCTGGGCAATGGTGGTGGGGATGGCAAAATTCACCTGCTTTCTTGGCCTCCCAGGAAATGCTGCTTGGATCCGAATTCAGGGACAGTCTGGAGTCATTTGACCCCAAATGGAAGAAGGGCAATCCTGGTCTCTTATTTTTGCACTCACACTGTATTGCTCTGCTTCCATACTCATTTTACTCACCAGCCTAAGCTCCCAAAAGACTTTAACTTTTGGAAAGAGCAAAGGACAAAGGTCACCACCTTTCAATTATTCAAAAGTCTTCATTCGATCAATATCCACTCACTCCACAAATATTTACTGAGCAAATTACAGCAGCTTCTATGGGCTCTTCCCTAAGAGCAGATACAGAATGACCTAAAGCAATGGCAAGGCTTCTAATCACAAATACTCCATCAATAGGTCAAATCGTTCAAAAAACCATCTATTCACTTCTCACAGCTACTGAAAATGCTCGGTAAAATCCAACATTCATTTTTGATAAAACTTAGTGAGCTAAAAATGGAAGGCTATTTCTGCCTCATGATAACAAATAGATATCTTAAGCCAGTGAGTGTTATATTTAATGCCCAGGGTCTTTTTTTATAAGTTAAATATTTAACTAAATATACAGAATTCTCCAATTTTGAACAAATGGATTTTACAAGTAAAATCCTATTAAAAATCAATGGAGAAAACAGCATTCAATTTTTCATTTCTGCATTTGGGGGTGATAGGTGATTTCTGTACGTTTTCTAAATTATCTTCAGTTGTTTTAAAATCAGCTCTAGATTACCAGCATGCAAGAGGCCCCTTTAGAGATGGGGCGGTCCAGTCTCTTCACTGCATGAGTGTGAGGGAAGAGGCTGACTGGCTGCAGGAAGGACAGGCCTGGCCAGCGGGGAGGGGCAGAGAGGACACACATGTCGGCTGAAGGTTTGGGTCCATTTGGCCTCACCGTTCCCTGGCCCGGTCCGCTGTACAAGAGCCCTTCTGAAAGCCAGACCAAGAGTCAATGACCTAAGTGGGCCTTTCTTGCGGAGCAAATATTTCACTCCCTCTTGCTGTGTCCCAGTGACATGCAGAGGCTTTGTGTGTGCAGGGAGTGAGCACACATCAGCCCCGGAGGCAATTTAGTTAAAGTCATTGGATTGCTGTCTCCACAGGATTAATTCCGGGCTTCCTGACAGATGCTCACTCAGCCTATTTCTCACCAAAGTCCTCAGTCACACATCTTGTTACAGTTGTGTCATCTGGGTAACACCGTGGTAGTCCTGCCCTGTGACGATGCTGTTTCCTAGGCCGTCATATTGCACATCAGGTCAAATCAGCCGAGCTGCCCGTGTGTGGTCCATATCTGTGTCCAAACTGAAGGCCACCAGACTGGAACCTCCATCCCACTCCTGTCCACAACCATGCCATTGAGGGAGCCAGCAGCTAAGAAAAGTCTAGAGATGGTCTATTAGGGAGTCCGTGGGAATCTGGGAGCTCCTCTGAGCACGTGGAGTATCTGAGCTGTGGTCACCATTGGGACTACGATGCCACTGGCTGATTCACCAAAATGACCGGTTCCTGGTCAGCCCCTCCCCTGCCTTGCCATGAAGGCTAAATGGAAAAACAAGAGTCAGACACATGTTGATTCTCCGACCGCCCCTTGCCTAGACCTCTGTGCAGCCAGCCAGGGATGCCATAGAGCCAGCTCGTGGTTGAAGAACGTGTGAGCTCTGGACGAGGCAGGGTCTGACCACAAAAACAAAACACACGCCAGGCCTTTGGATTGAGAAAGCTGATTATGGGAGATGGCTGGAATGTTGTGAGCAGAGCTGAATGCACAACTAGAGAAAGAAGCTGGCCCCGAGACTGGCCACCGTAGAAAGCTCCTGCTACCCCCAGGACTGGATGGACAAAGGCCAGGGGTATTCTTACTGGAGTACAGAGAAGCAGGAGAGACGCCCTGGACCTTCTCTTTTTCCCACCCTCCCATCTCCCACAGTGGTTCCCATTGGACAGCTGTCAGCCAGATGACAAGGAAGTCGGGGGAATTTCGTCTGCAAGTGGTACTCCCTCCCCCCAGCACAGAGCAAACTCAAGATGAACAGGAAGGGATCAGTGCTAAAAGGAAAATGGCCCACACAAGTTACTTGAGAATATGTTATTAACCACACGATCCATTAAATTCTAAATGGTGCCATGCTGACTGTAAGGTAACAGAAGACCAGAGGAGGACAGAGAATGTTATGAGTAAGAACTTTCTGGGGCATTCTCCTAGAGAAGATACTAGAAAACCGAGTCCTGCTGTCAATCAAGAAGAACAAAGACTAGGAAGAGTTAGACCCCCCCCACCACCACCTTCATCGGTAATCTCCCAAACTGACATATCTACTGAACCCCAAACCCCGTCCAGCAACAGAAGGCCTCCTGGGTTACTTTAGTTTTGGACTAGGGGGGTACAAAATCCTCCTCTTAGAAATGTTCCTCTGCACATTGGTGTTCATCTATGAAACGGAACGATAGCACCTTCAGGAGCCACTGCATACACCCCATGAGTGCTGCCCTATGCAACTCCGGGGACCCCTTACTGAGACTACCCCAGGTCCAGTGAGGTGGAGCTCAGAGCAGACACAGTCCAGCCCCCTGCAGGCACCACAGCCTGCCTTGCACCTGTGGGGTGATCCTGAGAGTTGGGCAAGGTGATGACTCCCTGCTTCCATCACATGAGCTGCCCTTAAAATCAGGACCTAGACTGATCTAGGTGTGCTTACCACCTAGAGGCAGGAGCTGAAGGAGGAGCCCCCATCTCTGGACAGGGAAACCGGAAAGAGAGCCCAGAAGGGCTGGACACCCCACCTCCCACCCCTTCCCCAGAGCTCAACAGTCAGATGTCCTGGAAGAGGCAATGTTCCCAACACAGCAAAAAACCAGTAAAATACTGCTATTTTATGGGTCCAACAGGAAGGCTGAGAGAGGAAGACACTGCACCCCCCAGGAGCCTCCTGGGCAGCTCTCGGTGACATAGAATGGCCATTCTTCTTCAGCACCCACCCGATAGGTCAAATGTTCTGACTCATTTTTGGCCAACCTCACCACATTTTAGGAAGTTTCCTCCCTGGATCTCAGGCCTCCTTGGATCCGAGAGGGAGCTGTGTTGCAAGGAAAGATAGCTTGTACATTTGTATCTGCATTGAAAACAACTCCCAAGGGGTTAAAATCCGATTACCGCCTGAATGGAACTCTGCTTCTCCATTCTCAATTAATTACCAGCACTCCCATTTTGCACCTCTTCTTTCTTCCCCTCACATGTTCCCAGAATACGAAAATTGCTGTGCAAATCATCTCAGTTGAGAAAAAGAAGTGGGTAAACATATTTATCTTGGGATAGGGAGGTCAGCTCCACACCCTGTTGGAGTAGGAGGGATGTTCCATGATCCACAGGCGTGGACGTGGAGAGGATGGGAAGCAAGAAGACTCCAACGCAGGGACTGCCCTGGTAACGGACCCCATGGAGACGAGTTTCTAATCTGTGCATCAGGGGACTCAGAAAGGCAAGGATAAATGCTGTTGTTCCAGAAGCAGGAAAATGGCGGAAGATGGTGAAGCATGGACTGTGCTGCATCTCTCTGTCCTTGGCTTCGGAATGCAGCACCGGGCTGTCCTCACAGACTTCACCTCCTAATTACTCTTTGTTCAAGCTAATGCAAGTGCGAGTTCTGCTCCCTGAGCACACACTGGCTGACGCGTCGAAGCAGGCCACCTGGCAGGGGAAGCTTCTGGGATGAAAAGTGTGCCAAGAATAGCCCGTCAAGGGCAAGCATCACGTAGAGAGGATCAATAATCCATTGGCCTCAAGTCCCGCTCCTCCTCATGTCTGCAGAGTAGCGGGGAAGGGTGGTCAATGAGGTCAAAAAAGACAAAGAAAGGACGGGGCGTCTGGGGCAGGCGTGGACGACTCTCCTAAGTCAGGAACCTGACGCTGGTGAAAACTCAGGAGGTTCTGTGGGGAGAACTGATGACCACATCACCGGGCACTCAGCACACAGACAATCAGGATCAGCTCTCTGGAACATCTCAGCATAGGAGATGCAAGACAGACATGCCCGGGTTTGTCTTCTGTGCCAGGCCCAGGGCACAGCCCAGCCTGATTAGTCACAGGCACACAGGAGCTCTCTCCTCCAGGGATGGGAGCAGATGGGAAGTGGATTCCTGGCCTTGGGTTTCTCCCTGTCTCTGTGGTTTGAGAACATGATATTCTCACTTTCCCAGAATCCCTGGCTGGACAACTGGTCTTTCCAAGAGTCTGCATGAGACAAGGGAAGGGAATGAGATGGAAGAGAAATAACCTCCGGGGGCCTATCGGGTCTAGGATTCTCCGGGGCAACTGACAGGACTAGATCAGAAGAGGAGGAAGGGAATCAGTGAGCATTTCCCAGGAACTGGACTAAACACCCCTCCACAGATGGCTCCTTCAGTGCTCGTGAAGATGAGGACACCACAGGAGGGAGGCTTTTAATCCCCTAAAAATGAGGAATCACAGAGGGAGCGCTTGGGTGACTTGTGCAGCCCACAGCTAGGTCAGAGTGGAGGGAGGACTGGAAAGCAAGACTGTGAGCTCTGAGCACTTTCTCTACCCCATTCTGCCTCCCAAAGATATACACCCGAGGAGGTGAGGGCACGAGAGCTGGTGTGCGCGGACAGACCGCAGAGCCACAAGGCTGGGCATTCTTCTTCCTGGACATCCCCTGGTCCCCACTGGGAATAGCCTTGGAGCCCCCAGGGGATCTCCACATCACCCCTGCAGCCATCGGTCCATCTTCAAGCCCCCAGAATGCAGAGGAACCTCGGGGGCAGTCAGTGCCAAACATCAGCCTCCCAGGACTCCAGATCCCAGGGTGACTGAGGCCTTCCTGAGAGGGGAGAGCCCCCATCAGGTTGGCTCACAGCCCATGGAGCGGCTCCAGAGCCACTGTCCTGAGGACTTGCAGGCTGTTTTTGGTTTTCAGAGTCACTTCTCCAGCTCTTCTGCAAACGCAGAACAAATTTAGAGCTGCTATTTATTGCTTACAATGTGCCCAGATATTGTGCAATAATTTTTTTTCAATTCTCATGATAATGCTGTGAGATAGGTATATTATTCCTATTTTATTTTATTATTCTATTTTACATTTGAGGAAACTGAGATCCAGAGATGAAAAAATAAACTAATAAGTGAGAGGGTGAGCACCAGAGTCCAGGTCTGTCTTATTCCAAATACATGCCCATCACCATTTGGCCACAATTCAGTGCTGTGTAGCTCTCTTAAAGATACATGACACAGGCCAGGGGCAGTGGCTCACGCCTGTAATCCCAGCACTTTGGGAGGCTGAGGCAGGCGGACTACCTGAGGTCAGGATTTCGAGACCAACCTGGCCAACATGGTGAGACCCCGTCTCTACTAAAAATACAAAAAGTTAGCCAGGTGGGGGTGGTGCACACTTGTAGTCCCAGCTACTCAGGAGGCTGAGGCAGGAGAATCACTTGAACCCGCCAGGTGGAGGTTGCAGTGAGCCAATATTGCGCCATTGCACTCCAGCCTGGGCAACAGAGTGAGACTCTGTCTCAAAAAAAAAAAAAAAAAAGATGCATAATACATATCATGTGTGCACACGTACATATCCATCACATTTACAGATTATATAAATATGAGTGTGTATATATTCTATATATACATGTATACTGTATGTTCCTAAGTACGTATACACATTATACATATCATATAAAATAAATGAATACCTTTTCATTTATTTACACACATTCATTTCTGTAAGGATTCAGTTTAGACAGCAGAATGATATTATATTTTTTAGATAGCTTGAGCATTTTAATTCAAATTATTTTTATAATGACGTTACTTCAATAAGCAGAATTATAAAGCTAGGTATAAACTGCTTATGATTATAGCTCTTATACAACTATAGAAACAAAATTAATTTACAATTCAAATACAAGCAAAACCATAAAAATAATAAAATTCAAATTAACATCACAAAGGTGACGGATGGTGCTGTTGGCTGAAACCAAATAGCCTGTGTTGGGTGAGAAAGGTGTCTTGGTGTAGCCTAAGTTTGATAAATCAGCTTGGGTCTTTTGCTTTCGAGCATGATGGACCACCAATTAATTCATCATTAACATTGTTTTGGTTTCTTTTTTAACAATGAATTCATTTTTAACCATTGATCTGTTGTTTTTCTGGACCCACCAATTTAAACAAGGCAACGCAACATCCATTATTGGAAGAAGACATTTTTAAATACGGTTTAACTTGGAATCCTTGTTTAATGGAGCCAAGTAGATCCAGGTGAGAGCTGTGTTGGCTTCAGAGACGTGCGTAAGAGCTAGGGCGGTCAATTTCAGCCCATGGGTCACTGTGGGGCCCTCAATCTCCTGTCTTTCCTTTATGTCTGTGCTCTTCCCCAGGTTCACAGCAAGTGGGGTGCCCTTCACTGAGCCCTAACAACGCGGAAAATGCACGCAATGCAGGAACGGAGACCGCTGTTCGGTGTGAAACTGCCGTCATAGAGAATGCAGATGGCCCTCCTTGTTCTAGGTTGCAATTAATTGAAAACACATTGTTTATAAAGGGATCCGTGAACTTCTCAGGCTCCTCGGATACCTCTGCAGCCCCTTCTCCTGCCTGAGTCTGAGAAATTCTGCTTTGTGCTGGGAGGCATAACAAGTCACAAATTGCCTAAAAGCTAGCTCAGAACTTCCAGCAGGTGTCCAGGGACAGAAAGACAACATTCGACATTCAGCTCCAGAGGCATCTTACTGGAGTGTTTGTTACAGATTCTTTCCTTCGGTAACAATATGGCTCTAATTAGACATAAAAGGGAGGTTGCTATGGTGGGCATCCCGGCCTGGCTGTGGCTCTGCTGTCTGCTACTTGGAGTCACACTGGGACACTGGGGTAGGAAGCATAGGCTGGTGAATGGACTGTGGGCTCCATTATCCAACCAAGGAACTGGCCAACTGACATCTCCCCTATCAATCGGGCTGCTTGGGCTGCTGCAAATACCCTAGATTGTGGGCTTAGACAAGACATGCATTGCCTCACAGTTTGGAGGTTGGCAGTCTGAGGTCAAGGTGCTTGACTTCTTGGCTTGCAGACACCTGTCTTCTTCCTGTGCCCTCACAAGGTCGTCTCTCTGTGTGTCTGCGTCCTAATCTCCTCTTCTTATACGGAAAACAGTCCTGTTGAGTTAGGGCCTAATGACCCTAATTGAGGCCTAATGACCCTAATTGAGGCCTAATGACCTCAATTTGATGTAATGACCTCTTTAAAGATCCTATCTCCATACACAGTCACATCCTCATGCACAGGGGTCCAGGACTTTAACACACAAATTTGGAGGGCACACAATTTGGTCCATAACAGCGGGTGAAGACCCCTGACACCTGTTTGACAGATAGCTCCCAACAGCCGACCACAATGTCTCCTTTTAGAGAGGGTGACTACACTACCATGTGACTTGAGATGCTGTCCGTTGGAAGGAGGTGCTGTGTTACGCCTGAGAGGCTCAGAACCGTCTGAGTGAATCAGAACCTTTTCTGCACACAGTGGCCATTAGTAGTCTAAGCACACGAAAAGGAAATCTAAGCATTTCTCTAATTACTGCAGGTTAATTAGTTCTCCTCACCATTTTAGGAAAGAAGAACCACTTGAGTACAACATAAATCACTGAAATCCACTCTCTACCTGGCACGAGCTTGTGGGAGGAGGG